>NC_090265.1:1704617714-1704943547 GCF_040414725.1 Anabrus simplex | reverse complement strand
CTCTTGGTCAACTCTTGTTCTTTTCCGACCCCGACGCTATTAGGTTTGCGAGGGCTAGGGAGTCTTTCATTTTCACGCCCTTCGTGGCCCTTGTCTTGCTTTGGCCGATATCTTCATTTTTCGAAGTGTCGGATCCCTTCTATTTTTCCCTCTGATTAGCGTTATATAGAGGATGGTTGCCTAGTTGTACTTCCTCTTAAAACAATAATCACCACCATCACCACCTGGACCAAGAAATATATCACTTAATGAATGAGTTAGAGCACAAAACGAATGATCAGCATGAAGAAAACTACATCTAATTAATTCAAACAACTTCAGTGAGTATAAACATCATTCACGAAAGTGTTAGAAAAACAAAGCATAGGCCTATACGGAAGCGCTGCGAAGTAGCGGAAAAAATAATTGTAAGGTAGTAAAGTAATGCATGTATCCATATTGTTCTCTAAAAGCAGATTTACACTTTATTTGAGCAAAAGCTATTATTATCTTCCATTTGAGACAAAAATTACAGTGAAATTTCGTGGATACGATTCGTTCACGTAACATGTCTGTGAATGTCTTATTGAAATTAATTTTTCACGTTAGAATTTGGCAGCGTTTGGCCTCAGTAATTAACTTTTGTTGTTGTGTATGCTGGGTCGCATTAAATATAACAATGGGGAGTAGGTGTGTGTAGACAATGTATACTTACCTTGTGTACAATTGAACAGTCCGTAGCGTTAACAACTTCAGTGCTACGGTATGTGTGGCTCAAGTTATTTCTCTCTTGCAATAAAACTTATTAGGCCAAAGTCATATTAATGAGAACATTATTATTATGGTATAAGATTCCATATACTGCCCTGTAAAAACTTGCGTAATTATAATGGATTAAATAACGAAAAATTGTGTCTGTATCATTTTTGGGAACCTAATGACCGTAAGTGCTAGGGCAGTGCATGGAACAATTTTACATGTAGACACGTTATTTGACGTATTTATAAGGAATGCTGTGGAGCATGAGACCTGGTGCAGTACAGTAATCTCTCCCCATAAATGATAGGCTAAACTTTATTCATACCATATGAATGATTACTCTATTTAATTCCGGTAGAGTGAACTTACAAAAGATGCAAAAATAGCTCAAACGTTTGAAGGTTCTAACTGATAATGTGTCTTAGAGAAACATGGACTTCAACTTGACTGTCTTTGCAAAATTGAAGAGCGGAAATGCTAAAGGATCTAAGTGCCAAAAGTGAAATTTTTCAGGAAGCACAAAACTGCACATCTTTGTGAGAAATGAATATTTATTTGCAATTAAACACAAATTGACTCTTCACATGATTATAAACATGTTAAGAAAGGTTTGTTTAATTATCTTCAAACATGAAATAGTTATGTGGTCCTTTGTCAGAAAGATCTAAGTACAAACAGATTTGATACAGCTAATAGATCTAAGTGCCACAATACAGCATTGACTTTATTGAGCTAACAGCTGCTGGAAAAAATCCTTGTTCTTTACATCCACATAATCAATAATGGTGGGAAGATCGTTTTGCTTGTTTGGTGCTAACAGAACTGTAGCTGGAAGTTTTTCCGCTACCACAGCTGCAATGTATTTCATTGTCCTACCTTACTTCAGTATTAGAAAATTCTTCCAGTCACACAGATCGGAAAAGTTTGTTTCGCAGGACACAATACCAGGCTGTTGTTTGCCTCTTTTCAGCAAAGAAACCTGAGTGATAATTAGTTGTTTTGTATCAATGCAGTCAGAAGCCTTTTTCTTAAAGTCGAAGAAACTGTCATACGTGTTCAACACTGGGAAAGGTTGTGAAGGCCTAGCTTGCTTGATCACATTTTCAAGATCATCCATTACTTACATTGTGACTGTCTTGCTGTGTTTGTCTATAAGAGCGAAATTGCGATCGGCAACTGAAAAACTGTGCCCGGACAATAGAAATTTATGTTCTACTCTTGAAAATACCCCGTTCTGCTATGTACATGTACAAAAATATTAACATTCGATTTTTTTTATTTGGCCTGAGCAATTGTCATTCCATACAACAAGATTCCTTTTTCTGTTTGGAAGTAAACCAGAGTTTAGAGCCTGCAGAATACAAGAGTCCATCTCATTCCCTCCTCCACCTCCGTGCCCCCTAGTGCCACGAGCACATCATGCCATCGTTCATATCGGTAATATGTATGTTAAAGTTATAGCAAGAGTGGTGACGCAAATAATACATGTTACTATGCGTCAATTTAGGCAAAAGAAAAACTTTTTGAAATCCACAACAATAGTGCAATGTTGGCTGCGAGGTAATGTGCTGGATATTGTGTATTTTTCAGTAAGGAAAAGGCACTGTCAGCTTTTCTATGGTATAACTCGAGCGCGAGCTGTACTAGAGGCAAACAGCTGTGGCACATAGATCCACTAGCACAGCAGGCCTGTCTGAACATAGGACTAGCACATTCTCTTAGGAGCAAATGAGGCACATAAATCCCTTATCACAGCACCGGTGCGAAGACATAGACTGGTTAGCAGTGAAAAAACCCGAAGGTCAAAAAATGGCACTTAGATCCTTTAGCATTTCCACTCCTCAATTAATATTGTAAATCTCTTTAACACTTGTGTTCATCCTGGCAGAGCTGGTTTTATGATGTGCATATTCTACCTCAAGATTAACCACAACAGATCCTGTAAGCCACTATGCTAATCGGGTTCCTGCGGTAATAAGCTTCCCTTAAAATGGTCGATCTTTTAACAAAATTACAGGAGACAAGCATCCGATAAGTCACGCTAGACAGCTGGTCTTTCGTGGGTGTTGTTTCTCAGTTCAATACAGTGCTACAATATGCCTTTTTCTAACTCCCATCTTATATGTTTACGTTAGAGTATAGGTAACTATAGAACAGATAAGATAAAAGATAATTCAAGAAGTTAACGATAATTGTCTGCAGAGATCTAAGCTCGTCCTGGGAGAACGCGGCATACATACCACCACTGGGAACTTCAGGTTATTCTTCTTCTTCCTTGGAATGAACGAGATATTCAAACACTTCTTCTTCTTCCTGGAAGAGTGTGACAACTTTCTTCTTATGATTCCTCTTTTCATTCTGCTTCTGCTTCCTGGAAGAAAGCTACACATTTTATTTTCCTGGAAGAAAGCGACATATCGCTCTTCTTTTTTCTTCCTGGTTTGAAAGCGACATACCTCTCTTCTTCTTCTACTTCTTCTCCTTCCTGAGAGAAAGTGACATGTCTCCCTTCGTTTTCTTCTTAGGTGAAAGTGTTATATCTTTCCACAGGGAGCTTTTGCCTTCTTTCCTCACCTATATACTCTTCTTATTGTCATTCTTGGTCCAGTTACTTTTCTTGTACTTCCTTCGTCGTTTTTATTAGTTTTACTGTTTTATTCTGGTTAATGTTCTTCTTGTCCTTTTCCTTGCTTTTATATTTGTTCGTTTTCTTTATTGCTTTTCCTTTCTTCATATTATTGTTATGGATAATTTTCCGTTTCTTGTTCTTCCAGTTTTCCTGTACTTTTCTCATTTTCTCGCTTTTATTCGTATTCTTATTCCTTTTCTTCTTTTATTGTCTTTTACTTGTTTGATTCTTATTTTATTTCTGGTGTTTAATTCTTTTTCTTGTTCTTGTTCTGAATACATTTTTGTTATTTTCTTGTTTTTGCTTGTTCTCTTTCTTATTCTTGTTCTTCTTCATAATTTTTTGTTGATTTTTTCTTGTTTTTTTAAATGTTTCGTTTATTCTTTATCTTATTCTTTTTTCTTCTGCTTGTTATTTTCTTTCCTTACTTATTTTATTTCTTAGTTTTATATTTAATATTGTTGTTCTTGTTCTTGGTTTGTTTATATCGACCAGTCCACCCGGTGGCAATGATTGTTAAGGTGTGAAGTCTAAATGGTCTGACACTGCAGTTAGCCGATTCGACTCCCGTTGGTGAAAATACTTTTCACCAACATAATGTTCGTCAGCGGGGTAGGAGGGATGGTAGTATACAATTTATTATCATTAGACTGGGTGCCAAAAGCCTGGGTTCTATTCCAAACCTCTCCTCAGTGTTCGTATGGGGTGAGGATTTACGACGCTGTTGATGGGGATTGGTTCGTCGATTGGGAACGTTAATTCTTGAGCAGAACCTTTGGTTTTATTCAACAGGAGTAGACTATTTGGCGACACCAGGTTTCACCCTCTTCCTCATATCATCATCATCATCGTCATCATCGTCCCGTACCCAGAGCATACACCGCCCGAGGGCGGCAACTATAAATATCTGCACCAGATGAGCCAAACACTTCCTCGGGCACTCCTGGCACCAAAATCCATACGTTAAATAAATGAAATGTAGATCAATAAATGAATGAATAAATCTGATCCGCAGGTGACACATTACTTTTCCAATTTTAGCGATCTCTCCATGCCTAACGTCGTACCTTTCACTTTACAAGTTGCTTTACTATTATTAAGACTTTCCTGTATCTTTCTAGCACTGTTGTTCAACCGTAGTGGGATACACACAGGCTCGTGAGAATTACTGGGAAACTATCTGATACGAGAGACTGCGAACCCCTGGATTTCTGACCCCAAGGTAGTGGGTTTGGTCCAGCTCAATCCAATTGTATTTCAAGGTATTTAAATACGCCAGGCTCTTCTCAGTAGACTTTTTTATATTTGCTTTACGTCGCACCGACACAGATAGATCTTATGGCGACGATGTGACAGGAAAGGCCTGGGAAGGGGAAGGAAGCGGCCGTGGCCCTAATTAAGGTACATCCCCAGCATTTGCCTGATGTGAAAATGGAAAACCACGGAAAATCATCTTCAAGGCTGCCGACGGTGGGGTTCGAAAACCGCTATCTCCCGGATGCAAGCTCACAGCTGCGCGACCCTTACCGCACGGCCAACTCACCCGGTCTCAGTAGACTTACTGACAGGTAAAGGAATATAGCTCGGCGCCTCAATAAGTATTAAAAGTAGTTCATGGGACGTAAAACAAATATCAACATTAATATTATTGTTCACAAGAATTTGTCTCAAATTCCTCAATAAATTTTCTTCTAAAATGTCATTCATTTCTCTTTGATCTTCCGCCGTAGTGCTGTGTATGACAATCTCTTTTTTGCTAGTGTTCTAACTAATAATGATGTTATTTGCTTTACGTACCACTAACTACTTTTAAGATTTTCGCAGACGCCGAGGTGCCGGAATTTAGTCCTGCAGGAGTTCTTTTACGTCCCAGTAAATCTACCGACAAGAGGCTGACGTATTTGAGCAACTTCAAATACTGAGCCATACTGAGCCATGATCGAACATGCCAATTTGGGGTCAGAAGGCCAGCGCCTCAACCGCCTGAGCCACTCAGCCCTGCAGTAGTATTTTAACGTCGTACTAATATAAGGATTTCGAAGGCACAAGAAGGGGAAAGGTAACAGCGGAATATTAAATAACGTTCAACTCCAGCATTTACGTGGTATGAAATTGTTAAACCACGGAATTTATTTTATTGTACAATCTTCCCACAACAGCTTCAGGTTGCCCAAGGACAAAGCGTCTCTCAATAACAATAATAGATATAGATGAATGGATTAGCCCTACACGAGATAGTATGAAGATACATAAGAGTGAGGCACGTCAAACTTTTGTCTGTGGTCCGCAAGAGTGGTTCTTGAAGATCATGACTGAATACTTAAGAGTAGAAATGGCGATGTAATCGATGAAATCGCTATTCATCACAACGGTATTGCAAAAGCTGACAAAATATTTAGTTAGATTTACAGCCCATTCCAGATACGGATGAGAGCTACACGTTTGCTTGTCCACCATTTATTCATAAATTATTCTTGATTTTTACGAATCGACCTCTTCTAGCTGGTTTTTGTTGGCATCAAATTTAATTGTTGGATCAATAATGAAACCCCCAGAACCGGATGGCTTAAAAGCAATAATGTAAATGCGTCGGTTGCTTTCTTAGTTGGAGAGACCGTGTACTTCTTTATGGACATTATAACCTTGTTTTCTCTAAGCGTTAGCTGTTATTGTTCTGACTACATTATGGCGTGAGGTGCGTAGTAAATCTCCATGTGGACAGGCTCCCAGGACATATGAAAGAGTTTCAAACTTTGTGGCAATGCCGTGGAATCTGCCAGCGACAGTACGCACAACATTGGCATTCATTTCTATTGCCTCAAGCCATTCATTGGAAGACAATCCTTTATGATTACGAATCCATGTATTCGCTGGACTATACTGTTTGAACAGGATTACTATTTGTCTTAATTTTACTTCTTGCTCCAGTTGTCAAAAACCTCTTCTCAATTCGAGTCAAACTTCCTTTGTATTTACAACATCATGCCTTTTGTCTCAAATAGACGTTCATTGCGGCGAGGCCAGTGCTGAATTCTTGACAGAAGTTTCTCAATGAGTATAAAAAGGGCGTTATTGGAAAAGTGAAGAATTTTCCATGCATTAATGTGGTGCAGGTATATTTCCCATGATCCACAGAATAAGCCCAGGCATTTAAATTTCATTTCAGCGTATATCATATAATTGGGGACATCCATGGGAAGTTGAAAAATTTCCATTAATGTTCCTTTAACCATAATTTTGTGGTGTTATCGTCCGAAATATATAAACTAAACTGGGGCGGATTGAAGTGTTCAAGATTTTTCTTTTTATCAGACTGCAAAAGTGGTGAAGAAATGAGGAGCTCTAGGGTGGTTTTATTTTATTTAGGACTTCTGGGCTGTAAAGTAATTTCATTTGAGAAATTTACACCCAAATACTTGATGGATTCTCCCTTCTTCAGACAAGGTAGCTGTGTCTGTTTTTCTTCTGCCATAAATAGTTTTCCTTCTGATAGGTGACCATGTTTGATTCACATTCCTCTACATTTTCCAATAACGATGTTAACTACCATTTCTGGAAATTGACATATGGTGGCATGAGCAAATATAAAAGCTGACTCAGAAACTTTTCTAATAATAACTACGTCATCGGATAATGTAATACTGTTAGAGTTTCATGATCTGGACACAATTGAAAGCCATATTGGGTAGATATGTATGTATCGCCGAAGTCATCCAGAATGTGATTGATGGCGAGATTAATCATCTTTGGTGATAGGGGCGATCCTTGCATAAGTCACCTAGTTATCACGAGATATCTTGTTATTCTTCCCTTCGTCTTAACTTTTTGTGATATTTCCTGTTTGCAGATTCATGAAAAATTTCCCATGTTTGGTTGGTACTGGTAACGTCTTTAGAGTCTCGTTTAAATGAGCATGATCAGCGTTGTCAAAGGCTTTCTGTATATCTATGAATATAGTCAGGTTGGCTTGTTGGTTTTGGCTTCACGGAGAAACGAATCTAGTAATGCAGTGATGACATCGTACCAGAGGAGTTGATGAATCCTCGTTGATTTGCGTTTAAGACAACATGTTCGTGAAGTCGTCTGTCAAGGACCCACTCAATTACTCTTCTTATCACTGAACAGATTGTGCCAGATATCCAGTTCTTGATACTGAGTGTACTTTAGGGCTAGAGAAATCCAAATTCAAGCCACCCAAAATACGCAGTCATCTCGCTCGTTTTATGAGCACTTTATTTAGCTCCATTGCCGTGCACAGAATGAACCAGGTAATTGATATCGATCTGGCAATGAATGATCTTCATCACAGACGAGTACAACACATGTCCTCCGAGGTCTCCAATGTTAGAATTATGGATTTCTAGGATGTTAATTGGAAGAATTCTGCTGCCATTTAGGTGTAATTTTCTCAGAAACAGAATCCAGCAATATGGACAAATAGTTGGTGAAATATAAAGTTATCCTATTCTTTCGTTGAAAGGATTGTCACAAGTAAATATCTTGGCCGAATCTTATGACATTTAGACGTTTCTGGACCAACATACTTGTGTGTATTACACCAGCTTGTTAACCAGAAAGAAATAAGACCTGTATTAGTAATAGAGGTTGAGAGCAATGAACCTTAAGAAAGCAAAATCTATTTTCTTTGGAATGGAGAGAGGGTTGAACGCAAGAAACTAAAAACGCTATCAACTTTCCGCGTACAAAAGGAGTTAAAACTCCCAGGTCCATACTCATATACTTGCCTGATCTACTCATCTTCTTTCTGCCTTCCTTCCTTCCTTCCTTCCTTCCTTCCTTTCTTTCTTTCTTTCTTTTGGTTGGCCTCCTTTTCAACCTAGCTTCCTTGTTCATCTCCTGAACATTTCTTCCTGCATTCATGTCTCGCCGGAAATCTCTCTTCCGAAGATCACCCTCCATTTTCGACTTTCATCACCCTTAAACAACAATCACACCATAAATATATATATGGATGTGTTCATGCAAAAGACAAGCAAGTGATATAACATGATTTTGAGAGACAGTCACAGTGTGATGATATTATTACTTTAGTTAAGTCTGCAGAAGATGTCTACAAATTGCTGACTAAAATGTACACAGTCCTCAAGAAGGAGTATAACATGAAAATAAATCAATCCTACACAAAATTTATGGAATGCAGTCGAACGAAGTAAGGTGATCCATGAAATATCAGATTAGAAAATGAAGTTTTAAGGAAAGTAGATGAATATGAATAACTAACGATGGCCGATTTAATCTGCATATATATATAAGTAATTAATTGTATGTGGGTGAGTGGGTTTGTACCACATCTCCTCCTAAACCATTGGAGCAATTTCAACCAAATTTGGTACACTTATGAATTAGTATCAGGAGACAAACCGCGTTGGGTAAGACACCCCAAACACCCTTAGGGGCGGGGGCGAGGGGGTTATATATAAAAATAAACGAAAATAGTGTCGAATCCATACTTTTCTGGGTTGCTGAGATGAATAGTCACAACGCCGATTTATTTTTAAAGTCCAAGTTCAAGCCTCTTTGTGGTGGGGGCGAAGGGGGAGTGATATATAAAAATAATAGAAAATAGTGTCGAATACATAGTTTTCGGGGTCGCTAAATGAATAGTGACACTCCGGATTTTTAGTATCAGGAGACAAATCACGTGGGGAGTAAGACACCCCAGGAACACTTAGGGACGGTGGGCGAGGGGGTCATGTATAAAAATAAACGAAAATAGTGCCGAATCCATATTTTTCGGGGTCGCTGAGATGAATAGTGACACTCCGAAATTTTTTAAAGTCCAAGTTCAGGCCCCTTTGGGATGGGAGGCGAAGGGGGAGTGATATATAAAATTAATAGAAAATAGTGTCGCATACATAGTTTTCGGGGTCGCTAAATGAATAGTGACACTCCGGATTTTTAGCATCAGGAGACAAACGACGTGGGGGGTAAGACATCCCAGGAACAATTCGTGGCGTGGGGAGAGGGGGTCATATATAAAAATAAACGAAAATAGTGTCGAATCCATACTTTTCAGAGTCGCTGAGATGAATAGTGGCACCCCGAAATTTTTTTATAGTCCAAGTTCAGGCACCTTTGTTGTGGGGGAGGCGAAGGGAAATGGTGATTTCTAAAAGTAATCGAAAATAGTGTCTAATACATAGTTTTCGGGGTCGCTAAAGTGAACAGTGACACTTCAGATTTTTAGTATCAGGAGACAAACTACGTAGAGGGTAAGACACCGCAGGAACCCTTAGGAGCGGAGCGAGGGAGGCCATATATAAAAATTAACGAAAATAGTGTCGAATCCATACTTTTTCGGGATCGCTGAGATGAATAGCAACACTCCGAATTTTTTACAGTCAAAGTTCAGCCCCTTTGGGGTGGAAGGCAAGGGGTGACTGATATATAAAAGTAATCGAAAGTAATGTCGAATCCAAAGTTTTCGGGATAGCTGAGGTGAATTGTGACACTCCGGATATTTTATAAGTCCATGTTCATCCCCCATTTGTCGTAGGAGTTGAAGGGGGGTGACATAAAAGTCAATCAAAAATAGTGTCGAATCCATACTTTTGGGGTAAAACACCCCTAGCACTCCGAGGGAAGATGGTGAAATATAAAAGTAAACGATAAGGACTGATATTAATTTCGAATACATTCTTTACGAGGACTGAGTTGAGGTGCGCCACTTTGGATGGGTGAAAATGAATGTAAATATAATATAGATGATGGATGTATGTGGGTTTGTTCCAAAATATCTCTCAACAAAACTTGGTACTCATATGACTTACCATCCGAAAAAAAAAATACTATGGTGATAGAAAATCACAGCCCCCGATGTGGGTGGGGAATGAGAGGAACTGACGTGTAAAAATAATGGAAAATAACCGATATTATTGTCAAAATCAATTGTTTATGTGTCTCTGATACGAACTGTGACGCTCTGGATACCGTTTAAGTCCACGTACAGCCTCTAACGAGGAACTGAGAAGGGCTTAAAAGTAAATAATATAAAATGGCCGAGATGGTGTTGAATCCACTGCTTTTAGGGTCACAAGGCTGATTGTGACAGTCTCAATGACAGCTGAGGTCGTGTACATCATATGTATAGCTTCCATGAGGACAAAGTTTTACTCGAAAATTAAATCTAAAATTTGAAATCAGATACATCTAACTCTAAAACTGCATAATAGATCGCA
This sequence comes from Anabrus simplex, assembly GCF_040414725.1. Classification (NCBI taxonomy): domain Eukaryota; kingdom Metazoa; phylum Arthropoda; class Insecta; order Orthoptera; family Tettigoniidae; genus Anabrus; species Anabrus simplex. The sequence goes on along the minus strand of NC_090265.1, from coordinate 1,704,932,981 downwards.
AAATCAACATCCCAAAAAGAATTCTATAAGCATTCATTTTACACTTAACTAACTGGTAATACAAATATTAAAGGTAAACATTCAAATACTATCCGGGAAACCCCGGGTACTACAGCTAGTGAGAACATAAAATGCAAACTAGAACAACAAGGAAGATCTTTTTAAAGGATTTTTTACAAGGTTGCCTTACGTCGCGCCGACACAGATAGGTCTTATGGCGACGATGGAACAGTAAAGGGCTAGGAGTGGGAAGGAAGCAGCCGTGGCCATAATCAAGGTACAGCCCCAGCATTCACCTGGTGTGAAAATTGGAAACCACAGAAAACCATCTTCAGGGCTGCTGAAAGTGGGGTTCGAACTCACTATCTCACGAATACTGGACACTGGCTGCACTTAAGCGACTGCGAAATAAATTTTCTCACTTCTGACTTTGATATAGGAATTAGAAAGATGATTTTTAAGTCTTTCGTCTGGGACGTGGCATTGCATGGAAGGGAAATGTTGACAGTATGCAGGTCAGGAAGGAAGAGAATAGAGGGTTTTTAAATATGGTGTTAGAGGGGAATGCTGAAGGTGAGATGGGCAGATCGAATCACGAATGAAGAGATACTTAATCAAATTGGTGAGGGGAGAACTCTTTGGGGAAATCTGTACCAGAACAAGAGATAGAATGATAGGACACATCTCAAGACACCGTCTACTTTGTTCAGTTATTTTCTAGGCAAGTATATTTGGTAAGACTAGTAAGGGTACACCAAGACATAAATATGACAAGCATATTAGAGCAGATGTATGATGTAGTGGTTAACGAAATGTCATAATTTACCGTCATTTTAGGAGATAAATATCCATATCCTAAAGAATAATATAAACGATAAATGATCAAGCTTAAAACAAAAATTTCCGGCCTGGTGCAGGTATTTTCCAGTTGACACCTATGGCGGACCTGCGCAGCTCTGTGTGTGTGTGTGTGTGTGTATGTGTGTGTGTGTGTGTAGCGAAAACACACTACGTTCTAGGGGTTCTGATGGGCTGTACCCCTAATGTTTATGCAAAGCTCATAGCGTAACCTTTGTGCAGATTAGTGTATCCTTGTTACTCGCATGAGAAAGTTTGCGCTCTCACCTATTAGTGCCTAAAATTACGATCTATAATGATGAAAATGAGGCAGGGAGTTGGTGAAACCCGGTGTCGACACACAGCCTACTCCAGTCTAATAACACCAAGCAGTCAGCTCAATGCGTATCCAACGGACGAATCACCATCAACAGCGTCGTATAACCTCACTCCTTACGAACATTGCGGAGTGGTCTGGAATTTAATCCCACATTCTTTTACGCAATTTAGTTATTCAAAATCGTATACAACCATCTGTCCTACCCTGCCGAGCCACATTCTGATGGTGAAAATTTTCCCCTCCCGTGACTCGAAACTGTTAATCATGATGTTAGACCATAGATCATTGACGCTTTGAGAATTATGGCTCAGGTGGGCTATGGTGAAAATGAAACAATTTTTAGCATTGCTGAATTTGTAATGTCACAGCACAAACATTACTTCCTTCCTTCTGCCACAGTGAAAATACCATATGTTTATCTCTGGCATAAGAAGAAGCGTTCATTGCAATGAATGCCTCGTTTTTAAAATTATAACTTTGTTCAGTTCAGCGTAAGACGATACGTAATATTAAGAAATAATTATTTGTAATTCCACTTTGTATAACAAAGAATACTGGTGTAATTGCGACGAAAATCCTGTAGAAAGCAATAAATTAAATCAAATTAAAAATTAAATATGGTACTCAGATCTCTAGATACGAATGTTATGATAGAAAATTCGCAAAATAAATGAATCGGCATATGCAAGAAGGAAACATGTGTAAAAAGTGCAATTTTACAGGAAACGCTAGAAATTGAATATCTATTTTAACGTTTCAAATGAAGAATTGAAACAACCTTAATTCAATTTTTATATGCATTACTTATAATGCCATGTGACTTGGATTTCATTTCCCCAGCAATTTTAGCACAGCAATATATTTTACTTTGTCTTTCTTATGAACTATATGCAAATTTTCATTTTTTTCTGAACAGAACTGTATTAGGTCCTATGTATTTCCTTTAATATAATGTGATCACATTTGATAATCAAATTTATATCCAATACAGCAAAATATTGAACTAAATAACATTTGTGACATTATTACTATTACATCGAATAAAACACTAATGAAACACATATTTAATTAATATTTGTATACAACACAGTTTGCTTTGAAAACATATTTGATCTTGCGCATTACTCATTTAGATCTATTTAAACCTCCTGATCGTTGTCCGTTTTTGATGCTGTAGGCCACTGTAAGAATTCCATCCCTGGAGAGTTTTTCAATACCTTTTAAATGTCTGTCAATTTCTTCTTTTCAATTGATATTCTCTAACTGTAAATGTATTCTGTTGGTAGACTGATGGATATATCACGATATTTCAATGTGTATGTATGCGATATCAAGCCATCAATGAAAACCTAGCAATAACCTTTCGCTTCATGCTGGTATCATAAAGTATATGGTCGAATTAACTTATTTTGAATGGCTTTCTTTTTTTTTTTTTTTACTTCTTGAGATATGTCTGCCTTAATATTCATCTGACAGACAATTTCGCTTATAATATTTGAGCCACCACAATGCAATAATATTCATAATTAATGCATATAAATACTCTTAATCAATGAAAACATGTAACGACTTCACTGCAAGGCCACATATCACTGATGAGAAACAGCTGTCCTGCCAATTCGACCATGTGAAACACAGGGCAGTCTACTTACACTGTTCGTAAGCGAGATATGTGCTGCCCATGTCACCTTTTTTCACCTTTCATACTAACTATCAATCCTAATCAACACATAAATAACCGCGTTACATGTCTGCTTTTTACACATGCCGATTCAAACATGATGATGCCCCGCAGATCTCCAGGCTGAAAAAAATCAGGCTCAACGATTTGACAGGAAGTGGTTATTGAATGTGTATACAGTAAATACCCATAGACAATGCATTGTTAAAGGCTAGTATACATGTGTAATGGACTAGTTCACTGTACTATATACTGAATCGCCATAATGAATTTGTATTCTACTTGAGCAGCTAAATAACCTTCCAAACGAGGCCAGCCAGTACGAGTTGTATTGTTCTCTGGAACTGCATATTCCCACTGAACTGTAATGTTAACGGTGCACACGATACGTCATACAGTGATCTGCTGACCCGAACATAGTGTACATTGTAACATCACATTGATTATCATGAGGTGTTTACGACGGATTACAACATATGCATTATATCGCCACGTTGATGCAAGCAATGTATTACTAGAACTCGTATGCAAATCACTAAGTAGGATTAACTCTGAAATAACACTGTCTTAATAAATGTTGTGACCCACTACACTAAAATTACTTAATAAGAGATATATTAAATAAAAGCCGCAGAAAATAACTTTCCAATGAGGTGTTTTAACATTTGATTTCTATACCTAAGATATTTTTAAGCAGTTGCAAAGTGAGAAATGATATCGGTAGGGGATTGTTCACCGAAAGACTTCTGGGCCCACCCGAAATATTAAATCTTATATTTATAAATGTGTCAGTTGTTTAACCCTTCATTGACGTGGAAATCACTTCCTATGACTTTTGGGTGCGATACATTTTCCCAATAATAATATATAAATGTATACATACTTTTGTATTTTCATTTTACTTGACCCATAAACCACTTTTTATTGTGTCTTGAAATGAATAAAAATGTCATTTAAATGCAAAATCGACGGCTTTATAATAGAGATAACCCAACATGGATACCTGTCCTTTAACGAGAGAAACGTCCGCACACATGGTTAAACGGTTAGCGTGCTGACCTTTAGTCACAGGAGTCCCGGGTTCGATTCCCGGCAGAATCGGGAATTTTAACCATCATTGGTTAATTTCTCTCGCACGGGAGCTGGGTGTATGTGTCGTCTTCATCATCATTGCATCCTCATCACTACGCGCAGGTCGCCTACGGGAGTCAAATCCAAAGACCTGCACCTGGCGAGCCGAACTTTTCCCCGGACACTCCTGGCACTAAAAGCCATACGCAATCTCAATATCAACGAGAGAAACCAGAATGTTTTAGACTACTTGTGAATCTAAGGAGAGAATAGTACCATAGAAATTAAAGTACATTTAATTAAATTAATTAGAGCTCATTAAAATTTAAAGAACATCAATAATAGTAAAGCAATTAAAAGCAAAGTCATCTCCTTATAGACAATGAAGGCCCTTGAAGGACTGGAAGTAAAGGCTCCCACTATCCGTAACCTAAGCTATAACTGGATAGAGTAGTGAGTTCTAGGTCTGACCGCCTTTGCTCCCAGGAATTAACATGGTGCTCATTTCTGTTGTAGGCTGAGTGAACCTCAGGGCCTGATAATAAATGCAGTATTCAATATTTTCGGGTAACTATCTCATGGGTAAGCAGTATGAACTAACAGTTTATACAATTTTAAAAATCTCTCATCATACCGTGTCCTTAGGCAAACCAACTTTGGGTCAGATTGAGTAAATGGCAATTATTTTATGTTATACATGCGTTTTCTTATAATTCACAGATAATCTTCAAGATATGAATTTATATGTCTTTCAATACGTTTGTGGATAGTCCAAAACATTTAAAAAATATTTACAGTGACTTTTTTTCCTTTCGCAATCTTAAAAGGAGAAGTTTGTACACCCTTCAAATGTCATGTGCAATTCGCCCAAATAGTTCTTCAATGTAACTCCAGTGTAGAGATGAAAGATATTTCAGTAAATATAATTTAATTGTAGCCTTCATGGTTCAGGCGTGAGCGCACCGGCATTTAACCGCTGGGTTTATGGTTCAAATCCCGGTCACGTCATGTAAGATTTTTGCTGCACAAAGCGGAGGCGGAACAGGTTTCTCTCCGGGTACTCCGGTTTTCCCTGTCATCTATCGTTCCGGTAACACTCTACAATATCATTTCGGCAGCCGGCAATTACAATACCTGCCGCTAGATGGGGCCTCATTCATTCCATTCCTGACCCAGTCGAATGACTGGAAACAGGCCTTGGCTTTTATTTTCCATAATTCAATTGTAAGTCATAAGAGTGCACAAATAACAGAACAAGAAGTAAACATATGTTATATGATTTTCTTCAACAGTGTCACACATTCATAAACACCGGTTCGATAAATCTTGTATATTTTTTTATTTTTCAACAACATAATTTTGTTCCTTGATCCTAAGTAATGTTTAACCTATAAATTTAAATATACAATTTGATTACACTTGATTTATTGCTATTTTTGTAGTAGTTTCTTGCAAATGCGATTTTAATATCATTTTAAGATTATCAGAGTAGATTACATATTTAACAAAATGTTATATCTTCAAAACACAATGCACGGGAATTGTATATACGCTAGAGAATATTTCCGTACAATTCAAAATGTGAAGTACTTGATTTCATAAACACTGAAGTCACCATCTGCAATGATAAATTTGTTGAATTTTAGGCTAAAATTAGAGATGGAAAAGATAATTTAAATACCGATATAATGATATGCAATATATTGAAAACCTATTCTCGATAATCGATATATATTGTACATAATATATCGATATGATGAAAAGATACTGATACATCGCAAACGATAGGCAGTTCTTTTTAATGCCGATATACTGAGAAAGGAGCATCCTGCTTAAATCAAAATATAGTGTAAGTAAGGTGAACTTAAAAATATGCAATAGAAAATAGCTCATTGAACTCTACGTGGATCTGTATTACGCTATTGATACAAGGACAGAATTCAGAGATTTAATATTATATGGGATTCAGTCTACTACACAAACATAATGTCCCTTACTACATAGCATGTTTAAACGTAAGGAAACAGAATTTAGTTTTAACAAATTTCACACTTGATTTAATCCATGTATGAATTTAAGAACAACTTGTCCTACAAAGTCTATCACTTTCACAAATCTCTGCAGCATTTAGAATGCAGCGTCATATCTTTCTTTTACATTTCGAATGGGTTACAACAACATCCCCTCAGAGATTGCGTTGCAGTTTCCTCAGATCTTCACCTACAGTTACATGATGTGTAAACCAAGACACTAAATCCCTACATTTTGTAATTAACTCTTTGACGCCTTCTGAATTAGAGACAATAACTGTCATCAGCTCATTAAATCCAATTCCCTGCTCTACTAAATACTGCGTTATTATTCTGAATGAAATTACTAAATGAATGATGTTACCAATCAATAATAAATCTTAAACACCTTGACTAAATATCTGTATTTTAAAACAGTTTACATAAGTTGTAGCATTATTATATGAATTATTTTAGAAATAGCTTTATTAATATATTTTTTAAAATGTAATGTCATAAAAATTTACATAATTACTATCATTATTCCACCAGAATAGTTCTGGGACCACCATTTGATGAATGTACAATAGTCCTTTGATTCTGTTTTGTTTTTTAGGTTCTACGATGGACCACGTTAAGCACAATTCATTTTTGGTTCTTCTTTCGATCAGCCGGGCGTTTCCTATTGTGTGATCTTGGTTGATGATGATGATGATGATGATGATAATGATTATTATATTTTTAAACAATACATTTATGGAAAAGCCGATATATTAAATCAAAGTGAATCAAAATTTCGGTATAGATATGCCGATAAATCGAAACGAAAATACCGGTATTTCATAAAAAACTATATATCATTCCCATCCCTACCCAGAATCAGTGGAACAGACAGCAAAAAGCTGATGTTCTAATGCCATGTTCTACTCCATGTCAGCGCGATAGTATTTGAAGATGTCCAAAAACGTCAGGCTGGTGTCGGTAGATATACTAACACGAAATAGATCTCTTGTGGCAAAATTTTTAAACCGCAGCGTCTACGGAAACCGTAAAAGTAGGCTGTGGAACGTAACACCAATGTTGTTATTATATCTTTCTTCTTTGTGTGTATGTATATTGGGTATTCACCCCGAAGGCAGATTTGACCCTTCACAGCTATGTCAACAGCTGCCATAGATGGCCTAGTCATCACTGAAGATGCGTACTAGGGAAATGAGAAGCGAGTTAGTTTCCCGTTGCTTTCCACACCGAGCCAGAAGTTCCTCACATATCAGTCTGCCAACCCCACTGAAATGCACGCACTAACTGACCCTATGAGTGATATTGTCATACCATTCATAACAGGGACTGGTTGCATAAGGAATGGTATTACTAGCATCGCTCATACCTCAGTCACTTTCATATTGTCAAAGCCAAGAATGACACTGGGACAGGTCAATGAAAGTAACAAATTTATTCTAGGCCATACCAAAAGACACGGTGCACTGTGAACACTGCATCTCGCCAGCAAGAGCATCTTTCTTCATACGCCTATTGAAATAGCGCGTTTGAAATTGTTCGTTGTCCTGATGGTTTTCACCTTCTTATCCTCCAAAAATCTCTTCATGAATGCACTGTGTTGCAGCTTACGTTCTGTGGACCATTTCCTGCCATTTTTGCTTTTTAAGTTTCTCCACGAATTTGTGCTTGACTACTATTGTACAAAAGGCTTCACAATGTGATGTGATATCGTCCGTGAGGTGGTGGTGATTATTGTTTTAAGAGGAAGTACAACTAGGCAACCATGGTCTATGTAACACTAATCAGAGAGAAAAAATGGAAGCTGTCCGACACTTCGAAAAATGAAGGTATCGGCCAAAGGAAGATAAGGGCCACGAAGGGCATGAAAATGAAAGACTCCCTAGCCCTCGCAAACCTAACAGCGTCGGGGTCGAAAATAACAAGCGTTGACCAAGGGAGGTCGGATAGGATAGATGAAAGTGAGGAGCCTGGCACAAGTAAGTGGAAGCAATGCCAGGACTCAGCTGAGGGCCTCGTGGTCGCCAACCCACGCTCCAAAGTTCAGAGCCCCTGGGCCCCTTCTAGTCGCCTCTTACGACAGGCAGGGGATACCGTGGGTGTTATTCTACCGCCCCCACCCACAGGGGATTATCGTCCGTGATATTTGTTTTATGGAGGTCCACCTTAGTTTCTTCTAGACAGTTTATTTTGATCTTCATTGATTTGATTTCTTTAAATAATCTTCTGGTGAGTTTGTCGTCCCTGTCCATTCTATAGATATGGTCAGAGAATTTCAGGCGTCTGCATCAGTTAATATGACATTTAATGAGAAGAGGACCGTTGTTCTTCTCTTAATCCACATTCCATTTTCTCACACGGGGCCATACGTTTTCCGGAAAATTTTCCTTTCTTGTGTTATAATTTTATAATTTTAGAGTGGCTTCCTCGGGATATGATTACTTACGCGTATGAAGCTTCCGACAAAACAACTGACATGTAGTGCCGTAATTTTGCATTACGCGATATGACCATTTTGTTGTTGTAGTAACTTCACGTTACTCTGTACGCCTTATGGAGTTCTATGGCACTTTCATCGTTGGCTTTACTGTCAAGTCCCGATAGTAGTATCATTTCTCCAAGGTATTTGAAGAAGGACATCTGAGAAATTTGCCGTTTTCCAGAGTTGTTTTACTAAAATTATTATTATTATTATTATTATTATTATTATTATTATTATTATTATTGTGGGTTATCAGGGTTGTTAAAACTAAACATTATTACACAGGGAAGTAGCGTGTATTACTAACTAAACCAGCAGTTCAATTTAATTACAAGTCGCGAGTGAGTTTTGCAATGGACCTAGTGGTTACTCAGGGCCGACCACAATATACCGGGTGGTACAGCTGCCCCTATTTTTTCCCGAATATATGCAACCAGCTAGGACGTAAATGCCTCTTAGTCCCATCTTGCGTAACACCTTACAGCAATGTTATGTGCAGTTAATCCGATGTAGACTTCTCCGCACAATGGAAAAATGGTACAAGAGGCAGTATGTGAGGTCCATCTCAAAAACACTGTACCATTTTATGTAGAGCGGTGTCCAGTACTCTACTAATTTTTACGAAATGTTACTATACTGTACAAACCATAAACTCGCCTATAGCTGTCGGTAGAGAAATGCGCACCTGATTGGTCCAAGAGGCCATTTTCTTTTGATAGAAAGGGCGGCCGTGGTATCATAGAAAACGTGATAGGGTAAGACCAATTACAGACATGTCAATGCACCACCATTTTGTACAGTCTCATCACATCGAAATTGATAGAAACGTGTTTTGCACTGTAGTTTATAATCTGTGGCACGCAAATGATGTACAGCAGATGTGATAGCTTACGCCATGTAATTACTACCGTTAGAGTGATCAAAAAAGGCATAAAACGGGACCATAAGGCTGTAACTCATCACTAACTTGTCGAAGCGGGAACTTCCGCTCTCCTCGTGAATACAGAGTTACAAGGATGGCGCTTGTACGTTACAAATAGCTGCGCGGAATTACGTGTGGAAGACGTACCACGATAGGCTAGTTGAACAGGAAGGGTTCCAACCGTTTTTGAGTCATGCATTTTTTAATGTCATTTCGTATTCGCCTAGGCATCGTTTACGAAGACCTTTCTGAAGTCTCCGATATTCTTCTACGGAAGTTATAATAAACAGGTATCATAAATATCGCCACATACGCACCGATTGTGAATACCACCTGAAACATAACGCTGGATTCATTCAACCAAGTAACGCGTAGAAAATGGTTGCAACTATCTGGGCGTAAGAGAGACGCGATTCTTTAGTTCACTGTGGTGTTTGCACATTCGAGTTCAGAACTTTTAACATCAACGATCAGTATCGAAGCGGTAGCCTAGGTAATTCCATTAGTATAGAGCTACGAGACCAATTCTTTGTGGCCTGCAGTGGCTACATGGCACCAATCGCAGCGAGCGTACGATATGTTAGCAGGCATTTAGAGTTCGAATCTAGTTGCGAGCTTTTCAATTTTATTTTTATATTATACTTGTAAGGCCATTCGTAATAAATATTTAACGTTCTTAAGTCTCAAAAGTAATTTGCCACTTTTACAAATAAAGCATACATACGAAAGGAATAATAACATGCGACTTCCATATGGCAAACGACTACAGGGAATGAAGCGCAGTGCACGTGTTGTCAACATTCTCACGCACACATTCAACCAAGCAACTGCGCACGTTCGACTCGAAGTCCAACTAACAGCGGTCTACACTTCATACGTAGGGCACATGAAACAGCATATCGTAATCCTAGCAGCAACGTGTGAGCACGTACTGTACGGTTAGCACGAAAGCAAACATTATGTATTCACGGGATGATTATGTGAATATGGTACTACTTTATGGAGAAGCAAGGCAAAATGCACGGGAAGCCAGACGCTTGTATCAAGAACGATTTTCTGGACGAAGGCTGCCAACTGCAGATACATTTCGACGTGTTGAAAGACGGTTGCGTGCAACGGGGTCATTTCATACATTACCCCCCGTTCGGGATGCTCCAGTGACGTCTGGAAATAACGACGAAGCTGTTCAAAATGCAATTGCATACAACCCGTACACAAGCTCACGGGCCATAGGAAATGAACTGAACATGAGTCATGTATATGTACTGCGAATATTGCACCGCAATAAATTCCACCCTTTCCATCAACAACTGCACCAGGAACTTCACGGAGATGACTTTCCAAAACGGATAGAATTTTCACAATGGATATTACAAAGAGTTGAAGCTGATGCGAATTTCTTAATGGACATTCTCTTTAGTGATGAATCCAGATTTCGCAACAACGGAACTGTTAATCGTCACAACTTCCATTACTGGAGCGTTGAAAATCCTCACTGGATCAGGGGAGCTCGATTTCAGGTACAATGGGGCGTCAACGTGTGGTGCGGGATACTAGGTGACAAGATAATTGGACCATATTTCTTCGAAGGTAACCTCACGGGACGACCTAGAGTTTCTTCGTGAGTACCTCCCACTCTTATTGGAGGATGTGCCCCTTATGACACGGTTACGGATGTGGTTCCAGCAGGATGGAGCTCCCCCACACTGGTCGTTGGCAGTACGGAACCACTTGCATAGGACATATCCTGGACGATGGATTGGACGAGGGGGTCCGGTCACATGGCCGGCTAGATCACCTGACCTTACTCCACTCGACTTTTTCCTCTGGGGTTATTTAAAGGAAAGAGTCTATGAGCAGGAGCCTGAGAGCCCGAATCATTTACGGCGGCTCATCACGGAAGCCTGCAGGCAGATTCCACCACATATGTTGCAGCAAGCAAGAATGTCTCTCCTCCACCGTGCTCAGATGTGCATTAACGAAGCAGGTGGTCATTTTGAACATTTGCTTCATTAATCGAATGGCCATGCATAAGCCCATCGCACCGCTGTCGGTACAATCTCACTTTATTGCAAATAGCTCTCTTAAGAGCTCCTTAAAAAACAAACATAGCTGAGTACCTGCAATATGAGAACTGATCATGATTTAGATTTGTCGTCAACAACACGACTCTCACGAACATCAACAACGCAATAAAAATATTCGTCGTACACAGGATTCGGACCGCCTACTAACGAACACCGGTACTCTCCTCTAACTTTTAGCAAGCGCTGTTGTGTTGCTGCTACTTCTAGTCATTCACCAATAATATTCTCTGTACAGGAAGTTTCTGCGACACATAATTTTCACGATTCTTTACCATCAATAGGTATTTTATCATTAATGCTGATTTGCTTGACACGAATAAGCGAATTATGGAAAGCGTTGTAAGAGCAGACATTGTAGTGAGTAGTCAAGGTTAATATTTTTAGGTTCGGCTATAATCTGCGGGTTGCATAAAACTGCGTGAATAGAGGCAGCTGTACCACCCGGTATATAAAACGTTAAGCATCCAATTATATATTTCAGTATAATACCGTAGCGAAGCACGGGTATCGTGCTATTTTTGCATAAAGGAATGGAAGCAGAAAATTATCCTGTCGTGCGAATTGCGGCTATCTCCTTATTGAAGCACAGTACACACCGGTACTCCTACATGCGTTACGCATTTAGTTTGTACTGGCGGAAAATATTTATCTTATTTAGGTCTTTAGCAGTGGCCCAGTTAGAGCTCGTGGTGCTCTCTTACACTTAACCACATAATTACAATATAATAAAGAAATACTATCCTTGAATTAGATGCGTGAACATGATAATATGTTAGTAAAATACATATGAAATAAAGTTAGCAATGCACATCAAACAAATAAAAAAATGAGTTATGAGGAATAATACATCATAAGGGAAACATACCAGGCCTATAGATAATAATCTATACTAATATATAAAGAGGTAAACTTTGTTTGTATGTAATGGCTAATCTCAGGAACTGCTGGACCGGTTCTAAAAATATTTTATTAATGTAAATATTAGTTATCCCTGAGGGACGGCCTGCATTTTATTTTCAAAACAATTCGCGGCGAGGGAAGGGGTTCGCAGTGGGAGATAAAAATACTAGGCTAATATAGGCTAAATATCGAATTTGTCCATCAAGGACGCGACAAAGCTCAATTTAAGGCCCTTGACGCAAAGAACAAAACTCGGTAAGCCCTACGGGCCCGAAAACCATTGGCACCAGATTACCCGTGCACTAGGAATCGGATAAAGTAATGAACTGCCGTAACCATGGCAACGTCAGCTTCAAGAATCTACAGCAGCGAGATTTTCTACAATATATCACAAAAACCTAACATGTTACAGACATGAAAACTGGTATTTAGAGTCTCCTTTACAAAAAAAGAACACGATTTTTTGTTATAGATAATCCGCTTAAGGGATGATGGTGGGGGTGGGGAGGTGAAAAGAAGTGATGAAGATTTTGAATTATTTATATGAGGATACATATATCTCAGACACTGAAGATGTTACAGGCGTTAAAATTTGGTACTTGGGATCTCCTTTAGAAATAATTTTTTTTTAAAATCCTCTTAAGGCGCTGAAATAATAAAAATGCCGGTGACTTTTTATAATGAGTACCTTCTTCTACCGCTTTCCCACACCTGTGGGTTCGCTGATGCGAACTGTGCCTCAAATGCGGATTTGACCCTTTTACGGCTGGATGCCCTTCCTGACGCTAACCCTATGTGTAGGGATATAATTACTATTGCGTATTCCTGTTGTGGTTGGTAAAGTGGTGTGTTGACTGACTATGAAGAGGAAAGTGTTGGGACAAACACAAACAACCTGTCCCCGAGCCAGGTTAATTAATCACATGCGATTTAATTCCCCGACTCAGGCCGGAATCGAACCCGGAACTCTGTGAACCGAAGGCCTCAACGCTGACCACTCAGGCAGGGAGTGGGGTCAGTTTTTAAAATGAGTATAACTACAGTATATCTCATAAACTTAAGATGCTACAGACGTGAAAATTGTTATTTGTAATCTTTAAAAATAAAAAAAACACGTACTTCTTGTCTTCGGAAAATCAATTTAAGCTGGAGATCAAAAATAAGTCACGAGCGATCAATGTTCAGCTTGCCCACCAACAACCCACTTCCATCAAAAATAAGTGAAGAAGGGGTTGAATTCTCTTTACGAGAATACTTATATCTCAGAAACTAAAATGTTACGGAGTGAAAATGGGTATTTGGAATCTCCTTTTGAAACAAAGAAACCCCTTCATTTTTTCGACTTCAAAGAGGACTGTTTCTCACATGTAGAGTTCTATGTCGCATGTTTCAGATTTAGCTCGGCCAGTAGCTTGGTCGTCTTAGCCCCAAAAGGCAATGCCACAAACGTGGTTTTCAAAGAGGCTCTAGGGTAAATGAAATGCAATTTTTCGGCGAGTTTTTTATACGTTAGGGATTTTCAGATAATGTCATAGTGCAGTACCGAGGAACAATTAATTTTTATCACCTTACGAATTCCTTGCGGGCGAAGCCGTGGGTAACATCTAGTTTATCATAAAACAAGAATGGCGGTAAACAGTGGGTAACATCTAGTTTATTATAAAACAAGAATGGCGGTAAGCCGTGGGTAACATCTAGTTTATTATAAAACAAGAATGGCGGTAAGCCGTGGGTAACATCTAGTTTATTATAAAACAAGAATGGCGGTAAGCCGTGGGTAACATCTAGTTTATTATAAAATAAGAATGGCGGTAAGCCGTGGGTAACATCTAGTTTATTATAAAACAAGAATGGCGGTAAGCCGTGGGTAACATCTAGTTTATTATAAAACAAGAATGGCGGTAAGCCGTGGGTAACATCTAGTTTATTATAAAATAAGAATGGCGGTAAGCCGTGGGTAACATCTAGTTTATTATAAAACAAGAATGGCGGTAAGCCGTGGGTAACATCTAGTTTATTATAAAACAAGAATGGCGGTAAGCCGTGGGTAACATCTAGTTTATTATAAAACAAGAATGGCGGTAAGCCGTGGGTAACATCTAGTTTATTATAAAACAAGAATGGCGGTAAGCCGTGGGTAACATCTAGTTTATCATAAAACAAGAATGGCGGTAAGCCGTGGGTAACATCTAGTTTATTATAAAACAAGAATGGCGGTAAGCCGTGGGTAACATCTAGTTTATTATAAAACAAGAATGGCGGTAAGCCGTGGGTAACATCTAGTTTATTATAAAATAAGAATGGCGGTAAGCCGTGGGTAACATCTAGTTTATTATAAAATAAGAATGGCGGTAAGCCGTGGGTAACATCTAGTTTATCATAAAACAAGAATGGCGGTAAGCCGTGGGTAACATCTAGTTTATTATAAAACAAGAATGGCGGTAAACAGTGGGGACTTAAATTCTATGTACACAAGTTTAAAGTTTAATATTTGTTATGATTAATAATATTAATAATAATAATAATAATCATAATCATAATCATAATCATCATCATCATCATCATCATCATCATCATCATCATCATCATCATCATCTGTTTACCCTCCAGGTTCGGCTTTTCCCTCGGACTCAGCGAGGGATCCTACCTCTACCGCCTCAAGGGCAGTGTTCTAGAGCTTCAGACTCTTGGTCGGGGGATACAACTGGGGAGTATGACCAGTACCTCGCCCAGGCGGCCTCACCTGCTATGGTGAACAGGGGCCTTGTAGGGGGATGGGAAGATTGGAAGGGATAGGCAAGGATGAGGGAAGGAAGCGGCCGTGGCCTTAAGTTAGGTACCATCCCGGCATTCGCCTGGAGGTGAAGTGGGAAACCACGGAAAACCACTTCGAGGATGGCTGAGGTGGGAATCGAACCCACCTCTACTCAGTTGACCTCCCGAGGCTGAGTGGACCCCGTTCCAGCCCTCGTACCACTTTTCAAATTTCGTGTCAGAGCCGGGAATCGAACCCGGACCTCCGGGGGTGGCAGCTAATCACGCTAACCACTACACCACAGAGGCGGCAATAATAATAATAATAATAATAATAATAATAATAATAATAATAATAATAATAATAATAATAATAATAATAATAATAACAATTTTACAATTTTCTTTACGTTGCACTGTCACAGATAGATGGCGACGACAGGATAGGAAGGTGCTAGGAGTGGGAAGGAAGCGAGTGTAGTCTTAATTAAGGTACCGCCCCGGCATTTACCTGGAGTAAACATGCGAAAACCACGGAAAACCATCTTCAGGATTGCCGACAGTGGAGCTCGAACCCACTACCTCCTGAATGCAAGCTGACAGATATGTGACCCTAACCACACAGCCACTTGCTCAGTAATAATAATAATAATAATAATAATAATAATAATAATAATAATAATAATAATAAGTGATAATACTAGTTCTAGGAAATAACTACCTATTTTAATTTCGATACCACTAAGTCACTTACAGCCGGCCTCGTGGTGTAGGGGTAGCGTGCCTGCCTCTTACCGGCGGCCCCGAGTTCGATTCCCGGCCAGGTCAGTGATTTTTATCTGGATCTGGGGGCTGGTTCGAGGTCCACTCAGCCTACGTGATTAGAATTGAGGAGCTATCTGAAGGTGAGATAGCGGACCCGGTCTAGAAAGCCAAGAATAACGGCCGAGATGATTCGTCGTGCTGACCACACGACACCTCGTAATCTGCAGGCCTTCGGGCTGAGCAGCGGTCGCTTGGTAGGCCAAGGCCCTTCAAGAGCTGTAGTGCCATGGTGTTTGGTTTGGTTTGAAGTTACTTACACACCATAATGGCCAACCACGCATTCTATCGTTCAGTCACACGAAACAGTCAGCGGTATTAAGAAAGAAATACATGCAGACAGTTTTACAGTTTCTGACATCATCTGGACGTGCATCCCAAAGTCGCGAGCCAATTACAACGGGTTCATTTTACTTGGAAGAGCGGTTAACGGGAATATGGAAGGAAGAGCCAGATCTAATATTAAAATTATGGAATGAGAACAGGTAATAACATTTCATCTAGATTTCAATAGACCGACGTCGGTACGTGTATCTTTCGGGTTTCAGCCAGGCAAGAGCTTTGTAGCTGGTGAGTTACGTGGGAATCGTAACTCACCAGCAAACTAGAGACGAGAGTTCAACGCAGTTTTAGAGTTTGTTCAATAGTTGCGTCAACGAGAACCACGTCGCAATATTCAAGATAGTAGTATAAGAGTCCCAACAAGTTGTATCCTCACGTCTTGCGTCAAAATGTCCTTATTATAACTTACATGTGCAGACTAATGAAGAGTTTCAGTCAGAATCACAGCACGTTTCTTCACTGATTTACTGAACGGAATGAATGTCAAGAGGCTGAAAATAGTTGATGGTATTTGTGGTATGAATTTTGTGTGCAAATTTACTTCACTGTGTCCGAATGCTTTGGTCGACAAAGTTTTATCGGTTTGACCAGACCGCGAATCCAGCATCATAAGTGATGCTCCCTTTGCCATTTGCAGCATGTAACATATCGGGGATACTATGCGACTGGCGCTGCAGTCATATTCTCTAGTTCGAGGCTGGTTATGTTGTAATGTGTTAGAAACACGTTTAATAAAATTACTACCCGCTTCCTGACAGCATGTACAGTTTCTTTGTGAAGTGTTCTGGCATGAAAATGATCCCCTGAATGGTGTAGGAGTGGGTAGTAGAAGTAACACTTTGAACAGCAGCTTGTGTCATCTTCCCTCGGTCATTGATAGCGTGCTATTTCACGTGAGTTAGTTGACCTACATTCAATACCAAGGCTGTAATGAAAACCGTAGCTTCGTGTAAAAATTGCAACACTCTAATCCTCGGAGTGCTGTCAAGAGATATCATCCCGCCTTGTAAAGAGCCTTGTGTGATCTTGCGAGGTTCAATTTTGTAATGGCGTTTGAAATGGTGCAGAAAATGCTCTATGGCTTTACAATTGATTATGTACAGCAGGATGGCTGCTTCTTTCGCTACCGAGCTCGATAGCTGCAGTCGCTTAAGTGTGGCCAGTATCCAGTAATCGGGAGATTGTGGGTTCGAGCCCCACTGTCGGCAGCCCTGAAGATGGTTTTCGGTGGTTTCCCATTTTCACACCAGGCAAATGCCGTGGCTGTACCTTAATTAAGGCCACGGTCGCTTCCTTCCACTTCCTAGGCCTTTCCCATCCCATCGTCGCCATAAGACATATCTGTGTCGGTGCGACGTAAAACGTCAGTAGTTAGTTGTTTGTCTTATGTTCAGAATTCTGCGTTCATATGCTCACTATGTTTTTCTAACATCCCATTGCTCTCAATTGCCTTTACTATTCACCTCAATTTCTCCGTTGATGCCTTGAGTATTCGGACAGTTGCCGCAACGGTTTTGTTTGTAATACTTTGTACTGGATTATCAAAAAACTGTTCATAGCGAGCGATGGTTAGTAGGAGCTGGAACTGGTTGTGCGCTAAATTCCTGACGTATCTTGAGATAAAGTGTCCGATGTTCCATCAGTCTCACACCCCAATGTCTGTCTTTTCCATATGGCAGCGCTATATCTTGCTCCAGAAAGTGCGGATCCCGTGCTATGCACCTGTAGACGTATGTATATGAACAGTTCAATGCCCTGAATCAGACTGCAGAAGCAACAATCACCAATGTACACAAGACAGGATGCCTGTCAGGCATGGAAAATATTACACAATCTCATCATACTCCTCGGGTATAGTGCGTTTTGGACTCCAGGGCTGAAAATGTTATAGCGAAGCGTTTTTAGTTCTTAAGCCTTATCATAGAGGTTGTGAGTGATTGAAAAATACCACTTTGGTATATTATTTGTTGATTCAAGAAGTTTTCCTGACGGTTGTTATCGGGAGGTCCAAGAGTTTCCTTTGTGGAAGGTGACAAATATAACTGCTACCAGTTGTCTTCCAAGTTTAAGTGGACGGTTTCATGGTACTGACAAACAAAATAAATTTTGCAATATTCGTAAGTGGACAGGGGTTCGAACAACTGAACAGTCTCCTTCGTTGTCTAAGGATAAACTTACTTGTAAATTTACAGAATGATAACCAACGTTTTTAATAGCTATACCCCTTAGTTCGGATTCTTGATACGGGGCGGCGATGAGGTGAGATTAATTTATATGGCATGTTTTATGGATGTATGACCTTCCTGACATTTGCCTGGAAGTGATAATGGGAAACCACAGAAAAACATTCTCAGTACTGACGAAAGAGTTCTTATTCGCAGGCCACAGCCGATTTCTTCCACCTACTTACCCAATTTCATTCACCATCATACAATTCTTCATTAGCGCCTGAACTGAGCTTGTCGCCAGGAAGGGCATCTGGCCGTTAAAGCGTGGAATAAAATCTCATCTCACCTTACCCCCGACCACGTATCAGGAAACACGAATAAGGGGTAGATATACTAATGGTAGAAAATCGTTATTCTGTATTTATTTATTTATTTAAGAACCTTGATTAGTGGTGAAGCTAGGACTCACGAACCTCTCTTAGACGTAACCATACAGTAATCAGAACAAACTTCAGAAAGCATGATAAGCAAATAATCGAAAATCCTAACCACATTCAATCTTTCGTTCATACTGGCATTCACACAAGCTGGTTATATATTTTATAGGTAATCTCGGCAAGGCCGCTTAAAATACAATATAGGGCATATATTGACGTACGGCGCACAGATTTTTCAAGCTCAGAAGTCGATCGTGTTTTATATTCGTGAGGAGGATTGGGGAGTAACTAAATTTTGAGAATAGATACTGGGGTTTTGATTCATTGAAATGTCGAAATATAAGAGTCGCGACGTGAAGATATCGTAGTTTGTCTATTTTTCACTAGGGGAGTATTTTTTCTTTTATATATTTAACATCAATTTATATAACTCCCGTAATACAAAATAGAGCTGTCTAGACTTAGAAGGGAAGTATTATTTTGGAATTCACTGCCTCGAGAGGGCAATGTGTAATAATGAATTACAAATGTTCCTGCTATATGGAATACTTCAGTATGAAATTTACTTTTCGGTATGTTAATTACATTATTATAAAATACTGGCCTACATTTCACTTTGATAAATGTAGTGTGCCTATACGCTCTCAGAGGTTCCACGCTTAGGAACCACCCACATAGCCAATGAGGAGTGCCTAAAAATGATGGTCCACGAATGGAAAATTCAGAAGACTCGTTTGGAATTATAATATTTAAATATAAGCTATATTAATGGAAAATAATTACAGTTTACTAAGAAAGTGCTCCATACAAAATTATGGAATCATTTAGTTCTCTTGTAAGCGGAGTCCAAGGGACGATTTCTAATAGGAGTGCGGAAAGTAATTACAGCACGCTAAAGTGTCGTTTTCCGGACTCTTTGCAGAACGGAAAGAAGGCAATTACATCATAGTATGAAAATTTAAAAAATCCACAATCATCCATTTAGGTGCTTAGGTAGTAACAAGTATGTTCTCACCGACCCAGCGGTTCTGCTATAAGGTTCGCATACACTTTACCTTGTAACATTTTTGATGATAATAATAAATAAAATCATGAATAAAGTATATAAATAAAATTACTCAAAAACTTAATAAAATTAATAAGCATAATTAACCGAAATGTCCGTAGTATGGGCGCCAGAGTTCACCAGAATGGATCCCTCGAATTTAGATAAGAGCATGATAGACTTTATATCCCAGGGCGTGTACAAAATGTTGCGTACTGGTACATCTGCTGCAGGCCTTACCAAACCTCCTGAAAACAACTAATTAGGTAGGAACTGCACCTAGGTTCATCAATAACACTGATTCTAAAATAGCTAACTATATTCTTAACAAGTTCCGTGCATGAGCACCTCATCAACATACAACATTATACATATAATACACACATAAAATATTGCTGGAAGACTCCATATTTACAACAACAACAAAAATAATGAAAATCGTGGGAAAACGAAAGCGAGAACTAAGCTACCATTTGTAGATGGTCCGATGAACAATGTACATGTATGAAGACAAATACCCTTCACTGTCTCTATATCAATTCGACTTACCGATTCTCATAATCGGCAGTTATCACATCACACAGGTACTGTACCTTTTACTACTGTGTTCACATATTTTAACACTTCTTGTAAAGATATATACACACGTCTGTCGATCCTCAACATATAAATTTATGGAAAGTCTGAGATAGCTTTCACCAACATACAATGCTAGGCCGCCACAAGTACTACAATACTTAATGCGCAAGCACTCTCCACAATCAGACACTTTCCACGAACATAACAAGACTACGCTCCACGAACGTTTGAAGTCCAGTCCATTGCAGCCGTGTCACTCCAGTACCGTGTATCAGCACCACTTCCTTCCCGGACAGTGCGTCAGTTGTAGTTGTAGTTATCTTCCTTCTCGTTCCTTTAAAATCACATCTACAATCACCCTTACAATGTTTCTGGTTGCCGCCGTATGATCAACCTTTATAGACATCAACATCCCCCTCCTCTCAGATGATACATCTGGATTGGTGCTTGCCAGCCAATCATGAGTGATCTCAAGTCCAAGCCCTAAACTACTTCTTCCTCTCAAGACAATAACAAACTCTGGGGTATATTCCATGAGTCACCAAATTTTCCTAATACAACAACAAGTTCATCTCATGAGGCTGGGATATATACATGACTCATGAATTTCCCGACACAAGTACATCACAACAAACACTGGGGTAGCCATATGACTAATTCAAATTACCAGAGTTATTAAAGCAATGTTTTCCCACTCGTGCAAAACAAATTACTCATACCTACATATGTGGATATCTTCCAGCTTACCAATATAAATGGCAAAATATACAAATGAAATACTGATGATAATAATAATAATAATAATAATAATAATAATAATAATAATAATAATAATAAGTCGAATACTGACAATAATATCTCTAACTTCTACATATAATTCTGGGGTGTGATATATGTACTATCATATAACGCCCCCTTGGTGAATCGATGATATCATATATTATGATTCACCATAAAACAGCACTTCATACATAACCTTATAATGACATAACTGAACACATAATTTACTGTAATAATAATATATACATTGCGTCTACTGCATTGTATTCGCACACACGAAATACAATTTGTCCAAACAATAATAATAATAGTATGGCTATATACACACAACTGATTGTTTCATATACCATTGAAAATCTCTTCTTACTACAGTACACTTAACTCAAAATTGATAATATATACATCCGAGGTGCAGATCCTATCTCTTATATCTGCGAAGGCTATAGATATTAAATGTCCCAAGGACCTTATTTTCAGCGGTTAGGAGCCTATAAGCACACTTGCCTATTCTACTGTCCACTGTATACGGACCCTAATATAAATGAAAAAACTATACATAAACTTAACATTGGCATCGATAGACGAGGAATGCGTACCGCAATGAAATCTAACTACGTCTAGAATACATTCTATCTCACACACAAACATTCATACCATCCAGTCACACAAGAATCATACAAGCTTTCATTCGGAACATTCATAAAAAGGAAATCCCTCTTCCTGAAATATTCGGGAATCTTACTATGTTTACTCTTCCACAAAACCATAATTAATGCAAGCAAACAGATCACATACTTTTTCACACATTCCACATCGATATCATACAGCACGTCGTTCACATCATTCACACAACTCTCAGAATTAAATAAAACATTACGCACTCGCTTGGATAGACTTTCCTTCATCTCACGCACATTTCCATTCTCACTCACGTTCACTCTATTACAGAAATTCATACCATAATACACTTCGAAATTGCTGTCATTACTACTTAATGACTCAAAACTTAAATCATCTTCACCACCTTCCATATCAGTTCCTACTTGCACCACTTTTATGCCAACAACACTGCTACTTTCGACTCTCTTATCAGAAGTTTCATTAATCTCAAAGTCACCATTTTCACACATAATGGACCTAACTTTACTCTCCTCACGTACACTTAAATCAACAAAAACATCCTCATGATGTATACTCCGTGAACACTCTTCACTTACTAAACAACCTTCATCAACTTCACAAAAAATTTCACTTTCAATTTCAGAAACTTCTACAAGATTATCGATCGCAGCACCGCTATTACCATCACCACTAGCACAAAGTAAGACATCCGACACATCTTTCTTACTTTCATCACGCCCCCTATTCTCAAAATCTCCCTGAACACAAAACACATGGTCATACAATAATTCCTCTTTCACGTCTACCTCGTAACTTACCTGTTTCATCGCGTGAATAGGAATTTCGGTATCGGACTGCGTATCTGACCCAAATAAGAAGTCCGATTCCGGTTTAAATTACTTGACGTGGACTGTTCACTGTTATCATTTCTCGGCACTTGATCTGGAGGTCTTTGATCCGTACGCCCCCTACTTTCTGATTCCCCTTGATTAGGTCTTCTGCCAAAATATTCCTGGTGATTAACTCCCTGATTAGACTGTCTGTTTCCCCTTCCGGAATTACCACCCTGATTCCCTTGCCTAGAATGACTGAAATTCTGATTATTCCTATCTCCCCCTAGCTGATTACCTTGTCTCCCATTATCCCCGTAATTCCTACCTTCACTTTGCCTAGTCCTCCCCTGCCATTCCAAAGCATCAAACCTCTCTAACAGCTGCTCTAATTCCTTGATTGTAACAATATTCTGCATACATGCAGCTAATCCGACCTTCTCAGGAAAATGCCTCAACATCTGGCGGACTGTATCTCTCTCCGATGCTAGACCTTCAATATTCTGGCTGATCAGAACATGCGCCAAGAAATATTCCGTCATAGACACACCTTCCTGAGGTCTATATTTGCCAAATAGCACGCGATCTCTTTCCCTTCCCTGAATAGCTTCACTCCAAAATTTAGAACTAAATTTCTCCCTAAATTCCTCCAAACTCGAAATACCCTGTCTATAAACTTGAAACCAGGATCTCGCTTCTCCAACAAATGCAATATCCAACATCTCATCAACCATACTCCACTCGATCAAACCATCATCAAGATTCTTGGAAAACAGTTTCTCCACCGCTTTCAAGAATTCCATCGGATTAAACTGCCGACCATTAAACTTGGGTAATTCAGAGTCCTTCGTACAAGATACGTACCTATTACATATGCTGCTACCTACTTGGATTTGACTGATCTCCTGCCTTAACTTTACATGACATGCTTTAATTCCTTCTTCAAATACCATTCTGGCATTTCCTTCTACTGACTTGAGGTCATCTTTTACCGACTTAAGGTCTTTCTCCAATTTCTCATCCTTCTCATCTATACGCTTCGCTAAAACGTTCTGATTGGATTTAATTTTATCTATTTCTTCGACTTTATCTTCCACTATTTTTATTCTCTTATCACATTCCTTGCTGTTTTCAACAAATTCTTTCCTAACTACATTAAATCGGCATTCAATTTTCTCAGTCAATTCCAAGCATTGAGCTTCTACCTTATTATTGACTTCCTGAATTTCCCTGCTTTGATGGTCAAACTTCTGGTTCAATTCATCTATTCTACCATTCACAGCACTACTTAAACTATCAAATTTACTAGATAATTCAACACTCACTAAATTTAACTCCTTACTTTGATTCTCAATCTTACTGGAAAATTCCGTACTAACTGAATTTAATTTACTATTAATACTGTATATTTCATTACTAAAAAAACTCAATTCACTCTTCAACTCTTTACTCTGACTATCAATCTTGCTAGACAATTCAACCTTATTATTATCGATTTTACTGGACAATTCAACATTATTATTATCGATTTTACTAGACAATACATCACTCTTACTGTTAAATTCACCCTTCAACTCTTTACTGAACTGATTAAATAGTGATTGAAGCATACTAAGAGTTAAGGTCGCCCCTTGATCCCCTACATTCTGAGTTTGAGACGGGTTACTCGGTTCCTCACCCATCGTTACCGATTGATCTTTCCTACTATCAGCCATTTCGCTTTTCTCACTTAAATTAGATAAACTCAATGTGGTGGAATTCTTTTGAATTCTCTTATCCTGATTCATAGTACTAGCAACTTTAACAACCTCTCTATTTCTCAGTCTTATAATACTCGACTCGCTACAACATTTCTTCATACTCCAACATACATATCACGTACATATAAAACACTTCACTGACATAGTTCGCAGAATTCCAACCACACCTGACAAGTGCACCTACGCTTATAAGCCTAACAGATGTACCAATCATTCAGCCACACGTTGGGAAGCCATTTGTAACATTTTGATGATGATAATAAATAATAAAATCATGAATAAAAATATATAAATAAAATCATTCAAAAACTTAATAAAATTAATAAGCATAATTAACCGAAATGTCCGTAGTATGGGCGCCAGAGTTCACCAGAATGGATCTCTCGAATTTAGATAAGAGCATGATAAACTGTATAACCCTGGGCGTGTACATAATGCTGCGTACTTGTACATCTGCTGCAGGCCTTACCTAACCTCCTGAAAACGACTAATTAGGTAGGAACTGCACCTAGGTTCATCAATAACATTGATTCTAAAATAGCTAACTATATTCTTAACAAATTCCGTGCATGAGCACCTCATCAACATACAACATTATACATATAATACACACATAAAATATTGCTGGAAGACTCCATATTTACAACAACAACAACAAAAATAATGAAAATCGTGGGAAAACGAAAGCGAGAACTAAGCTACCATTTGTAGATGGTCCGATGAACAATGTACATGTATGAAGATAAATACCCTTCACTGTCTCTATATCAATTCGACTTACCGATTCTCATAATCGGCAGTTATCACATCACACAGATACTGTACCTTGTACTACTGTGTTCACATATTTTAACACTTCTTGTAAAGATATATACACACGTCTGTCGATCCTCAACATATGATTTTATGGAAAGTCTGAGATAGCTTTCACCAACATATAATGCTAGGCCGCCACAAGTGCTACAATACTTAATGCGCAAGCACTCTCCACAATCAGACACTTTCCACGAACATAACAAGACTACGCTCCACGAACGTTTGAAGTCCAGTCCATTGCAGCCGTGTCACTCCAGTACCGTGTATCAGCACCACTTCCTTCCCGTACAGTGCGTCAGTTGTAGTTGTAGTTGTAGTTATCTTCCTTCTCGTTCCTTTACAATCACCTCTACAATCACCCATACAATGTTTCTGGTTGCCGCTGTATGATCAACCTTTATAGACATCAACATCCCCCTCCTCTCAGATGATACGTCTGGATTGGTGCTTGCCAGCCAATCATGAGTGATCTCAAGTCCAAGCCCTAAACTACTTCTTCCTCCCAAGACAATAACAAACTCTGGGGTATATTCCATGAGTCACCAAATTTTCCTAATACAACAACAAGCTCATCTCATCAGGCTGGGATATATACATGACTCATGAATTTCCCGACACAAGTACATCACAACAAACACTGGGGTAGCCATATGACTAATTCAAATTACCAGAGTTATTAAAGCAATGTTTTCTCACTCGTGCAAAACAAATTACTCATACCTACATATGTGGATATCTTCCAGCTTACCAATATAAATGGCAAAATATACAAATGAAATACTGATAATAATAATAATAATAATAATAATAATAATAATAATAATAATAATAATAATAATAATAATAATAATAATAATTCGAATACTGACAATAATATCTCTAACTTCTAGATATAATTCTGGGGTGTGATATATGTACTATCACAACATTTACAATTCAGTTTTTGCCTGGTAGCTGGTTCTTATCAAGAATTAGTTATACAAAATTAAAAATAAGTTCAGTTCAGTTTTGTCTGTCTGTCTGTCTGTCTGTCTGTCTGTCTGTCTGTCTGTCTGTCTGTCTGTCTGTCTGTCTGTCTGTCTGTCTGTCTGTCTGTCTGTCTGTCTGTCTGTCTGTCTGTCTGTCTGTCTGTCTGTTACGCATCATGGGAAAACGGTTGAACAAAGTGCCTCGAAACTCGGTATATAATAAATTCATGGATAGCCGGGTTGTACACCAGGACATATATTGTTTGATTACCATTACTAAGAGGGTCGAAACAGGAAATGTGTCCGTTAATATTATTTGTATTGAAATCCTGTACATAATGAAAGTTACGTAAAATAATTCTCGACATTTTACATGTTTCAATCATTTTTACAGTACAAAGGATAATTACGTACATATGTGTGATTATTACATGTTCAGCCCCTTCCCAAGTATCTCAGAAAATATTAGTTCCATCTAAAAAGTGTAACTATTTAAATGTACAGAAAACAAAATTTCCAGTCTGATATATCAGATAAATTTTGATCATAAGAGCAACAATAATGGAAATCCTGTTTTTCATTGTTACGTCCATCAATGGAAAATATTATCGAATTATATTTCTTTCAGTCCTGATGGTAATGAACTAAGTGGAAATAGCGTTCATTAGTTCCTTTCGATCACGAACATTGTGATGACTAAGCGCCCGGTTGAGATGCTATAAGGTTTGCATAAACTTTAGGGGTGAAGCCTATTAGAACTCCTAGCAATTATGCTACTCTCGCTACAGTAAGGAAGAATGAGCTAGACTATACTTCATACAAGCCAAATGAGTTTGTATTCTAACCTACTACCGCCTACACATCTGGACTGGAGTAGTGACTGTATAAATGAGAAGAAAAACATGAACCAAGATCACACGAAAGAAGGAGGGACAAGGAGATCACAAAAGGGGGGATTAAACGTCGAGTGGCCTAGCTCTTTATCAACAATAGCACTTCGCTCACTGACTATTGTTGTTAGTTGAGCTGTGCCTTGTTCCTTACGTTGACCATATCCCACCGTCGTACACGCGGCTCAGGTGGCTTCGCTTGTAAGAGCGCCGCAGAATTAATACCTCTTGCTTTCGCAGCGTCAAATTCTTAAGACTTCTCAACCAGCCTAACTCTGTGATCGCATCAAACTTGTCTCCACAGACCATAATAAAAGTACTTCATGCTCTAGTACCTTGAGTTCATCTCTTTCCGTACACAGAACGACAATCTACACTAAACCATTCACTGCTACCGCAGCCCGGGAATGGAATCTCCTACCAGTGGTTGTGAGAAACTTATAAATATATCTGTGTTGAAATACTAGGAAACATGAATGAGTTACCTAATTGCGACCTCAAAACTTCTCCTAATTTATCTCCAACATTTTCCTTTCAAGGGTAATTTTCTCTCGTTGTTCTGACTTTTCCTTCACTTCACATCTACACTGAAGGCTATATTTCGGTGTCGCCTTGAAATTTGTACCCTATCGACACGTTCTTTCAGTTAGTACATCTAGTTCTCTTAGATTAAATACTTTTTTTTTTTGCTAGGGGCTTTACGTCGCACCGACACAGATAGGTCTTATGGCGACGATGGGATAGAAAAGGCCTAGAAGTTGGAAGGAAGCGGCTGTGGCCTTAATTAAGGTACAGCCCCAGCATTTGCCTGGTGTGAAAATGGGAAACCACGGAAAACCATCTTCAGGGCTGCCGATAGTGGGATTCGAACCTACTGTCTCCCGGATGCAAGCTCACAGCCGCGCGCCTCTACGCGCACGGCCAACTCGCCCGGTAAATACTTTTAGCATTATTGCGATTCATATAGACTCGTATTTAATGCTCATATTTATTTATTTATTTATTTATTTATTTATTTATTTATTTATTTATTTATTTATTTATTTATTTATTTATTTATTTATTTATTTATTTATTTATTTATTTATTTATTTATTTATTGATATTACTTAGTAACACTTCCTCAGTTTAGACTCTGCCCGAAAGACAAAATATACTATGCCAGGTGAAAGTGTGTAATCGAAATGATCAAGAAATTCACCGAATATTGTTTCTAAAAATAATTAATTGACGATGTTAAGGTGGAAAGTTCAATGTCAATAATAAAAGATTTTGGTACAGAGAATTTTTTGCAGAACTCAACGAATGTTCGAGGTATTTTTCCCCAATTCCAGATCAATAAGCCTATGAATTCGATCGTTTTTAGGTTATTTTCTTACTTGTAGAATGGAATTTTAGGCTCATATATTCCCTTCTTCTCACGATCATCTTCATAAGGCTGACAAGCACAGTGTGTGTGTTATATACACTGTATGTTATCACAAGGTTAGATACTTTTATTTATACTACTACTTTTATTTTTGTTATAATATTTCTATAGTCCGCCTCTGTGGTGTAGTGGTTAGTGTGATTAGCTGCCACCCCCGGAGGCCCGGGTTCGATTCCCGGCTCTGCCACGAAATTTGAAAAGTGGTACGAGGGCTGAAACGGGGTCCACTCAGCCCTGGGAGGTCAACTGAGTAGAGGTGGGTTCGATTCCTACCTCAGCCATCCTGGAAGTGGTTTTCCGTGGTTTCCCACTTCTCCTCCAGGCAAATGCCGGGATGGTACCTAACTTAAGGCCACGGCCACTTCCTTCCCACTTCCTTGTCTATCCCTTCCAATCTTCCCATCCCCCACAAGGCCCCTGTTCAGCATAGCAGGTGAGGCCGCCTGGATGAGGTACTGGTCATACTCCCCAGTTTCATCCCCCGATCCAGAGTCTGAAGCTCCAGGACACTGCCCTTGAGGTGGTAGAGGTGGGATCCCCCGCTGAGTCCGAGGGAAAAACCGAACCTGTAGGGTAAAACAGATTACGAACGAACGATATTTCTATTTTTATTACCATTACTATTATTATTTACATCATTTAAAAGTACGTGTCATTAGTAACAGTTTAAGACTGCTTAAGTGTAAGAAAAGGAATACATACAAAACTTTGGGTGGAGAAATAGAACATCTTATCTTGTCTCTTCTGTTGCCTCTCATCTCTGCTGTTAGCACTACTCCTGGACTTTTTAAAATGAACCCCTTTGCGACGGGTGGCCAACAGTTTGTAATGCGTATAGCTGCAATGTGTACCGTACGTAGCCGATTATGTAGGTGCTTGTTTTAGCTGACGTTAATGTTCCAGTCAGGTTAGCCTGCAATCTGACGTCTGATAGCATGACGCTCCCCCGCTTGTGACAGAGCGCGCGGCCCGACCAACTCGAGTAAAGCCGTGCGGGTTAACCCCCGCCTGCCCCGCCCCACACCGCTACACCGTATTGATCACAGCGGAACCAAGACGAGATACAACTCTTGGCCACTTCCAAGTCTTCTTCAACTAATTATTACAAGCCATTCGTATGGAAATAAAATCTGAAATTTCCTCAATCCGTCCACACTCCATTTAGAAGTTTAAACCCTTCCTTTGTTCGAGATAAGATTGCTGTAAACGCTAGGAGAGGATGTAAAAGAGTAAATAGAGCAATTTTCTCACCTGACGTTCTCTGGGAGACAAGATCATACCAACGGATCTTCAGAGCAACAGGTCTCCGTTCGACTTTCTCTCACTCAATATGAACAATCTCCACTATACATGGTTGTTATACGGTTGTTTGTAGACTTTAATAATAATAATAATAATAATAATAATAATAATAATAATAATAATAATAATAATAATAATAATAAAATAATAATAATAATAATAAAAGCTCTCAAGTGGGAGCGCGGTTTGGGTCACGTATCTATCGGCTTTCATTCGGGAGATATTGGGTTCGAACACCGCTGTTGGCGTATCTAAAAAAGGTTTTCCATGGTTTCCCAAATTCACATCAGGCAAAAGTATTAAGGCCACGGTTGCTTCCTACACACTCCTGTCCCTTCCCTATCCAACAATCGCCATAAGTTTCGGTGCGACGTAAAGCAAATTGTAAAATAATAATAATAATATTAATAATAATAATAATAATAATAATAATAATAATATATTAAGGAGGATATTAGGACCAATAACAGGAGAGGATGGCATTTGTACGATCAGGCAAAAGAATGAGTTCTATGACCATCAGGAAACATAAACACATCGATGAGGGCAAGGCGAATAGCCTTCTAGAACCACTTGACCCACATGGACCCCTGCAGGATCACCAACAGTATCTTTAACACAGAAGGTAGAGGGAAATTCTACAAGAGCAAATGGATTACCACAAAGAAATCCGACCCAGAACAATTAGAAATTCCACCAAACATCATACAGCACCAAATCCAATTCCGACACATCACTATGCAGGGTGTCTTCCCAGTGTCCGTCACCTAAAAGAAGAACACAAGAACCACCAGACCGAAGTGGACATTGGAGAGAAATCTGGCACATAGCCAGGAAATGAAAGCTGTTTGGGTCAAGAAGAAACAGCAGGCACATGTAAGGAGTCTAAACTAGTCCCGTGGTTCTAAGTAGGACCAAAATAAAATAAAAAAATAACACCTCTCTGCGTGAATTTCTATATCTGGCAATGAATAATGGTTTCTAAACGGAAATGTACGTAGAATTCTTGAATGCAATCCATGTTTTTCACCGCGTCACACTTTCCAGTAATTTAAATATTTTAATTGTTGCATTAATATCATTATAATAATGTATACTTAACAATCAAATTTCCTAAACAGATTATTTTGCATAAAATTCAACATTTTTTTCTTTATCTCTTTACGCTCCAGGGTCGGTTTTTCCTCGGACTCAGCGAGGGATCCCACCTCTATCGCCTCAAGGGCAATGTCCCGGAGCTTCAGATTCCGGGTCGGGGGTTACAACTGGGGACGATGACCAGTACATCGCCCAAGCGGCATCACCTGCTATGCTGAACAAGGGCCTTGCGGGGATGGGAAGATTGGGAGGGATTGACAAAGAAGAGGGAAGGAAGTGGCCATGGCCTTAAGTTAGGTACCATCCCGGTATTTGCCTGGAGGAGATGTGGGAAACTACGGAAAATCACTTCCAGGATGGCTGAAGTGGAAATCGAACCCACCTCTACTCAGTTGAGCTCCCGAGGCTGAGTGGACCCCGTTCCAGCCCCCGTACGACTTTTCCATTTTCGTGGCAGAGCCGGTAGTCGAAACCGGGACTCCGGGGGTGGCAGCTAATCACACTAACCACTACACCACAAAGGCGGACTTGCATAAAATTTTAAAACTGAAATTGTTATTTCCAGGAAAATGTGACGTAATGGTGAAAGACTCATAACATATTACCTTTCAGCGCCCCAATATTATTACAGAACAATATTCAAAATAAGAAGCCTTCGTGGCTCAGGCGGCAGAGCGACGGCCTCTCACCGCTGGATACCGTGGTTCAAATCCCGGTCACTCCATATGAGATTTGTGCTGGACAAAACGGAGACGAGACAGGCTTTTCTCCAGGCACTCCGGTTTTCCCTGTCATCTTTCATTCCAGCAACACTCTCCATCAACATTTCATCCGTCAGTCATTTATCATTGCCCCAAAGGAGTGCGACAGGCTTCGGCAGCCGGCACATTTCCTATTGTCGCCGCTAGATCGGGGCTTCATTTATTCCATTCCGGTCCCGGTTGAATGACTAGAAACAGGTTGTGGATTTTCATTTCATTCAAAATAAGGCATCGGAAAAAATGTTCAGATGTAGACCAGCGTAATAATAATAATAATAATAATAATAATAATAATAATAATAACATAATAATAACTGACATATATTTAAAGGAGCAAACTATAAGGAATCTTTAAGTTTTCGAAGACTTCCTTCCACGACCTTATAAGAGAAACTTGCATGACCAAAATTGCGAATATTTAACAAAGCCGAAAGGCGTGTAATCAATTGACCGTAGCTATGACGATGAAGTGATAACTTGAGTCGGTAGAAGATCTGGAAAAACTATTACAATGGTATGGGGCGGTCCTGGAGAAATAGCACAAGATTAACGCAACAAAATCCAAAATAAAAGTAGTGGAATGCAATCAAGTAAATTTAGGTGATGGATTATATGTTAGATTTAAAAACTGATTCTCAACAAAGATAGGTAAATATTGTTACATGGGTACTAGAATTAACTGTGGCATTGACAGGGGAGGGGTAGTAAATGTCAAAAATTCTAGGAGTAGGTTTCCACATCGAGAGGACTTTAAGCGACCATGCCAATGGCATAGGAAATGTCATACATCGGTGTGTAATCAAACGACACTGAAAATGTGGCCGTTAGCCAGCGTAAGTTGTAAATGTACAGCATTTGGCGCGCGGTTGGTCGTACCGGAAATAAGATTACGTCTTGTGCCCTAAAGCTGCATTTTTCTTTAACGATTATGAAGTGAAATGTGCAAGTTTGGGCTGATATCTGCGCAGCTGGAATAAGAATCTAATTATTTGAATGACATTTTTCAAGCGTAATGACGCCATAATCAGGATGAAAGACGAAGTCTACTTCAACTTTAAAATCTAATTATTTAAAAGGTATTTTATCAAGCGTAATGACCCCATAATGGTGATGAAAGACGAAGTCTACTTCAACTTTGTTGCAGTATGTGGTAGGCGTTCAAACAAAATTTATAACAAAATCAGCACTCCAAGCTGGATTAGACTCTAAAAATGTGTTTCTCATTTTATTAAAATTAAACTGTAATTAACTGGCATAGAAATGTGGTAGGAGCACCGGATTTTTAAAAAAGGGCAGTCATTTTGGGCAATCACAAAATTTTAGAGCTTACTGTACAGCACTTTCAAAGAACATTCAACCTTGTCGCCAAATAGTAAGATTTCTTATACATTTTGGATTTCTACAATGGGAGGTTTGATCTATTTTACATGAAAATTTCTGCATAATGTAAAAAAGGACATTATTTCTGAGTTTAACAAGGGAATTATGTGTATGTTGTACTTAAAGTCAACATGATCGTGCAGACAAATTAGTGCCAGATTTTTCAAATTAAATTTTAGTACAAAACGTGAGAATATGTCTTCCATTGCCAAGCACTTCCTGTAACAATATCGGGGAGAAAATGAGTATAAATAGATTTTTACTTCTGAAAAGTTTTGTTTTTGGTTTTTACTATATTACCCATGACAATGTCTCAGTTAACGATGACAGAAGTGAGGAGGGCATAGAAGGCAGACTTGCTCAAGCAAGGAAGGCCTTTCTGAAGTAAAATAGCTCATTTCAAGCACAGGTACGCACTTTAGAAAGATGTTTTTAAGGCAACTTTTAGGACCATGACATCGCAAAGAAGTGAAATATGGACACTATCCAGTGCAGAAAGGAATAAAATAAAATGAAATGTGACTTAACAGAAGAATGGTGAAGATGAGATGGGGAGATCCGATCACAAATATTGGAATACTAAATCGAGTTGGTGAGAGAAAAAGATGTGTCGAGATTTGACCAGGAGAAGGAATATATTGATACACGCAACTTGAGATACCTAAGATTTTTCACTTAGTTTTTGAGGGAAGTGTATTTGGTAATAGCGGTAAGGATAGACCAAGAAATGAATATGACGAACAGATCATATTAGGTGTAGGATATAGTAGTTACGTAGAAATGAAAATATCAGTGTAGGATGGGGATACAAGGAGAGCTGCATTAAATTAGTTTATAGAGAATAGCCGCATTCTCAAAAACGAATATACGTTTAACATCAAAAAGAAATTGTCAGACACTTGAGTAATTCGTGTTCTTACACAAGACGCCGGGACAACGCCCGCAACTAATGACCCAACAAGAGTAATAACAATACAATTTTCATAAATCGAAAGCGATTATGCCTACAAATGTATTGCACAGTTTTTTGAGCCTTTTGCGCGCTGTGATACAGAATAAGCATGTTATTGATATCCACTGCTGCTAGTTTCACGTAGTCATAAAATGTGTTGTTTGAACATATCTGCGGTGGGCTGAACTGATAAATGCTAGTTAATGATACAGGATATACTTTAAGTATACAACATTAGTCGCTTATCGAGTGGATCAGAATACAACATTTGTTATCGAACTTATCAACAACATAGAAGGTGTGAACAATCAGATATCTGCAGGACTTGGCCAAAGTTAATGAGCGATGATAAACGATCTGTGCCGAGGCGGAAAATTTTAAATCGGTCTGTGTTGAGGTTACGCCGCAAATTTTAACGTAGAATATGTACGCTGAGATATGAGTGATAATGACTTTTAGAGCATGAATAGTGCTTACTTCACTCGTCATTTTGTTTAATACTCCCCATTATGGCTACGCCATTGGTTCTTGTGATTTCTTATAATCGCACACGGGCCGATGACCTTAGATATTAGGCCCCTTTAAAAACAAGCATCATCATCATCATCATCATCATCATAATCGCACAAAGGTGGTGCCTTTTTTGTATTCAACCAGTCTCCGGAAAGAATAGGTGCCGTCCAAATAATGTATATGTAGTCATTATGGATTTGAAATTTTACTCTTGACATTTTATTTTTAGTTCGTTTCGGACGCCGGTGAACCACGGTGCTTGTGTTTTAGCTTTTTTGTTTTTGTTGTTGTTGTTGTTGATTACAGCTTCTTTTTTTCTTGGTGGCTGCTTTCTTATTGGTAGCCTACCCGGAGCTTTACAGTAAATTTTCATTTTCTAGCAGAACTTTACCTTTCGCACTTCGCACCATTTCCTGATTTCATTGTGGTCAGCTACTCTAAGGGATGTTAGGAAGTACCTTGTTTCGATAGTTAAGCAGTAGTTAATTATGTTAGATATTGTGGCTTGATTAATATTAGGTTCTTCGAGATCCTTCTCCACCTGCTAGATCCACAGCTGGATACTTTGAAGATCTTATAGGACAGATTGTAGGAGTCCATTATGTAAAGGCGTCGGAAGAAAACCAACCGTCTTATTTTGATGGCATCTGTGAGGGTTTCTTGGTGTTGGCAGAGTTCACAGTTTAATTTTCACTGTCACCTTCCATCTGGTAGGAACCCTGGTCCTCTATCTTTCTAATAATAATTATTATTGCTACTATCTTTCTCATGAACTTTTTTCTTGTTCTTCTAGGGCTGATAGAGCGGTGTTCGTGTTTAGAGACAGGCACTCCGCTCCGTAAAGGACTGACGGACTGACTACTGCATTATAGTTTCTTAGTTTGACATTCATCGATAGCGATATTTAGAAGAGCACAGTTTTCTACAGGAATGGTACGCCTTCTCTAGTTTGATTCTCCTCTGTTGGAGAGCTACCGTTCCATTGAGGTCATCTAAAATCATTTCTCCAGGGTACCTAACAGTCTTAGCTTTCTTGATATGCTTGGTATCACTGACTCTCATCGGTATAAGGTTATTGGTTGCAACGTAACCCCACATTTCAGCCATGATGCAACGCTCGCCAAGTACGTCATAGGGATTGCGAGAAATAAGGACGGACAGGGTAAACGAACAAGAGATCAGAAAATGCATCAAAACATGGGAAATAACTTACCCGGTAAAGAAATAAGTTCGTCGGAAAGAGAACTGAAACCCACCCACATAAAAAAAAGAAAGGGACCCACAGGAGAAGTGCAGAGTTAACTACTGAATAATACATGTGTACATTTAAAAAATAATTGTAATGAATTTATAAATGTGCATACAAGAAAATTAGTTTTAGGGTAAATAAAGAAATAAATCAGACATTTTTAAACAAGGAATGTGTTTAACAAAAATTAAATTGGGGTAAATAAAGATTTGGTGCACGAAAATATTTTGCTTAACAGACATAATGACTGGATCAAGAATTAATTAGTCTTAAGAACATACTGTTAAATTCATGGATTCATATCCCCAAGAAATAAATAATATTTATCCATACACCAGCCCGGCAATCCATATTTCCATTGCACAAAACAGCATCAATAATCAAGCCCACGAAAACAAAAACAAAACAGCGTCCCCACGTGAGAGAAAAGAAGGTTAAGGTCAAGGAACATAAACAGAGAACCACGCGAACAAACAACATGTGAGGATAGAGAACAATGCAGGATCAAAGAAAGAAACTAAACGCGTGAAACGCTACACTAAGAACTATGGCAAATCCCCACGTAATTTAATCATTAATGGCAAAAATACACACTTTCTGAATCGTACTGGTTATAATGTGCGTAAAAAATGTTATGTAGAATGGCGATATTTAACAAGTTAAGACCCCAAATACACTGACTGACAGAGCAAATGCAACACCAAGAAGGAGTGGTCAGAACTTTATGCCAATTGCAGGGTA
Source organism: Anabrus simplex (assembly GCF_040414725.1). Lineage (NCBI taxonomy): Eukaryota > Metazoa > Arthropoda > Insecta > Orthoptera > Tettigoniidae > Anabrus > Anabrus simplex. Next base: position 1,704,896,397 of record NC_090265.1, on the reverse strand, counting down.
GACTGACGTCACTGAGGTATGCTCATGATGTGAAATGCGCCGCTGTGCTGCGCACGTAGCGAACGATAAATGGGACACGGCGTTGGCGAATGGCCCACTTCGTACCGTGATTTCTCAGCCGACAGTCATTGTAGAACGTGTTGTCGTGTGCCACAGGACACGTGTATAGCTAAGAATGCCAGGCCGCCGTCAACGGAGGCATTTCCAGCAGACAGACGACTTTACGAGGGGTATGGTGATCGGGCTGAGAAGGGCAGGTTGGTCGCTTCGTCAAATCGCAGCCGATACCCATAGGGATGTGTCCACGGTGCAGCGCCTGTGGCGAAGATGGTTGGCGCAGGGACATGTGGCACGTGCGAGGGGTCCAGGCGCAGCCCGAGTGACGTCAGCACGCGAGGATCGGCGCATCCGCCGCCAAGCGGTGGCAGCCCCGCACGCCACGTCAACCGCCATTCTTCAGCATGTGCAAGACACCCTGGCTGTTCCAATATCGACCAGAACAATTTCCCGTCGATTGGTTGAAGGAGGCCTGCACTCCCGGCGTCCGCTCAAAAGACTACCATTGACTCCACAGCATAGACGTGCACGCCTGGCATGGTGCCGGGCTAGAGCGACTTGGATGACGGAATGGCGGAACGTCGTGTTCTCCGATGAGTCACGCTTCTGTTCTGTCAGTGATAGTCACCGCAGACGGGAGTGGCGTCGGCGTGGAGAAAGGTCAAATCCGGCAGTAACTGTGGAGCGCCCTACCGCTAGACAACGCGGCATCATGGTTTGGAGCGCTATAGCGTATGATTCCACGTCACCTCTAGTGCGTATTCAAGGCACGTTAAATGCCCACCGCTACGTGCAGCATGTGCTGCGGCCGGTGGCACTCTCGTACCTTCCGGGGCTGCCCAATGCTCTGTTTCAGCAGGATAATGCCCGCCCACACACTGCTGGCATCTCCCAACAGGCTCTACGAGTTGTACAGATGCTTCCGTGGCCAGCGTACTCTCCGGATCTCTCACCAATCGAACACGTGTGGGATCTCATTGGACGCCGTTTGCAAACTCTGCCCCAGCCTCGTACGGACGACCAACTGTGGCAAATGGTTGACAGAGAATGGAGAACCATCCCTCAGGACACCATCCGCACTCTTATTGACTCTGTACCTCGACGTGTTTCTGCGTGCATCGCCGCTCGCGGTGGTCTTACATCCTACTGAGTCGATGCCGTGCGCATTGTGTAACCTGCATATCGGTTTGAAATAAACATCAATTATTCGTCCGTGCCGTCTCTGTTTTTTCTCCAACTTTCATCCCTTTCGAACCACTCCTTCTTGGTGTTGCATTTGCTCTGTCAGTCAGTGTACGTTAAATAAAAATATCTTGAATAATTCACATTCACATTAAATTACATATTTAATAATAATTATGGTTACGTAACCCCAATAAAAAGATAAAGATAAAGATAAAGGACTCAAAGCAGCGATAAGAATAATAAAAGGTTTGAACATTCTAGAGAAATTAAAAATAACAATGGTAATAATCATAATAATAAATCTTATAGTTAAGAATAATAAAACAAATGGCGGTTACACATCGCATTCAAACAACACGAAGCAAGTTACAATCTCAAAAATTAGGTAAGAAAAATCTATAAAACCCAAACAGGGAAGGAAGAAAAGATAAAATCAAAATGCATGAGGGCAAGGGAAATATCTTACAAAAGTATACATATATAAAATAATTGTAAAACCCGAGCTCAAAAAATAATTTAACAAAATCACGGATAAACAAGCGAAAAGAGAATAAAGCAGAAAAAAGAAAAAATAGATAAGTTGAATAAATTTCAAATCTCAGTCCACAATAATGCACACCAGAAATTTAAAACCAACAAAATAGCGCTCAAACGGCGTCACAGAGAGAAGGACACAAAATCATCATTTCACAACCTTCACCTGAAAATGAATAAAAGGAAGCACAATAAGATAAAATTGCATGACCAAAAACATTAAATCATCACATACTGGCAGAACGTCCGTGTCACTTCTGGATAACATGAATGACAGCATTACAGTTCCCCATACTGCTGTTAGATGGGAGCACTAACCCTTTTTCTTTTTGCTAGTTGTACGTCGCACCGACACAGATAGGTCTTATGGCGACGATGGGACAGGGAAGGGCTAGGAGTGGGAAGGAAGCGGCCGTGACCATAATTAAGGTACAGCCCCAGCATTTGCCTGGGTGAAAATTGGAAACCACGGAAAACCATTTTCAGGGCTGCCGACAGTGGGGTTCGAACCTACTATCTCCCGAATACTGAACACTGGCCGCACTTAAGCGACTGCAGCTCGCTCGGTGCACTAACCCTTGCTGGATAGAATACAAACACTTGTTTTGAAGAGTAACAAGCATGTGTTCCGAGCGCTTTGTTTTTCTGCACCTTCCTACAATGGCGTCACAGTATCTTGATTCTTTCAGTGACAGCGCGATAGAAAATGATTACACTTACCAATCGCATACTTCTTCTCTCATATACTGTAAGTATATACTTTTATTTTATTGTACTTTATTTTATTTTATGAAATATTTCCGCTCATGCAGAGGCTGTCTTGTGGCGAAGTATACTTTTACATTAATATTTAGAAAAGAAATAGATACAGTTGAGAAATGTAAATTGTAACCTAATTGTAACATTTAATTCTTAGAATATTTAATGAATCCTTTAAGCGGGGCAGTCTGGAGATAAACAGTTATTTTTACTTAATGTATGGATTTTCACGATATTTTGTGAGAATGGCACCTATTAAAGTAAGGGTATCACGAAAATGTATTTCATATACATTTAATAGTTGTCCCAAAAATTGAAAATATTTTTGAAATTCTTATTTCCAATTTATTTCATGAAATTCAATAGAAATGTTAATTAAAATTTGGAATTAGGTATTTAATACTTCTTTAAAATGCACTATGTATTGCTTTTTCTGTACATGATTTATATAAGGAGATATTCTGTACTTAAAAATGTGTAATTTTCATGTTCTAATGTTTTGGATTTAATGATCCCAACTACTTGAAAAAATTCAATAAAAACTTCCAGACATAGGTTTCCTAATATAGCTGTGATACACATACCATGCGAATTTTGTTACATTTTACAGAATATTGAAAACCTACAACCTGCTTTCCAGTCATTGACCGGGTCAGGGATGTAATGAATGAAGCATATACAGTAGGCTGTTAGTAAGATGTGGTCGCCGCTTCCAAAGTGATATATTAATGACTGATAGATGCAATGAAATGATAATGGAAAGTGTTGCTGGAATGAATGATGACAGGGAAAACCGGAGTACCTGGAGAAAAAACCTGTCCCGCCTCCGCTTTGTCCAGCACAAATCTCACCTGGAGTGACCGGGATTTGAACCACGGTATCCAGCGGTGAGAGTCCAACGTGCTGCCGTCTGAGCCACGGAGGCTCTTTTACAGAATATTATGGGAGAAAATTGGAATCATGTGTAAAATTATAACTGGTAGGAAATTGAAAGCAAAGCCCATTTCTGTTCTGTGAAGACAGGCAAACAAAGCATTATTTAAGCGATAAATTGTTTTAATTCAACGGAAGAACTTCGTGACAAGAAAGAAGAAACCCAATCCTTTCAATTTCAGCCTTATAATTTTTCGTGTCAATTACCAAAATATGGATTTCTTTTTTCTCCAGTTTGTCCTCTTAAGGCAATGATGGCAATTTCCCCTAACGTTGACACTGGCTAAAACATCTGTTTCCAAAAATTGGCGGCAAAAATGGGAATTGTTTACCTCGCTTCAATCATCAGACTTACTATACTATTGTAACAATGTTAGATGTAAATATGAAACAAAATACAAACATGACTTACTGTATAATAAATAAAAAATAAAAATCTCCAAAAATGATAAATACTTTGGCCCCCTTTTCATATTTTAGTGTAAAAAATCATGAAACTAAATGAGTTCGGCGTTGAGACAGATAATTACTGTTTCGGATATAACAAGAATAATTCATTTACCTCAAAAAGTGTTGAAATTTCGAAGCCTCGAAGTATGGATAAAATGCTTAGTGTAGAGCATATAACATGTCTCAAATATGCCAGTTTTCAAAGGGTTCAGTGACTGTTGATTTCATGATCGTAGCCAAAGAACATCCAGTTTCATGTGAAACCCTTCGGGTGGGGGTGGTAGATTTTATCCTGCTGTAATACGAGACTAAATGGGGAAGCCGTCAAGTGTTCTGTTCTGGGGAATGGGCATTTATCACAACGTGTCCCGTAGTTGAATCTAGCATTACTTTTACATATTTGTGCCAGTCCTCCCATTTTCATTCTTACTATCTGACCTCTCTTGGACAAAATTATTGATCACTTCTGACCCCGACGATATTATTTTTGGCAGCGCTAGAAAGTCTTCATTTTTACGCCCTTCATTCTTCGAAGGGTGTAAACTCTTCATTACCCGGCTTGCTGGCCATGTGGTTAGGGGCGTGCGGCTGGGAGCTTGCACCTGGGAGATAGTGGGTTCGAACCCCACTGTCGGAAGAGCTGAAGATGGTTTTCCGTGGTTTCCCATTTTACACCAGGCAAATGCTGGGGCTGTACCTTAATTAAGGCCACGGTGGCTTCATTCCCACCCCTAGGCCTTTCCTGTCCCATCGTCGCCATAAGACCTATCTGTGTCAGTGCGACATAAGAAAATTATAAATAAATACAAAACTCTTCTTTCTTTCTTTTTGATTTGTGTTAAAAAAGTATGTTTAATTAGTTGAGCTTCCTATAGTCATAATAATATTCTGATAGCTACCAAAGGGAGGGTCCGTTTACTTTACTGCTTGCCTGGCTGGACAGAAAGGAGTAGTAGTATAGTTGCCATGGAAACGTGGGCTGGCCCACTGCGGTTGCCAAGGAGACATGCCTGCTGTTTATGTGGAATTGTCTGGAGTTGCCAAAGCTTTCAATGCTCATTTAGGTCTTGTCGCAGGCTGCAACAGAATACAGCGGTCAGAACGAACACGAGAGAGAGAGAAGAAGAAAATAATTTAGAAATGTGGCAACAGCGCGCAAGGACACCACAGTAGGCCCTCCCTCCTGTGCTAGCTGTCAGAACGCTCCTTTAAGTATTAGGACTACAATAAAACAATAATCCTCACCACTATTTGTATGTAGAATCCGAGCCACAGGGCGTGATATTTCACCTATATATATAAAAGAACTTGTCCTGACTGACTGACTGACTGACTGACTGACTGACTGACCGACTGACCGACTGACCGACTGACCGACTGACCGACTGACTGACTGACTGACTGACTGACTCATCACCGCCGAGCCAAACCTACTGGACATAAAGAAATGATATTTTGGCGGTACATTCATATTAACATGTAGGCGCTCGCTAAGGGAGGATTTTTGGATATTCGGTCGCTAAGGGGGTTAGAAGGGGGGGTTAATTTTTAAAATGAAGTATCTATATCTCAATACTGTAAAGGTTTACAGATGTAAAAGTTGGCATTTAGAATATCCTATAAAAATAAAGAAACACGTATTTTTTTGTTTTCAGAAAATCCCAATAGGAAGGGTAGAAAAGGGTGAAAAATGGGTTGAATGCCTTTAATGAGGCTACTTATATTTCAGAAACTGAAAGTATTACAGACCTGAAAATCGGTATTTGGGATCTCCTTTAAAAATAAAGAAACACGTATTTTTTTCCTTTTTGGAAAATACAAATAATGGGGGGTGAAAAGGGGGTGAATTTTGAAAATGAGTGTATCTATATCTCATAACTATAAAAATGTACAGATGTAAAAATTGGTATATGGAATTTCCTTTAAGAATAAAGAAACATGTATTTTTTTGTTTTCGGAAAATCCTAAGAGGAGGGGTGAAAAGGGGTGAAAATGGCTGAATGCCTTTAATGAGCATACTTATATCTCAGAAACTGAAGAATTACAGACCTGTAAATTGGTATTTGGGGTCTCCATTAAAAATAAAGATGTACGATTTGTTTTTCGAAAATCGAAATAGGGGAGGGTGAAAAAGGGGTGAAATTTTAAAATGAGTGTATCTATATCTCAAAACTTTTAAAAGTTTAGAGATGTAAAAATTGATATTTAGAATCTCCCTTAAAAATAAAGAAGCATGTATTCTTTGTTTTCTGAAAATCCCAATAGGAGGAGTGAAAAAGGGTGAATAAGGGGTTGAATGCTTTTAGTGTGGATACTTATATCTCAGAAACTGAAGATATTACAGACCTGAAAATTGGTGTATGGGATCTCCTTTAAAAATGAAGAAACACGTCTTTTTTGTTTTAGGAAAATTCAATTAATGGGGGTTATGATTGATTGATGTTTGTTGTTTAAAGGGGCCTAATATCGAGGTCATCGGCCGCAATTCGGGTTAAACAGGAGTGACAAATTGGGGTTAATTTTTAGAAAGATTATATCTGCAAAATATCTCAGAAAGTTAAATGTTACAGACGTAAACATTGATATTTGGAATTTGGAATTTCCTTTAAAAGTAAAGAAACACGTATTCTGGGAAAATACAATGAAGGGGGGGGGGGGGTTAAAGAATTCAAAAATGAATTGAATTAATTGTATGAGGATACATCTAATAAAAACTGAAGTTGTTACAGAGGTGAAAACTGGTATTTGGATCCCCTTTAAAAACAAAGATAAACGCGGGGTTTTTTTGGGGGGGGGAATATCTTGGAGGGCGGGAGTGAAAAGGAGTTAAACTCCTTTCATGAGGACACATATCTCAAAAACTGAAGATGTTCGAGTCGTGATAATTGGTATTTAGAATATTTAGAAACAAGTATTTTTGCCGAAAAATTCACTTAAGGGGGGTAGTGTTAAAGGAAGTGAAAAACAGGTAATTATGTTTATGGGGATTCTTATATCTCAAAATTGAATGTAACAGACGTGAATATTGGTATTTGTAATCTCATTTAAACAAAAAGGAACGCCTCTTTTTTTGGGGGGGTGAGAGTGTAAATCAATGGCGATGGGATGAAAAAAGAGGTGAGACCAATTGATTTTACCGTTCATAATGTACTTATAAGGAGCCTCCGTGGCTCACGCGCCAGCGCGCCGGTTCTCACCGCTTGGTTCCGTGGTTCAAATCCCGGTTTGTGCTGGACAAATTAGAGGCGGGACAGGTTTTTCTCCGGGTACTCCAGTTTTCCCTGTCATCATTCATTCCGGCAACACTATCCAATATCATTTCATTTCATTTGTCATTCATTAATCATTGCCCCAGAGGAGTGCGACATGCCTCGGCAGCCGGCACAATTCTTATCCTCGCCGCTAGATGGGGGCTTTATTCATTCCATTCCTGACTCGGTCGAATGACTGGAAACAGGCTGTGGATTTTCAGTGTACTTATTCTGATCATAAACCGATCATTTTTAAACTTTCCTGGGCTCGTTTTCAAGACCCATCTTTTCCTTTGGAGAATGTTCTTAGATTACAGTAGATTCTCCTGGTATATACATAAAAATTTAAACACATTTGAAATAAACGATAGGAATGAGATTGACCGTGCAATTGTTCACCTCTATAGTAACGTCAGTATTGCACGCATCGCCAGAAATCCCGCGCACTTGCCAGACCGTGACAATGGTGCAGGTCACATTTTCAGCAATGACAATGGCAGCAGATGTAATTTACCGCTAAGTAGTCGTCTTGCATCTTGCTGTGGGGCACATAACAACAACAACAACAACAATAATAATAATAATAATAATAATAATAATAATAATAATAATAATAATAATAATAATAATAATAAAATGGAGGAACTTTGCCGTAATCTCTCAGAAAACGAGTCAGATCGCAAATTTTGGCGGATTCTCTCAGAAAACGAATCAGATCGCGAATTTCGGCGGATTATATATAAAAAGTTAAACATCGAATTATAAATTTCAGTATGACACCGTAGCGAAGCATGGGCATCTTGCTAGTTTCAAATATGACACATACTTTCCCCGCGATCAGAACCACTGTCGCCCAAAGGCCTCTACACACGATCCAAGCTGCTGGGTCCGATTTATTGGGTAGCTGGCGCTGTTAATCGGGTGCTGCCTCTCTATACGACACAATGCGCTGGGCCCGGTATGCTGGGTACTTGGCGCGGTAAATCGGGTGCTGCTCTCTACTCGCCGCAATCTGCTGGGCCAGATCTGCCATAGGCTGGCTCGCTCTGCCCTGAAAACACGTGTTAATGGCTCCTTCATTTTCTAAGGTTCAGAAAACAGCGATTGCCCTGACATTGTTACTACTAAAGTCGATACGAAAGATAAAATATTGTGCTAAAAAGTGGTTATTATAGAGAGAAGAATTTATTCATACAAATATTATTAAAGAACAAGAACCATTAGATTTTAGAAATTCCCCACGAATGGATATAGACATATTAAATAATCTGCTCGATAAGAAATCGGCTCAAGTTGCAAAACCGCCCTGCACACGACCTAACTTGCAGAGTGTCGCAATAGTTAGTTGGGAGATTGTGTGGTCGCCCCGACCACCCACCCGACGTGTCAGCCCAACCGGTCCTGACAATCCTATACACCACCCAATCTGCAGGACCTGCAGATCGGGCCCAGCAGATTGGGTCGTATGTAGAGGATTTATTAGTTAGAATCCAGTGACTATCCGATGCCATAAAACACCCCAGTTTAAAATAATGATAGGAATTGAGAATTTTTTAGAACTGTCTGCCTTAGATGTAGTTTCGGAACCGCACTTAGGCCTGTGACTGTTACACAAACAGGAAGGTCATAAAATGAAAATAATTTCTAGAAAACTCGTGCGACGAGAGCGTTCAGTATCACATTGTAAAGAACAGCAACAAGAGTCTGACCTCGGTATGATACCTTGGGTTATGCAATACTGTTGTCCCACGAACCTGCTACGCAGGCGTAGCAGGGGGAGAGGTGATACTCCCACGTGGCGCGTCCCAGGTGGCGGATAGGGGGGTCCTAACCGGCTTGCCGGCGGACTTGAGGGAAATAAAATACCTCTCGCGGACCAAACACACTACTCCCTGCGGGTGGGGGACGCACATGTAGAATACACCCGCGGTATCCCCTGCCTGTCGTAAGAGGCGACTAAAAAGGGGCGACCAAGGGCTGACTGAATTAGAGCCATGAAACTAATTTTGAATCGTACCATCACGCGGGGAACACCATAGGTTGCCTGTACTTGCGAGTAGTACCACTAAATTCGGTACGAAATAGGTTTGTGATTAGTAGCAGTTAAAGCCTGGCCTGGTGGATTCCAGTACCCGTGCGTCGTACCCATGTGTGCAACACCGCGGGTCTGGGCGTAGCCTGTGAGTTGTACCACTATATGAGCAGCACCGTGGGTCTGCGTTGCCTGTGATTAGTACCCACTATGTGAGGAACACCACGGGAACACCGGCGCCCGTGTTTAGTACACCTAGGTGGGGAACCTTCTCGGTTGCGTTGACTCTGAGTTGGGCCATTGTGTGAGACACACCATAGGTCTGCGTTACTTGTACGTATTGCAATACTTGTGAGTAGTACCATTTTTTGTGGAACACCGTGAGTCTTCGCTACTTCTGATTAATACCCCAACATGACACATACCATGGTTCTATTTTACTCGCGACATGTACCATTCTGTGGGGCCTTAGACTTGGATTTTGCACCCCCTTTAGACACCAAGCATCATTGTGCTTTATAAGTGGTTCCTTGGTCGGTAATAATGTTATTTTCGATCTGTATTGAGTCCGATCCACTGGTTTTTGTTTGTTTTTGTGTTTTGTTGAGTTCCTGTCCATCCATTCATTCTTCATGCCATATTTTATTTTTATTTTGGTCAGTGGATGGCTTTGCAATTTTTGTTCTTTCATTTCGTACCATTAGGGGCCGATGACCTTCGATGTTAGGCCCCTTAAAACAACAAGCATCATCATCATCATACTGTTGTCATTTCGCGCCGCTGAAACCACTGTACTAGCGCGGCGGACGATTAGTCTATCTCTAGACTCCAGTGTGACAGCGTAGAGTGAGCTGTAGGTTCTACACATACGTGACGAAAACAGAAACAATTGGTGGATATTTGAGAAAATTTTACTGCGAAGAATTCTAAATTTGCTTTTTTACCTTCCTGTTTCTTTTTCCTTTCGATCCTTCCTACTTGGCTCCTCTCCCGTTCGTTCTAATATACCTTCATCTGCCTCAAACCAGTCTGAGGACTGATGGCTCAAACAACAACAATAACATTCCAGGATGACAACAGTTCACAAATTGTGAGTGACCACGTGAATCCAGACTTCTAAACAAAAGCCAAATTATTAGAAATATAGGCCAAGTATTCTATAGAATAAAATGATTCAGAGCAATATTGTGAATAGCAAATATCAGAATCTGTAAAATTCCGTGATCCGTGTATAATATAGTGATTTACGATTATTTTAACTTACTTTACGGCGCACCGACACAGATAGGTTTTATGGCGACGATGGAAAACGAAAGGGCTAGGAGTGGGAAGGAAGCGGCCGTGGCCTAAATTATGGTACAGCCCCAGGATGTGTCTGAAGTGAAAATCGGCAATCACAGAAAACCATCTTCAGCGTTGGTGACAGCGGGGTTCGAATTTACTACTTCGAGAAAGCAAGCTCACAGCTGAGCGGCCCTCATAGTGAATATCATAGCAGACTAAATTAGCATTATAAATCGCCGAGCGAGTTGGCCGTGCAGCTCTCCATGCCACCACATCCTGTCCTAATCTTTTCATTTCTATGTAACTACTATATCATATATCTGCTCTAATGTGCTTGTCATATTCATGCCTTGGACTACCTCTACCGTTCTTACCACATATACTTCCTTCGAAAACCAACTGAACAAATCTTAGGTGTCTTAAGATGTGTCCACTGTTCTCGTCATACTTAGCCAAATCGAACTCCGCTCACTAATTCGATACAGTACCTCCTCATAGGTGATCGATCAATCCATCTCACCTTCAGCACTCTTATGCAACACCATACTTCAACAGCTATTTTCTGTTTCTTTATGAGCTAGTTATCGTCATGTTTCTCTTCCATTCAACGTCACGCTCCAGTCAAAAGTCTTCCAAAAACGTGTTTCTTATTCCTACATCAATGTTCGAACTGAGAAAATTTCTGTCCTTAAGAAAGTCCTGCCTTGCTTGTGCTAGCGTGCATTTTATGTCCTCCTTACTTCTGCCAAATACAGTAGAGACAATACGCGACACTTACGGATTTAGCCTTGCTAAAATGGGAGACAATTTGACGGTGGCGCTCCTGGTGACTTGACCTGAAAAAATCGCGCTAAATTCAAATATCAATGGAAATGTATATACGGAAATGGATAAATAAATTACGTCTAGAAAGAAAGTGTTATTGAGATATTAACTTCGAAGTTGCTTAAGCAATTCTGGATAAATGAATGAAGAATTATTTAAAAGACTGAAATTAGACATATAAACAAGATGTGAAATGGACTGCTGTGAAATGGTTTGATCTTTCATTTATGCATTACTTTTTTAGCTTTAGCATTCCTGCCTGAACTCTTACGGTTGGATTTGTCTTTCTTTCTCATTTAAAAACATTGTATCATCACATTAAGACACTTGTCAATAAAAATATCGGCACATTCCTTACACGTATGATGCAATGAATTAACATTTAATAGCTGGACAATTTTCCTCTTAACATGAAGCCTACTAACAGAAAGAAAATCTATAAATCCCGGCTTTAATCTGAGAAGAGGGATAAAAGAAAGAAAAGTATGAAAATGTTGTCGATAGTGATGCTTTGAGGAATATTTACGTACAATTAGAGTAAAAATGTAACATTCGCTTGGCTGTATGGTCGAGGATTTTTAAAGTCGCTGGCCTGGAAATGATCTGAAAACTTATAATTCTTATATAAGCGTAACGTCCCTTCTTTCTTGTACACTTTATCCAAATCACTTCTGTGACATTTCAAAACCCACAGATCACACCTACAACAACACATCGGTATTGAAGGTTAACTGCTGCACTATACAATAAAATATGCGTATTAAATTTTAAGCCAGTTAAAATATGGATCGAGCAGGTTAGAAGATTATGAAGTACTATAAAAATCTCTGTCACTGGGAGAATATATGTGCAAACACAATATTACTTACATTTTCGTATCACGAGGGAACCTGAAGAACGACCGCGCATTCTTCTCTACTTCATAGTTACTGCAAGCAAACACAGCACATACCTTTCCCCTCATGTTGAGAGGAGATATAAAGGAATGACACACGCTACTATTTAATTATGTCAACTCACTGAAACGCACAAATAACACCAAACGCTTCACACAAAAATACGCGTGCTCTTATGACAGAATCAGTAGGTTTCAGGTATACTCGCTAGAGAGAGCTCCAATAGCTGTCCCTCGATATCTCGCTCAGTGTCGCGTATTGTCTCTACTGTATTTGCTTCTGCCATCGTTAGTTATTTTACTACCGGAGTAACAATACTCATCTACTTCCTTTAAAACTTAATTTCCTAATCTAATATTCCCTGCATCACTTGAAGTTGTTCTACAGCAATCGCTGTTTCTTTTCCAAAGCCCCCGATTCTTATCACTACAGAATGTTCTTTTCCTCTTCTTTACGTCGCACCGACACAGATAAGTCTTATGGCAACGATGGGATACGGAAGGCTTAGGAGTGAGATGGAAGCGGCCGTGGCCTTAATTAAGGTACGGCCCCAGCATTTGTCTGGTGTGAAAATGGGAAACCACGAAAGACCATCTTCAGGGGTGCCGACAATGCGATTCGAACCCACTATCTACCGGATGCAAACTCACAGCTGCACAACTCTAACCCGACGTCCAAATCGCTCGGTCAAACTGGTATAGGAATATATCGTTGTTGCCGGGACAAAACCTCCTATGTGATAATATTTCACCGGGCGAGTTGGCCGTGCGCGTAGAGGCGCGCGGCTGTGAGCTTGCATCCGGGAGATAGTAGGTTCGAATCCCACTATCGGCAACCCTGAAGATGGTTTTCCGTGGTTTCCCATTTTCACACCAGGCAAATGCTGGGGCTGTACCTTAATTAAGGCCACGGCCGCTTCCTTCCAACTCCTAGGCCTTTCCCATCCCATCGTCGCCATAAGACCTATCTGTGTCGGTGCGACGTAAAGCCCCTAGCAAAAAAAAAAAGATAATATTTTTGGAGATATACTGACCCGCAGCACATACCTTATGAAGAGCGAGAATGCCTTGACAATATTAATACAATATTGCACCTTAGATGGCAGCACATTACCGGCCAACATTCTAAGCTAAAATATTTTTCATAGGAGGTTTTGTCCCGGCAGTGACGATATTTTGGATTATATAAATAATAGGGCAAACCAACATGCTCATAACTGGGTTGGATATTTAACAAAATGCTGAGTGTGCGGATATGTAATATGAGTTTGGTTCCTCGCACCAGTGACTGTTTATCTCCCTTCCCCCTTTTCTCTCTTTCCAATCAATCACACATCTCCTTCCCTATCGATCTCCCTCCCGTTATCTCGGTCACTCCTCTGTTTACTTCATTTCGAGACGGTAGACGTGGAGTGTTTTCTTTGGCTTTACTGACCTTTCATTTCATTCCTGCCCGACTCTTGTCTGCCATCCTCATCGTAAAAGAAACTCTATCCCTTGTTTATGAATCAATTCCTCCTTCAAAGACCGACAGAGGGAGAGGGAAGGGAAAGGAAGGGAACGTTGTCTCCCCCCCCACAAAAAAAAAGAGTCAGTGGCATTAGTTAGCTGGCGACTATGATGATGTTCTTATATTGCTGAAGGTACACAGTTTAGAACCATAATACGTGCGAATACTCTTTGTTGTTGTAAGACCTAGTGGCCACATCTTTTCCTCTTTCCTCGCTCTTCTCTGGGATCTATCGTAGCGTCGATATAGTTCAAACTGACATGCATTTAGGCTAGTCACCAAAGTGACAGATTCTCTGTCAATTGCTTACGTAGCCGTTTCTTAAATAAATTAAAAGGCGTTGGAAATATATGCAGTATATAATAAAGAGTTTCTTTTGTACGTTACTCAGAATTTAAAAAGAATGGTATTTCTGTACCGGTCGTGTCCACAGTAACAAGGAAATGCATTTTTAAATTTTCCGTCATGTCTGTCTGTCTGTCTGTCTGTCTGTCTGTCTGTCTGTCTGTCTGTCTGTCTGTCTGTCTGTCTGTCTGTCTGTCTGTCTGTCTGTCTGTCTGTCTGTCTGTCTGTCTGTCTGTCTGTCTGTCTGTACAGGCATCACGAGAAAATGGCTGAAGAGTATTTAATGAAAATCAGTATGTAAAGTCGGGGAATGAGACACTACAATCTAGGCTATAAATAATTTTGTTGTCGTTGAGTGAAATAGTAGTTTAGGAGAAGGCATAAAATTTAATTCTGAAATATTTACGTTATTAATGGTCCTCTTGATAAATACTACATAATTAAAGTTATATAAAGTCATTTATATCTTATACAGTTTTACCGTACCGGCTATGATAATAGAGATATTCATGAATTTCGACTTGTATTGCTTAGTCCATATCAACTCCAAGCATTGCTAAGGTGGAAATATTGTTTAATTGTGTCAACTAGCGATTGTTTTTGACATGATTGTCTTAATGTGTAAAACCGCGTGGTCATCGGTCCGTACTGACAAGAAAAAAATTGAATATGATTATAAAAAATCGTGAAGGAATGATCGCTTGAAGGAGGAGTCATGAATGAAAAAAGGACTGCCTTGACATTAGATGCTCTGATATCCCAGAGTCGAAAGAAAACTAAATGTGAAGGCCTGCAATATCGGGATGGTGGTAGTGGTGATTATTGTTTTAAGAGGAAGTACAACTGGGCAACCATCCTCTGTATAACACTAAATCAGAGAGAAATAATGGAAGGGGTCACACACTTCGAAAAATGAAGGTTTCAGCCAAAGGAAGAGAAGGGCCACAAAGGGCATGAAGATGAAAGACTCCCTAGGCCTCCATACGTAATACCGTCGGGGTCTGAAAAGAACAAAAGGTGACCAAGGGAGGTCGGATAGGATGTATGACAGTGAGGAGCGTGGCACAAGTAAGTGGAAGGAATGGCATGACTCAGTTGAGGGGCTCGTGATCGCCAACCTGCGCTCCAAAGTTCAGAGCCCCTGGGGCTGCAATATCGGGAGCTCATAAAAATGATCAACAGTAACATTATATTGACCATTGTTGTGGTGTGATTTGTCTCTTCCGCTGCCTCTCATCTCCGATAGATGGGATTACTGTTGCATCCCTAGTGAAACAGCATTCACTAATATTGGCTGGAGAGTTGTGTAACTCTGCATATTCTATATGAATGTCCCGTTAAGGAAGAGTATTACAGCTGGTTTATCCTCCTTTAAATTATTCCAATCCCTAACTCCTCTTCCTACCTCCGAATATTAGCCACAATTCTTCCCCTTGAATTCCAACTTTACCGAGCTCGATAGCTGCAGTCACTTAATTGCGGCCAGTATCCAGTATTCGGGAGATAGTGGGTTCGAACCCCACTATCGGCAGCCCTGAAAATGCTTTTCCGTGGTTTCCCATTTTCACACCAGGCAAATGTTGGGGCTGTACCTTAATTAAGGCCACGGCCGATTCCTTCCCACTCCTAGCCCTATCCTGTCCCATCGTCGTAATAAGACCTATCTGAGTCGGTGCGACGTAAAGCAACTAGCAAAAAAAAAATTAAAAAAAATCCAACTTTATCTTCATATTGTGATCTTTCCTACTTTTAAGAACAGCACTCAAACTTAGTCGTCTACTAATGTAATTGCTCACCATCTCTCCACTAACAGATCGGAGCATACCACTTATTCAAGTAGCTCGTCTCCTTACTCCCAAGTCTTCCCAGTCCAAAAATTACAATATTTATGTAACACTACTCTTTGGTCGGAAATCAGCCTTAACAAATCGTGCTGATTTTCTTTGGATTCTTTCGAATTCTCGAATCAAATTATCCTGGTGAAGGTCTCATACACGAACCATACTGTAATTTTGGTCTCATCAGTGACTTATAAGAAAAGATCATCATTGGGGTAATCACATAAACGGTATTCTAAATAAAGGGTACACATCTATGTACATGTTTATGAGGGTGTTTCGGGGTTGTAGTAAGGACGTAAAGGAGAGGGCATATAAGTCTCTGGTAAGACCCCAAGTAGAGTATGGTTCAAATGTATGGAACCCTCACCAGGATTACTTGATTCGAGAATTGTAAAAAAATCCAAAGAAAATCAGCTCGATTTTTCTGAGTGATTACCTACAAAAGAGTAGCGTTACAAAAATGTTGCAAGCTTGGTTTGGGAGTAAGGAGACGAGTTGCTTGACTAAGTCGTATTTTCCGAGCTGTCAGTGGAGAGATGGCGTGGAATGACATTAGTAGACGACTAAGTTTGAGTGTTGTTTTTAAAAGTAGGAATTTTCACAATATGAAGATAAAGTAGGAATTCAAGGGGAAAAATTGTGGCTAATATTCGGAGGAAAGTAGGAAAGATCACAATTCAAGAGGTCAAATTGGGACAAACATTCGTTTATAGGTAGGGGAGTCAGGGACTGGAAGAATTTACCAAGGGGGACGTTCAATAAAATTCCAAATTACTTTTCAATTCTTTAATAAAAGACTAGGTACAAAACAGATAGGGAATCTGTCATCTGCGCGACTGCCCTAAATGCATATCTGTGGTAATTGATTGTTTATATGCCTCGTCTATTAAATTCTTACTAAAACCTCTAAACAAGCTCATAATCATATGAAGAGATCTGTAACCTTAGTATCCCACAGGGTAGAGCGCTTGCCTTCTGAGCCCATCTTAGCATTTTCGACCCTTTCTCACTCCGGTGATTTTTAAAGGTGCTTAAATACGTCAGCCTCGTGTCGGTAGATTTACTGGCACGTAAAAGAACACCTGCGGGACAAACTTCAGGCACATTTGCGCCTCTGAAAACCCCTAAAATAGCGGATCGTAAAAACTAATAACATTATTAATGTAAACTTTATTTACAATCCCGTTTGTGCGATTACACCGAGCGAGATCCTTCATTGTACTAACAGGCATACAGGCAACCGCATCAATAATCTCAGAACTCCGTAGGTCTTCTTTTTGTTTCAAGACCTGTTATTGACTCCTGCCTGTACATGTGATGTTTTAACGAGGAATTCACACATTACGGCAGTCACACGTTTCATGACAGATTAACCCTCAACTGGTGACGTATTCCGGAAGGAACATAACTGGTGACATGGTGTCTGAGAGACGTCTATAATTTGAGCATTTTTAATGGAATCACATTTCATTAAGGCGAGGTTTATTCATTTTATATTGAAAAAGCATATCTTGGCGAATGGTTTAACACATTTTATTACCAACTCCAGAGCACCAAAAATTTAAAAAAAATTCTGAATCCAAGTGTATGTCACTTTATGAAGAAGAAATCTAGGTTTCAACTTAGATTGCATCATCGTCCCTCATATGCATACGAATGGCTCAAAAACTACTTTCGTACACAGACTGAAACATAATCATTTCAGAAAACTTAAGTTTATCACACATTCACTGAAACTACAAAAACCTGCAATGCACTAATTTTTGCACTTTCAAAATACTCAAAAATATTACAAATATTTGTAATTCATCTTATTTGATTTCTTTTTCGTCCAATACACACTCGAATCACATATTATATTTGTTTGCATGTTTTCACTAATCTCAAGAAAATACATGTACGGTCTCCCATTTTCTGAACCCTTTGGAGCAAAAGTGCCCTAAGTGTTCAAATTAAGACGTGATCAATAGACATGTCATACATATCTTGTGAATCTTCGTAAACGAACAGAAATATTACTTTTGATAACTGGTTTACATTGCAGAAATATCTTCATTGTTTGATTTGAAAGAAGCAGTGTAAAGAAGTATAACTAAAAGAGCTTCAAATTCCATGTCATCAGTGTCGTCAATTTCGGAACGATCCATGCGTTTGTATTTCTGTCTCATATTCCGCATTTTGACATTAGTCTATTGAACTATAAGTTGCACCATCTCCCTGGAAAATATAAAATCCCAGGCAGTTTTAGGTTCTATTTGATTGCCAATTCTTGCTTGAGCACGTAACGCAGGTAACCGAATTATGTTGTGACTTGGGGTGCGTACATTTCTAGTAGGTTCTTTAGCGGACCATTTATAATGGTTTTTACCATAGTAATAATGCTGTTCTGTGCATTCTTGATCTTCACCTTCACTACCTGTGCCTTCTTCTTCCGAGTCAGTACAATGATTACTTTCAATAGCAAAGTACCGGGCGAGTTGGCCGTGAGCGTAGAGGCGTGCGGCTGTGAGCTTGCATCCGGGAGATAGTAGGTTCGAATCCCACTATCGGCAGCCCTGAAAATGGTTTTCCGTGGTTTCCCCATTTTCACACCAGGCAAATGCTGGGGCTGTACCGTAATTAAGGCCACGGCCGCTTCCTTCCAACTCCTAAGCCTTTCCTATCCCATCGTCGCCATAAGACCTATCTGTGTCGGTGCGACGTAAAGCCCCTAGCAAAACAAAAAAATAGCAAAGTCACTGTCCACACCATTTTCAACATCACTAAATTCTGTATTTAACCACTGTGCTACCTTATCTTCGAACCCAGGACCTTCAGGCCTTATAGGTCGAGATGGACCAGCACGGTCTGCCATTGTTGAATTACGAACACAAATTAAAAAGCTATGAGTTCACGTCGTACAACTTAAGAATCCACACATTAAAATGTTACACAACTGGTGACGTGGTGTCTACGAAGCCACTTGGAAACTTGTCTACACTCTGAGGAGAGAACGATAATACTGAGGGCGAAGCTCTAATGATGAAACGTTTGCTGACAGAGAAATAAAAAGGTACTGCAAACCAAAAGTCTCACTTCCGATTGTGTGCTTAGGGGTGTACCTGTATCTCCTACAAGGAGTCTGTCAGACACCACGTCACCAGTTGAGGGTTAAAAGCCCATCCAGCGGTATAAAGTCTACGCCGACTAGGGTCCTCTAGGATTCCAGCCTTCTAACCTGCGGTGATATTACGGGTAAATAAATAGGTTACCCCTTTGTTGACGTAAGGAGTATAGATGAGTTTCTTCGGAGGACACCGTTCAATGTGCCTATTTTATTTCTTTGCTTTCCTCTGCTTACAATCAGCAAAGTACGCCCCGTTTGCCGTAACAGGAAATCTTGCCTGGCTAGGCTTCTTTAATAACAACAAAAAACGTGGTTCACCAGTTCCACAGAGGCCACTGTACTGAAGAACTCCTTCCCCATCGAACGCATCGTTGAAGACTTCATCCTAACATTGGTCAATGTATTACCGTACCCTAGGAACTAGCGATACGAGTTCTGATGAACTTTTTAAGTCAAACTGTAACAAAGCTGAACGACACGTTATGTTTATAAGAGTAAACATATAATGCGATTGGCAGTGCAGTCAGTCATACTCGCAATGGGGACTATGACGGAGGAGTGGGTTTGCATGATGTTCGTGAGCAGAGAAGGCTTAATTATGTCTCCTAGAAAAATTAGCCAGCGATCTCGATTGCTGCAGTCGCTTAAGTGCGGCCAGTATCCAGTATTCTGGAGATAGTGTGTTCGAACTCCACTGTCGACAGCCCTGAAACCGGCTTTCCGTGGTGTCCCATTTTCGCACCAGGCAAATACTGTGGCTGTACCTTAATAAAGGCACGGCAGCTTCCTTCCCATTCCTAACCCTCTCCTGTCCTATCGTCGCCATAAGACCTATGTGTGTCGGTGCGACGTAAAACAACTTGCAAGAAAAGTCCAGCCTATCGGCAGTTTATAACATTCGCTGCTGGAACATTGTGGCATACCGACACTGTTGATTATTTTTCCGAGATATTGGTGCTCATATTAGACAGAATACATTGCCAATGACAAAGATTTAGGAACGGTGCTTCGATCATAGGCGAACTTTTGAATGCGAAATATATCAACAGCCTTCTCATATCAGCAAATCAGAGAATGCATACTTCCTCCGCATGATGATCACCGTTTGTAAAGATGCAACACAAGCATTCACTCAATAATTAAAGTGCGTTGAACAGGTACTGATCTCTGACAGGTGTTGATTGATGTTTAACGATGAAGGACAAGTAGACAAATATCCTTTCAGAACTTCAATCAGAGGTGAAAAAGGAAGAGATCCAAACCTTCGAAGAATCAGGGTATGCACAATAAACAGATGGGCCTCGAAAGTCACGAAAATGAAACTCGTACTCCAGTATTAGGTTTAGGAAACTTTAAATGTCCCCTAAAGATTTTCCGTGTTCTCCGTGACAAAATTGATGTGTTTTGGTTTTTCCTTACGTTCGAAAGCTTTCTTCGTCTTCGTTGTTCTCTTGTGGATTTCGAAAAGACAAATTAATGATACTACGGAGAGAGCAGAACTCTCTCACGCTCTTAAAGCTCTCACTGCACATACAGTACTATTCGCGAACCTTTTTTTTGAGATACCTAGTGGTGAATCGGAAGACCTCGGTTATCTTCGACATCTATATTGGCAACCTTTGAGACACAAACTATGAATCGCTTATGCATCGCTGTGCGACATCTGACGTACACTTTACGAACTACTGCTGTTATTGTTTACACAGCAAAGCCAAATTATATAATTCATGCTAGGAACAATATTCGCGTCGAGAAATGTTATATAATGTTAAATAGTGTATGTGTGACACAGTTGTTGGCGTAAGATAATAAATGTTTAGAAAATTCATATCGATCATATTATCGATTCAATTCAGATTTCATTTCCATCCAGTTGGCAGTATAACCGGAACCGGCAGCGCTCCCTCCTTACGCCACACCCCGTAAAAATCCGGCTCAAGAAAAGGTTCGCGTATAATACTTATTTCAGTCGTCCTTCTACCTTTCTGTTTGTCTTCGATCTTGTAGTGCAAAGTTCAGAATCTAAAACATTCGATTTAATTCCGTTTTCAAGTCTACTGCTATTGCAATATCATCAGCAAAATTCAATTTCAAAATTCAGTAGGGTATGACGTCATTAATTATTATAATTACAGGCATATAACTACGCAATAGCAAATATATAATTTTCCGCTACCAATAGATTGGATAGTATAGAATTTCCTAATAAACTACTTTATTAACGTTGCCATAGGATTTTCTGAAGGCCAGATTAATTTTATGAATGAAAATATGCATAGTATTTGAACAAAAGTGACGATTTATTTGTAGATCATTTGCACAATGGTGGTTTGTCACCTACGTCACTGATAATGACAAAAGAGTAGTGGACACAAAACAGAACCCTGTGGGACACCATGTACATCTTACGGCGCCGTTTATGTATGTACATAGGTCGGTTCCATTTGAGAGTTGACTGACAATTCACTTGTCATTTTTAGTGACAAATTTCCCTGTGCTTTTTTACTCTTTTGCTGCCCATAAAATATATTTTCATGTTACCAGTTATAACTATTTTATGAACAAAGGCAGCAGTAATTTTATATTCCTATCATTACAGATTGCAGATGCACCTTTCATTTAATAACTGACTGTGCATGGCCCGTGCTCATTTAATTTGAGTTAATTGGTTACTGGAACTGTGCTTTAGAGAGCATGTTCCTGATTTGAACATGAAGTAATTAAATGCATTACTGACTTTGTGTCACTCACATCTCCATAACAGTAACAGTTACAATGTTCTATTACAAATGAGTTTTCTGTTAGTTTAGTTGCCGCGTGAGTAAACCCTCATAAAGCTATCACAGTGAAATCAACATTGCTTCGAAAGGGACTAACGTTTATACTTTCCCAAAAACGGAATATTTTAGAGTAGGTATGATCCACTGATATAAATTGTGCAGCATTGCTCCTATCATACACACAAAACACACACACATTCACGAATAAATACATGTAAATATTTAAATCATTATAAAGCATTCTGCCTTTCAGTGTTCAGTTTGCAATCCTCCGTGAATTAAGTATCTCCAGAACTAACTATATGGTCTAGTTTAGTTTCACGTCTCTTAACATAAAATTCGAGTTTATGCGTACATCAGATGTATTCTAACTTAAGCTTCATCTCCTACTACCGAGTACCATCCTGCCATTGTTCCCACCTCTTTGTAGTAGTGATCATCCCCGCTAATCTATATATATAAAGTAGCTTGTCCTGACTGACTGACTGACTGACTGACTGATTCATCATCGCCGAGCCAAAACTACTGGACATAATGAAATGAAATTTTGGGGATACATTCATATTAGGATGTAGGTGCTCGCTAAGAGAGGATTTTTGGATATTCTGTCGCTAAAGGGGTGAAAAGGGGGGTGAAATTTTAAAATGAGTGAATCTATATCTCAAAACTTTAAAAGTTTACAAATGTAAAAATTGGTATTTAGAATCTTCTTTAAAAATAAGGAAACACGTATTTTTTTATTTTCAGAAAATCCCAATAGGAGGGGTGAAAACGGTGAAAAAGTGGTTGAATGCCTTTAATCAGGATACTGGTACTTATATCTCAGAAACTGTAGGTATTACAGACCTGAAAATTGGTACTTTTGATCTCTTTTAAAAATAAAGAAACACGTATTTTTTGTTTTTGGAAAATCCAATTAATGGGAGTGTGAAAAGGGGGGTGAATTTTTAAAATCAGTGTATCTATATCTCAAAACTTTGAACGTTTACAGATGTAAAAATTGGTATTTAGAATCTTCATTAAAAATAAAGAAACATGTATTTTTTTGTTTTCGGAAAATACCAATAGGAAAGGTGTAAAGGGGTGAAAAATGGGTTGAATGCATTTAATGAGGATACTTTCATCTCAGAAAATGAATACATTACAGACCTGAAAATTGGTGTTTTGGGTCTCCTTTAAAAATAAAGAAACACGTATTTTTTTGTTTTTGAAAAATCCAAATAATGGGGGGGGGTGAGAGGGTTGAATTTTTAAAATGAGTGTATCTATATCATAAAACTTTTAAAGTTTATAGATGTAAAAAATTAGTATTTAGAATTTCCTTTAAAAATAAAGAAACACGTATATTTTTGTTTTCGGAAAATCCCAATAGGAAGGGTGAGAAAGGGTGAAAATTTGTTGAATGCCTTTAATGAGGCTAATTATATTTCAGAACCTGAAGATATTACAGACCTGAAAATTGGTATTTATGATCTACTTTAAAATAATAAAGAAAGAGGCATTTTTTGTTTTTGGAAAATCCAAATAATGGGGGGTGTAAAGGGGAGTGAATTTTTAAAATGAGTGTATCTACATCCTAAAATTTTAAATATTTACAGATGTGAAAATTGGTATTTAGAATCTCCTTTAAAAATAAAGAAACATGTATTTTTTGTTTTCAGAAAATCACAATAGGAGGGGTGTAAAAGGGTGAATAATGGGTTGAATGCCTTTAATTATTATACATATATCTCAGAAACTGAAGATATTACAGAACTGAAAATTTGTATCTGGGATCTCCTTTAAAAATAAAGAAACACATATTTTTTGTTTTTGGAAAATCCAATTAATGGCGGTTAAACAGGAGTGACATATTTGGGTGAATTTTTTGAAAGACAGTATCTACAGAATATCTGAGAAACGTAGAATGTTACAGACGTAAAAAGTGATATTTGGAATCTCCTGTAAATGTAAAGAAACATAGGCGATTTGTTTTTGGAAACTCCTCTTAAGGGGAACTAAAAAGGGGGTTAAATTTTTAAATGAGATTTTATACAGTATATCTCAAGAAACTTAACATGTGACAGAAGTGAAAAATGGTATTTTTATCTCTATAAAAATAAGGAAACGTGTATTTTTGTTTTCGGATATAGCACTTGGGCGCAGGGAGGGGGGTAAAAGTGACTGAAAATGGTGTTGAATTCTTTTAATTAGGCTACTGTTATCTCAAAAATGAAGGTGTTACAGACGTGAAATTTGATATTTGGAATCTGCTTTAAAAGTAAAGAGCACGAATTCTCGGAAAATCCAATAAATGGGGGGGGGGCGGAGGGGGTGAAAAAATTGAAAACTTAATTGACCTAATTGTATGAGAATACTTACATCTAATAAAAACTAAAGTTGTTAGGGCCTACAGACTTGAAAATTGGTATTTGGATCTCCTTTAAAGACAAAGAAAAGCCCGTTTTGTGGGGGGGGGATCATCTTGGGAGGCTTCAGTGAAAAGGAGTTGAATTCCTTTCATGAGGACACATAAATCAAAAACTGAAGAAGTTAAAGTCGTGATAATTGGTATTTAGAAGATCCTTTACTATTAAAGAAACAAGTATTTTTGCCGGAAAATGCACTTGAGGGGGGATGGGAGGAGTGTGAAAGTGAAAAAAAGTGAATTATTTTAATCTGAAAACTGAAGGTAATAGACGTAAACAATGGTGTTTGGAATCTCCTTTAAACATAAAGAAACACGCCTTCTTTTAGTTTTTTTGGGAGGGGGTAAATAAACTTAACGGTGGTGGGGTGTAAAAAGAGTTGAGACCAATTGATTTTACTGTTCATAATGTATTTATAAGGAGCCTCCGTTGCTCAGGCGGCAGCGCGGCGGCCTCTCACAGCTGGGTTCCGTGGTTCAAATCCTGGTCTCTCCATGTGACATTCGTGCTGGACAAAACGGAGGTGGGACAAGATTTTCTCCGGATACTCTGGTTTTCCCTGTCATCACTCATTCCAGCAACACTGTCCAATATAATTTCATTTCATTCGTCATCCATTAATCATTGCCCCAGAGGAGTGCGACAGGTTTCGGCTGTCGGCACAATTCCTATTGTCGCCGCTATATGGGGGCTTTATTCATTCCATTCCTGACCCTGTCGAATGACTGGAAACAGGCTGTAGATTTTCGATGTACTTATTCTGATCATAAACCGATCATTTTTAATCTTTCCTGGGTTCGTTTTCAAGAGCCATCTTTCCCTTCGGAGAACGTTCTTAGATTACAGTACCTTCTCCTGGCATATAAATAAAATTTTAAACACATTTGAAATAAACGATAGGAATGAGATTGACCGTCCAGTTTTTCACCTCTATAATAAGGTCAATAATCCATGGAAGTATGTCATTCGTATGGCCAGAAATCCCCCACACTTGCCTACGCGCGACAATGGTGCTGGTCACATTCTCAACAATGACAATGGCAGCAGATGTAATTTACCACCAAGTAGCGGTCTTGCATCTTGCTGTTGGGTCCAGAACATCTATAATAATAATAATAATAATAATAATAATAATAATAATAATAATAATAATAATAATAATAATAATAATAATAATAATAATAATAATAATGTTCTGGACCGTCGTCAAATGTGGGGACCGCGCTGGAAACGGGTCCTGGACGGGTAATGACTACTATTGCAGACTGGCCGCGGGTTCAGTACCGCCAAGGCACCCAGGATCTCCTCAAGGATTTGATCCATATTAAAAATGCTTATAGGAAAAAATAGCAAAGTTTTAGGGAGCCAACTGATGGGTGGAATACCTGGACCTAGCCCGGGAAGTACGAAATCGATTGCTGGAAATAAAAATTGAAAATGGGAGGAACTTTGCCGTAATCTCTCAGAAAACGAGTCAGATTGCGAATTTCGGCGGATTATATATCAAAAACAATATGCATTCAATTATAAATTTCAGTATAATACCGTAGCGAAGCACGGGTATCTTGCTAGTTTTATATATAACTGGTCTGCATTTAGGTTGCAGATTGCCTATCTGTTGTTTTACCTAGCCTTTTCTTATATAATTGCAAAGAATTCCATTGTTAATTATTACAATCCCTAATAAGTTTCATATACACGAAATTTACCCCTATTTTTCCACTTGAATTCCAGCTTTATCTTCCTATTGTGGTACTTCCTACTTTCAAAAACACTGCTCTAAAGTATTCGTCTACTAATATCATCCCAAGGAATTTCTCCACTGACAGCTAAGAATATACCACTTAGTTGAGCAGCTCGTCTCCTTCCTCCCAAGTCCTCTCAGCCCAAATTTTGCAACATTTTCGTAACAAATCGATCT
Source organism: Anabrus simplex (assembly GCF_040414725.1). NCBI lineage: Eukaryota > Metazoa > Arthropoda > Insecta > Orthoptera > Tettigoniidae > Anabrus > Anabrus simplex. The sequence goes on along the minus strand of NC_090265.1, from coordinate 1,704,870,281 downwards.
GCTTTCTTATGGATTTTTCCCCGTTCTCAAATCAAGTATTCCTGGCGAGGGTCCCATACACTGGAAACAATACTCTAGTTGGGGTCTTAACAGGGACTTATATTCCCTATCCTTTACAGATTTCCTACAACCTCTAAAATATCCATATATCCATGTGCAGCGACCTTTACCTTTATTTACAATCACGTTTATGTGATTACCCCAATGAAGATCTTTCCTTATATTAACACCTAGGTACGTATAGTGATCCCCATAAGCAACTTTCACTCCAGGAACGCAGTAACTAAAACTGAGAGGATTTTCCTATTTGTGAAACTCACACCCTGGCTGTTAGCCCCGATTATCATCGTACCATTGGCTGGTGTCGATCTCACAATATTGTCGAGATCTTTTTTCAATTGCTCGCAATCTTTTAACATTCTTATTACTCTATACAGTATAACATAATATGCAAAAGCCTTACCTCTGATTCCAGTTGTTTACCCATATCATTTATATATATATAAATACATACATGTCCAAAAACACTGACTTGAGGAATTCCTCTCTTAATGATTACAGGATCAGATAATGCCTCATCAACTTTAATTCTTTGTTCTATTTTCCACAAATATATACAATAGCATCGAACGGGATGGTGGTCACGTGTCAGGGAATATAGGATGAATACCCTACATTCAAATGTTGATAGCGGCAGCGTTACAGCATGAGGAGTATTTCCATGGTATTCTCTGAGATCACTGACGTATGTGGAAGGCTCTTTGATACGGTTGTGAATCCATCCGCGTAGATAACGCACGGCAAGAAATGTCTGATAGTCGTTTGAAAACCAGGACCACGACTTTTACGTAATTCCCAGAACTTTATCCCAAGTGAGCATTTGTTGAACCACATCACCCGCTGTATTCGCTTCATGGATTCTACGTCATGCACCCTACGTCAGCTCTGGAATACACTGCATGCAATATGGCTACATCTTATTAACAATCTCATTGAGTTATGATAAGTAATAATACGTAACATATTTTTCTACAGGGAGTTTTAGAAAATTGTATTTGAAAATGGGTACTTTCTTGGCCTTCACGATCACCTGATCTAACCCCGTTGGACTTCTTTGTATGGGTTTAAAGTCTTTGGTTTATTCGACTGCTATGGAGTATGAAGCAGCACTTCACGGCAGAATTGTAAGGTCCTTTCAAACACTACGTACAACACTAGCGTATTTGAGTGTGTCCATAACTCTATACGACGTTAGGTTACGCCTTCTCTCTGGCCAGGCTTCAGATATAGGGATATCTTTTCCCCAACAAAAAATTTATTTCACAGTATATCTTAAATCTACATTCTCTTTATTTCCCGATTACATTTTAAATCTTATATAGCACCGCAAACCCGAGATGAGAAGGAATGACGTTACGCTCAACAAACGCCGTAGGGATGCGTTAACATCAATGGAGGGAAGTACAAATCAAAATATACAGCACACGGACACTCGGATGTATTCACTTATCCAGCCACAAGCGGATGCCAAGAAATCTGCTCCGAAAACCCATCCCATTTAAAAAAGGTCTAAGATCCCAGCAAATAATACTGGGCAGGTCATTAAAGGAGGACACCAGTATTCCTTAAAATAAAATTAAAATTGAAATTGGAACGGTTAACATAAAATAAAAAATGTTTATGAATCAATTTGTTTGTAAATAAACGAAACATGAGGAAATAATTAGTTATACTATTATAAATTTTATGTCGAATAAATAAATTAATGAATCTATCATAAATATGTGGTTTTAAAATATTTTTTATAAAAAAAAACTTAGGTATGGTGCACCATAAACTATTACCTTTTCTATCCATAATATTTTAACACTAAATAAGTTTAATAAAATTAAAATTGGGACGAATATCTAGTCTGAAATTAACGAGAGAGGTTTATGACCATCCCCAGTGGAGGTATTACACTGCAGAGATATGGTCAGTGGCATGGTTCCATAACCCTCAAACTGAAATTAAAACGTAAGGACCTTTTCAACACAAAATATATTAACACATAATAGGCCTAAAATTTAAAATAACGCAGATAATTTAAACATCAATCACGAATAAAATTACTCAATTAAATCCCATGTGCAATAAAATAAAAATCAAGGCAGTTTCGGTAACCCAAGGCATCGACACACACGAAGAGTCAAACACGATATCACGCCAAGATAAAAACAATAACAACATTAGCGACACCACGTCAGAACAAAAATGAATCCCCAAGATAAGAACAATGGTACAGTTGTGTAATTGGACGCAAGGAGGCGAGACAATAAGAGGCAACAAGGAAAAAATGAGACAATAAGATAAGGATATTAAACGTACGAAACTCTCCACTAAGTAAGGCATAAACCCCCACGAAATAATGGATTTTAAGTTTCCTATCCTACTTAATATATTCCAGTTAAACCATCAACTTAAATAACAAAAGCTAAAATATCTAGGACAACCGAGTATTAATAATTAATAATACGGTGGATACATACTTTAAAATTACTTGTGTATATTAACGTACATACTCCTTAGTTAATATGAAATTTAATGTAAATAAAAGATTTTAACATAATCAGGAGAAATAAAATTTAACATGCTTCAATTAATAAATTATAGTAATAATCACATTATCTAAGTATTAAGTACTTCTTAATTCTCAATCCTAAGATTGGTTGGCAGCAATTCGTCTTCTCCACTCTTCCCTGTAATCCGCTAATCTCTTCATTTCCACATATGAGCCTGTTCCTACGTCATCTCTGATCTGTCTTGAATATTGCAGGCTAGGTCTTCCTTTTCCTCTTTTATCTTTTACTATGAAACCATTGTGCCTATAGAGATGGCCAATTAATTGGTCTCTTCTTTTCCTTATTGTTGCTAAAAAGGATCTTTTTTCGCCTATTCGTCGAAGAACTATGGGGATAAAATATCCACGTGAACTAAACATTTACAACGTGCCAATAATAATAATAATAATAATAATAATAATAATAATAATAATATTATATTAACTTAGAAGAAAAGGGTGACAGAAATGATTATTACTCAGCGCATAGGTCAACGAGAGTTAATTACGTAATCTAAATAAACGCCTTTGATATAAATAAACAATAACGGAAAAACAAAATGCAAACCCGCAAGAACGGGGCATGGAATACCATATTTACCAGGCACAAGAAAAGTTAATAGAAATAACACACGCACCAAACGAAATAATGCAAAGAAACAACAACGAGGCAAAATAATAATAATAATAATAATAATAATAATAATAATAATAATAATAATAATAATAATAATAATCATACGAATAATGACAATAATATTCCTTACTTCTTGATACAGTGCGAGGGTGTGATATATGTACTGTCACTAAATTTCTATAATTTTAAGAAGTACCTCTTCGTTTGTACTCTATCTGTTTATGGCTCAAAATGTATCCAATGGCAGGTCTTTTCTTACTAAAGACTTGCTTCCATTGAGTAAGATAATGACCGTTTTAAGAGAAATGACCCTCCAGAGCACTTTATATTGCGGTATATTCTTAGGTCTCTCTATGGTCCCTACCACATAATGCCTACGTCAATTTATGCTGTTTCAAGGTAGGGCATAAAGCTCCATCATTTGAGTCGCTGTAAATAATAGCCCCAGGTAATAGCGACAGGACTCTACTGTAGTATTACCAGCATATAGACAAGCTTTACAAGCGGATCACTGCTACTTGTTTAGCTCGTGTCCGAATTAATTTCTGGCTTTATAAGCGCCACATATACTGCAACAAATCGCGGTGCTGCCAATATGGTTGTGTAGCTGTTTGAATAAACTAGGTATTTTGATTGAAAAAGTACCTTTCTCCCTGTACTATTCACCAAAAATTGTTTAATCCTTTATCTATCACTATGTGGTGTTACATAACTCCCCTGACCATTTTTAACGTTCTGAATGGCCATTAATGAGAAAAGCGTGTAGAATTTATTGAACCAATTTATATTATCTTCTTTTTTTCTTCTTTTTCTACCGCTTTTCCCACACCTGTGGGGTCGCGGGTGCGAACTGTGTCGCACATGTGGATTTGGCCCTGTTTTACGGCCGGATGCCCTTCCTGACGCCAACCCTATATGAAGGGATGTAATCACTATTGCGTGTTTCTGTGGTGGTTATTAGCGTAGTGTGTTGTGTGAATATGAAGAGGAAAGTGTTGGGACAAACACAAACACCCAGTCCCCGGGCTAGAAGAATTAATCAGAGACGATTAAAAATCCCCGACCCGGCCGGGAATCGAACCCGGGACCCTCTGAACCGAAGGCCAGTACGCTGACCGTTCAGCCAACGAGTCGGACGAACCAATTTATATTATACATTATACATTTCAATGTTTTGTGAATCATTCCCAGTGTTTCATCTCTGCTTACAACTTCGAAAACTGCCTCAGCTTTCTGCTTTTATTGAACCACGTCTCATCTGCCAAGTATTCCGAGAAGGGGCAAAACACTTGAGCAACTGTTGGTAAGTGTTATAACAGTAAATGCCATCGCAAAATTTTCGATTTGTTAAGAAGCGATACACTGAATACATTTTATAGAACGGAGTTGATTACTTTTTCAGACCACTTGGTGACCATGATCGTGATGGCGTTGAGTCCAAACGGTCTGACACCGTGGTTAGCCGGTTCGAGTCCCGTGGTCGAAATAATTTCCACCATCAGAATGTTGGCCGGGAGGGTAGAGGAGGTGGTGGTATACAATTTCTAATCATTGAGTGTCGAAAAGCTGGATTGAATTGATTAAATATGATTGCTCATATGGAGTGAGGGCATATGACGCTGTTAATGGTGATTCGTCCGTTGAATGCGGTCGTTAAGCCTTGAACAGACCCATTGGTTCTATTTGACAGCAGTAGGCTATGTGCCGACACCGGGTTTCACCCTCTCCCTTGCTACTATCATATAATCATGTCATTCATTTCTTCTCATTAACTCCACTGATGAGGTTGAAGTCAGGAAGGGCATCCGGTGATAAAACCCGCCATGACAGATTCATCTCACCTCATACCCGACCCCGTAGTGAAACGGGGCAAGGGTGGGGCAAACAAACAGTTGTTCCTTTTTTTGTTAAGAAGGAAACTTTAATTTTTCAGTGTCGATTCATTTAATACAACTTTAAAGCTGTGGAAACGCTAATTGTAACTCATAAAAAGTAACACAGTAATAAATAAAGAATGAAATGTTTCGTTCTATAAGGACATCCTCAGATTTATCAAATCACTTAAAACAATACGTATATGTGCAATAGTGTCGCGCTGCGTTAACTTGTCAATATTAGTGGAAAAGTGACTTTATTGACAAGTGAGACAAAATTTTGAATGCAGATATCCTCTACTGTCACCTTAGCAACTCTGAGGAATTCTTCGGTACTTATATTAAGCTGTTAACCGTTCGTTATCTCCAGCAACTACGTTTGAATTTCCGAGCTTTGTAGTCGTACACAACAGAGTGGTTAGAAATAGGTAATGGCACCTCTGAAGTTGCACTTTACACATCCGATTTAAATTAATCTTGAATTTGGTGTAAAGTTATTACAGCTCCTTAGCCGAATGTTCTGCATAGCGACTTCCGGGTTGAAGGTTTCGGGTTTAATTCCCGATCTGTCTTTTAAGGTGTCTCGTCAATTGCTCTGACTGGGTGTTCGTCTTCATCTTAACAAACATATCTTCATACAAACAACAGATTACACTACTAACCACCACCGAGGTAAATATTTCCCCACAGATAATGTTGAAATCAGGAATGGCCAAGTCCACATTTAGAAGTTGTGTATAGCCTTAAAATCCGACCCTGTGGTGTAGGTGTAGCGGGCCTACCGCTTACCCGGAGGCTCTGGGTTTGATTCTCGGCCAGGTCAGGGATTTTTACCGGGACATGAGGGCTGGTTCGTGGTCCACTCAGCCTACGTGGTTAGAATGGAGTTTGGACATGTCCTGTGGGTAATGCCCTCCAATAATGCCGAAAACTACTTGCCACCTGGAAATCGAAGGGCAGTGACCACGTGGGCTGCCAAAGCAGAGGTGGATGGAGAGCTTTAATAAATATTTGTAAATCGTTGGCCTGCAGCCATAAGATGCATTTGATCTAACGAAGCGGCGTTCAAAGATCCAAAGATCTGCTCCCCCGGAACACGCTAAGATGATATATTATGTATCATCCCAATGATACAGCTTTCTAATAAATGCATCTGAACATCGATTCATTAAGCTTTTCACTCCCAAATTATTTTCAGCTTTACTCACGACCCATGCCAGATGTTTCGACAATAACCTGAAACAGGCTAAAAAGTAAATATAGTATTAAACACATCGTGTGCACACATTTCACATATTTACATTTTACATTGTATTAGTCCTTAGCAAATGTGCTGATGGGTTGTGTTATTTTCCTGCAGTCCATTAGGTGATACCTAGAGCAGATCATGCCACAGAGGCGACAGATATACCTTTCGTCCAGTACATTGAATTGTGATGCTTACAAATACCTTTAATACTGAAGAAGTTGGAATAAATTCTACGGGGCCCACATCCTTGCAAGAAAGGGAAACAGAGCATTTATCGGAGGTTTTGTTAAACCGCACCTACATCGAAAAGAAACCGTCCTCAAATCGCAGTTCACAATGTCTGTATTCACTCGGTTCATCGACCTAGTAATAGCCTACTTCCAACCAAATACAAGTGCGGAGAACATATTTGATAACCTTGGAGAATCCATTGAAACTTTTAATGATGACGAGCCACTTTTGGTAGCCAGAGACTTTAACCGCCGAATACACAAGAGATACATGAAAACTGACAGCGTTACAGAGTTCTTAATAGACTCCAGCCTGAGACTAGTAAGTGCAGAAAAGGGGTACATATATATAGCGCACAATGGGAAAAGCATGAATGATTTAGTATCCATTAACAATCAAACGATCAGCCAAGTGGAACAAAGGGTTGTACTCAGTAACCCAATCAGGAAATATCTCCTGGTCCAAACCCATAAAAATTTAAATAAAAATAAATAAAGTTAATAAATAAATAAGCAGATTATATTTGAACAGCTACTAAACAGCCATCGGAAGACAATATTAGCAATAGTTTCCTCTTGGCTCATTTGCCAGTACTTGTCAATGGCGTGATAAATATCTACAGCGTTATGCATTGCGAATTATCTTCACTACATTCATGACTGCCAGACTCACCATAATTTCCTAGCATGTCTAAAATATAATCATCATTCACACTTCTGTCCATTCATCTTGGAAGACAGCTGTCAAAGAAACAGAAACGTCTTTATTTGCGAAAAGATAATGATCATGAATATATCTTTCAATATGTGAAACTCAATGTTATATCAAGCAGAATTGCAACTCTACGTCGAAGGGACTTGTAGCCACAGCATCTTTGGCGACCAAGGCCTACTGTAAAGACTAATGTGACGTCACTTACGGTACACACTCTATTTATTCAAATCCACGGCCGCAGCATCTTTGGCGACCAAGGCTTACGGTAAGACTAACATGACTCCACTTCCGTCACACATTTTGTCGCGTTACGTTACACAGATTTTCGGATGACACCCAGCTATAAGATATATTCATGTCTGAACACAAGGCAAATTATTATCGTCAAAATGCGGAAAGACGATGTATGAATCGGCTGTCGTTTGAACAGATAATTTCAGATGATACCACCTTGTGACGAACAACAAAACTACAGCGCCAGACTGAACCCTGAAATGGAGAAGAATGCATTGCTTGAAATCCGAGTAAACTCGTGTTTGGGATGGAAAAGTTTAAATAACTGGTTCCAGCGTGAGAGTCACGGTTATTTTTAAGAGTACAAATCATTATTTATAATATTAAGGGGGGCTATCAGTAATGAAAGAGGAGCCTCCGTGGCTCAGATGGCAGCGCGTTGGCCTCTCACCGCTGGATACCGTGGTTCAAATCCCGGTCATTCCATGTGAGATTTGTGCTGGACAAAACGGAGGCGGGACAGGCTTTTCTCCGGTTCTCCGTGTCATGTTTCATTCCAGCAACACTCTCCATTATCATTTCATAATATCTATCAGTCATTAATAAATCACTTTGGGAGTGGCGACCCCATTGTACTAATAGCCTATATACGGTTAATTCATTACATCCCTGACCCGGTCAAAGACTGGAAAACAGGTTGTAGGTATTCTTTTCATCAGTAGTGAAAATGCAGTTACCTCGATTGTGTTTCAGTCTTATCAGAAACTCCAATGTTTTGCAAAGAAAAGTACTACTTGCCTGGTAACAGTATACCATCGATCTGCGTCACATGTAATTCCCTTTTTAGTGTAATTCTATCTTTTTTATTTCTCCCCCCCCCCGCCCCCTCCTGCTTAACTACTTATCTACCCTAGCCCATATGATATTAGAGTTTAGAGGCATAGAGAATCGCCACGACTGCTATTACCATTATTTTTTCGACATCTTAGTTCTTCCAAGATTCAGACCTCTTAGTGCTCCTACAGCTTGCATTAACAAGGGATGATTATTTCGCTGAAATTCTTCTCCAAGTAATAATCACTTATACTTCCGACCATGATGGTTTGAAACTCGTGAGACTTGAGGGAATATTTCCATTTTTCTCCCTTCATTCATGGCCTAGCCACATTTCTTTGCGATCCTTATGTTCTTCATCGGACCTGTGCTTCTTCTTATGATAAATGTTTAAATGGAGCATTTTTAAGAACATTTCTTCCCACTAAAATAACAATCACATATCAATACTGCTACCTAATAGAGTAAGCTTGCGGAATGCATCCCCGATATACATCGCAGTTGACGGCATCACACTTAGGAGCATGGAAGAAGGCTGTGGAGCGTCATTTCCGATTGGTCAAACATGGCGATCACCGCGGAAAGTTTGTTTTAATATGAGAGATACAGTGAGAGGTTTCGGGTTGTGAAGTACAATTGACATTTCCTACTCTTCCTTCTCCAATGAAAATGTACCTTTATCTCTGGAACTACTAAAGGTACAAATTTGAAACTTGACAGAGAGGCAGGCTAAACACTTTCACATATCTCCTGCAAGGGAGTATGGACTTTGGAGTTTAATATGCAATTTGGTGTTTTCAAATTGAAAATTTCATTTTTTTTAAAATTGAAATAGGCATGAATCTGAAAACGTCTGCGGGCATTAAAGCATCACGTTCTTAGAAATTACTAAAAAAATTACAAAGTCCATTACCTTGGCGTTGCTGGGGAAAAGGTACATAAGTATGAACAAAATTCAAATTTGAAAATAAATATCTTTTAAAAAACATTTTTGTTGCGACGTTTAGCAAATTCACAGAGGCTTGCAGACTGAACGCTGAAAGGCATAATGGTCTATAATGATGATGAATGTATGATTAATTTTTAGAGGTAAGAACAATGTATTTTAAATCAGTGTGTAATGTTTCATGAATTTAAAAATATCAATGAATTTTCGTGAACGAGAAGTTCGAACATGGCCCCCGTTTAAATCTGGTATTACTTCTACATACTGGTGCTGGGATCCTTACTTCTACCTTTTTCATTCCCCCACCCCACCTCCTGCCAACGGCCGTAGCTGTGTTGAAACACCGGATCCAGTGAGATCTCCGAAGTTAAGCAACATTGGGCGTAGTCAAGATTTGGATGGGTTGCCACGTGGTGTTGGTGGGGGGTAAGGGAATGGAGGAGCGGAAAGGAACTGACCACCCTACCGTACGTAAACTCCGGCTCAGGTACACCTCTGCGTAGGTTCGGAGCTGCCTTCGGCCAGAATACACCCTCACCCCACCGCCTGGTGAATTACTTATCTGACCTAGTGCATGTGATATTAGACTTTAGAGTATCGTATCGTCGTCCACGACTGTTATTACCATTCTTTTTCCGACATCTTAGTTCTTCCAAGATTTAGACTTCTTATTGCTCCCACAGCTTGCATTAACAAGGGAGGATCATTTCACTGAAATTCCTCTCAAAGTAATAATCACTTACACTTCCGACCATGATGGTTTTAAACTCATGAGACTTGAGGAGGTCTTTCCATTTTTCTTCCTCATTTCATGCTCTGGCTTCATTTTTGCGATCCTTCTGTTCTTCATCGGACCTGTGATTCATATTGTGATAAATGTTTAAAGGGAACATTTTTTTTTAAATTTACCACTAAAATAGCAATCACTCTCACCAATTGAAATAATCTTACTGTATGCTAAATACACTGACTGACAGAGCAAATACAACACCAAGAAGGAGTGGTCAGAACTTTATGCCAATTGCAGGGTAGACTGACGTCACTGAGGTATGCTCATGATGTGAAATGCGCCGCTGTGCTGCGCACGTAGCGAACGATAAATGGGACACGGCGTTGGCGAATGGCCCACTTCGTACCGTGATTTCTCAGCCGACAGTCATTGTAGAACGTGTTGTCGTGTGCCACAGGACACGTGTATAGCTAAGAATGCCAGGCCGCCGTCAACGGAGGCATTTCCAGCAGACAGACGACTTTACGAGGGGTATGGTGATCGGGCTGAGAAGGGCAGGTTGGTCGCTTCGTCAAATCGCAGCCGATACCCATAGGGATGTGTCCACAGTGCAGCGCCTGTGGCGAAGTTGGTTGGCGTAGGGACATGTGGCACGTGCGAGGGGTCCAGGCGCAGCCCGAGTGACGTCAGCACGCGAGGATCGGCGCATCCGCCGCCAAGCGGTGGCAGCCCCGCACGCCACGTCAACCGCCATTCTTCAGCATGTGCAAGACACCCTGGCTGTTCCAATATCGACCAGAACAATTTCCCGTCCCGTCGATTGGTTGAAGGAGGCCTGCACTCCCGGCGTCCGCTCAGAAGACTACCATTGACTCCACAGCATAGACGTGCACGCCTGGCATGGTGCCGGGCTAGAGCGACTTGGATGAGGGAATGGCGGAACGTCGTGTTCTCCGATGAGTCACGCTTCTGTTCTGTCAGTGATAGTCACAGCAGACGAGTGTGGCGTCGGCGTGGAGAAAGGTCAAATCCGGCAGTAACTGTGGAGCGCCCTACCGCTAGACAACGCGGCATCATGGTTTGGGGCGCTATTGCGTATGATTCCACGTCACCTCTAGTGCGTATTCAAGGCACGTTAATGCCCACCGCTACGTGCAGCATGTGCTGCGGCCGGTGGCACTCCCGTACCTTCAGGGGCTGCTCAATGCTCTGTTTCAGCAGGATAATGCCCGCCCACACACTGCTCGCATCTCCCAACAGGCTCTACGAGGTGTACAGATGCTTCCGTGGCCAGCGTACTCTCCGGATCTCTCACCAATCGAACACGTGTGGGATCTCAGTGGACGCCGTTTGCAAACTCTGCCCCAGCCTCGTACGGACGACCAACTGTGGCAAATGGTTGACAGAGAATGGAGAACCATCCCTCAGGACACCATCCGCACTCTTATTGACTCTGTACCTCGACGTGTTTCTGCGTGCATCGCCGCTCGCGGTGGTCCTACATCCTACTGAGTCGATGCCGTGCGCATTGTGTAACCTGCATATCGGTTTGAAATAAACATCAATTATTCGTCCGTGCCGTCTCTGTTTTTTCCCCAACTTTCATCCCTTTCGAACCACTCCTCCTTGGTGTTGCATTTGCTCTGTCAGTCAGTGTACATATCCGGATAGAACTGAATTTCGGTTCGACACACGAGGGTGGACACATATTCATCTCTTTCGTCTCAGGAAACAATAGTTGTAGAGGAATCTAATATTTAAAACAATTTATAGGAATAATGCATTCAATGAACTAAGGAAGAGTCGTGTTAACAGTGATGATCCCAAAGTTACTTTTATATCCAATTTAAAATTGATACTAATTGATTTAATTTACACCATATCATTATTCATCCGCAGAGCGTTTGAGCAGTGCGTGCTATATTGGCCGCTCCGAATTATAGAACGAGCGTGTATTAGTGGCTGCCTATCGGACGGCGCAAATTCAGTATTCGGGGTTATCCACTACACACAAAACACATACCCAAAGAGTTCACTGACGTACACGGATTGATCAGTGCAGTCGAAGAGATGTCACATCAACAGTTGTTATGTCCATCCTGAATAATAGAATACTAGGGTGTATAAAGACATCAGACCCCCACATAACAACAGCATGACTTGTTATGAAACAACATTATAGAGAAATCGTGGTAGTAGTGGTGGTATTAGTTAATATCCTAAGATGAAATCAGATGAGAGAATCATTATTCCCTCTTATCAACAATCAGAGGAGGAAATACAAAATAAAGTTATCGATGAAAATCTGGGAAGGGTTTGAGATGTTATCTCTCCCTTTCTTTCGCCGATACCTTCAGTATTCGAATGGTTGACCTCCTAATTGGGGAATTTCTCTTAAGATTAGAGCATACAGTAACGTGTAACTATTCGTGGACTAAAATTTTGCTCCAAATTTTAGTTGTTGTAGTAGAAGTTACATCATAATTTTGCAGATATCGCGGTAGTGAAATCACCGAAAGAGTAGGACTTGCGCTTAGGGTCGCGCATCTGTGCGCTTGATTCGGGAAATAGTGGGTTCGAGCCCCATTGTCGGCAGACCTGAAGATGGTTTTCTGTGATTTCCCAGCTTTCATACCAGGCAAATGACGGAGGAGAACCGTAATTAAGGCCACGGCCGCTTGCTTCCCACTCCCTTGTACTTTCTTATCCCATTGTCGCCACTGTCGGCAGATCTTAAGATGGTTTTCTGGTATTTCCCATCAGGAAAATAATGGAGCTGAGCAATTGTCGCCACAAGACCTATCTATGTCGGTGCGATATAAAACAAATTGTATAAAAATGGTATTAGTTAGTTAATTAGAAATCATTTAGCAGTGTTCTCAATCCATCTTATTCCATATGAAAGTGGGTGAGATGAATAGCTCTCAATGCATTTAGCAAAGAAAACTGAGATATTATGCAGTTATTTCGATTTAGAACAACAGCTGGAACTTTTTAAACAGCACGTGATGGTAATATACTGCAATATATCGATGTAAATAGATTATAATGTTACATTTCAGATTGGAGATGATACTTTAAGGTGAAAAAATGTTAGTTAAAGCGACATTTGTTTTCCTTGGTGGGAGGTTCCGGTTCGAATAACGTCGAATGCAGGGACGATTTTTGATGTTTAACATCAATTAATTATGTCATAAAGCACAGGAATGCTTTATATATAATTTCAAAGTACACCGGTGAGTTCATTAGATGTGGCTACAGTAGATGACGTAATAAATATGACGTCATTGTGAAATGGCCACCCGCTTAAGGTTTATTTTTGGTGGTTTGAATTATCGTATGGTTTATCAATCAATCAGTCAGCTCTTATCTGCATTTAGGGCAGTCACCCAGATGACAGATTCTCTATCTGTTGTTTACCTAAATTTTTCTTAAACAATTGTAATGAATTTGAAAATATATTGAACAACTCCCTTGGTAAATTATTCCAATCCCTAACTACCCTTCCTATAAACGAATATTTGGTCGAATTTGTCCTCTTTAATTCCAACTTTATCTTCATATTATGCTTCCTAATTAAAAAAAACACCACACTAAGTTATTCGTCTGCTAATATCATTCTACGCCATCACTCCACTGACAGCTCGGAATGTACCACTTAGCCAATTAGTTCGTCTCCTTGGAGTGTAAATGTCGTGCAGACACAAATGAGGTTTCATCTTATTAGTCTCAGAGGGAAAAAATTAAATCCGACACTAATGTTAAGAAAAACTGAAAATTTTGTGACTCGAAATTGACTAATTTTGGCACACTTCAAGATAATATCCAAATATGTGACTACTGAACGAAACTAGAGTAAATAAGAAATAAAATTTGATCAAGAGTACATCTGAAGAACTAACGAGACGACTGAAAGGGCGTTACAAAGCAGACGCTGTCGTGCGCGGATTGGTGACTGTAAACGGTGGGCTGGTGGCGAAACAAGCGACGATAAAAGCGTGAAAAAACGTGAGTGATAAGACTGGTGAACCAGACAATATTGCATCCTACATTAGATATGAAAGGTAAGAAATATAATAATAATAATAATAATAATAATAATAATAATAATAATAATAATATTAATAATGGTCGAAGGAGAGTAAAAGGTGTCATAGTGAGCAGAAGAAGGAACAACGAAGAATGAAGGATTGAATTTTTCATTTGGTCCCTAGAAGACCCTAACAGAAAAAGAATAAGAAGAATTGTATTTGTTTTACGTCCCACTAACTCATTTTAACGGCTTCGGTGACACCTAGGTACCGGAATTTTGTCTCGCAGTAGTTCATTTACGAGGGCCCCAGGGGCTCTGAACTTTGGAGCGTGGGTTGGCGACCACGCGGCCCTTAGCTGAGTCCTGGCATTCCTTCCACTTACTTGTGCCAGGCTCCTCACTTTTATCTATCCTATCAGACCTCCCTTGGTCAACTTTTGTTCTTTTCCGATCCCGACGCTATTAGGTTTGCGAGGGCTAGGGAGTCTTTCATTTTCACGCCCTTCGTGGCCCTTGTCTTCCTTTGGCCGATATCTTCATTTTTTGAAGTGTCGGATCCCTTCCATTTTTCCCTCTGATTAGTGTTATATAGAGGATGGTTGCCTAGTTGTACTTCCTCTTAAAACAATAATCACCACCATCACCACCTTCTTTTACGTGGCAGTATATCTACCGAAACGAAGGTAACATATTTGAGCACCTTCAAATACGGCCGGACTGAGCCAGGTTCGAGCCTGCTAATTCAAGCTCAGGAGGGCAGTGCTCTACCGCCTAAACTACTCAGCTGGCAGTATCAAATTGTTTGGTAAAATTATTCAAATTACTTTGACAAAAATCTCAATAGCCATGACTTTGGACACCTTCGTGATAGACTTTTGTTTAAAAAACATTTTAAAGTGACTAACAAAATGTTCGGTAGTAAATTGATTAGGGAGTTGCCAGATTAATAACTTTAAGATCGGAGATAATATAATGACGTGTGACCTGTGGAGAGGTCTGATGGAGGACTTTCCGTTGACGCCCATGAGTATCATACGATTCTGTGAGGATGAGTCCCTACCTAGGATGAACTCTAATGTAGAAAACGGCACAAGCACCCAGTCCCAGAGCCAGACGAAATAACCAATGAAGGTCAAAATTGCCGACTTGGCCAGGAATCGAACACGAAACCCTTAGGCTAGCGTGCTGACCAGTTAGCTACGTATCTGAAATTTAGAAGTGATAACCGTTGGAACTTTTCTTCGAATGACATTAGAAGACGAATACTCTTGAGTGGAGTATGTCATGGTTGTTGCGGTGTTTACTCATAATGAGGTAGTGTTATTAAAATTAGGAAAATGAAGATAAAATGGAACTCTACAGGACAAATTGGTGAAAATATTCATTTAATAGGAAGGGGAATTAGGGTTTGGAATAATTTATCAAGGGAGATATTTGATAACTTTCCAAATCCTATAATAATAATAATAATAATAATAATAATAATAATAATAATAATAATAATAATAATAATAATAATAATAATAATAATAATAATAATAATAATAATAATAATAATAATGTACTGGCTTTACGTCCCAAGAACTACTTTTATGGGGACGCCTAGGTACTGGAATTTATTCCAAACAAAAGTTATTTTACGTGCCTGTAAATCTACCGACACGAGGCTGACGTATTTGAGGACCTTCAAATACCACAGGACTGAGCCGGTATCGAACCTTCAATTTTGGGGTCAGAAGGCCAACGCCTCAACCGTCTGAGCCACTCATCCCGGCACTCCAAATTCTTTGAAATCATTTAAGAACAGACTAAAGAAGAACTGTTAGGGAATCTGCCACCTGGGTGGCGACTCCCAATACATATCAACAGTGAATGCTTGATTGACTGGACTCTGTTAGGAACAGTAAAGCGCTAGCTGTAGTTAAGAGCTATGGATCTAAATATCTACCTCACTTGTTGTCTTTGAATCTGATCATTTACGGACCTGTATCGCCTAGATTCCCTTTCGTACATGTAAGGCGCTTATATTCATACTGCAGTTCGAAGAAGATTATAGGCCAAGTGATAAACGTCCTTTGCGATGTAGACAATGTAATGAAGCAGTTACCGATAAAATTAAATGATACTAATGCTAATGCATTTTACGACGAACCGTATACACAAGAGTTCATATTTGTATCTGTGAAGAAAAGTGTAGTGAAGGCTACGTTAGTAATAGTAAGATTTGTTAGAAGTAAATCATCCGTCCTGCAGCGAGGGTGACCATAATGGTCGAGAATACATAACTTACCAAACCAAACCCCACGACGCAACAGCCTCGAAGGGCCATGCACTACCAAGCGACCACTGCTTAACCCGAGGTGTCTTGTGGTCTGCACGACGAATCCTCTCGTTTGTTATTCTTTGTTCTCTAGACCGGGGCAGCTATCTCACCGTCAGATAGCTGCTCAATTGTAATCATGTAGGTTGGTTGAACCTCTAACCAACCCCCAGATCCAGATAGAAATCCTTGACCAGGCCGGGAATCGAACCCGGGGCCTCCGGGTAAGAGGCAGGCACACTACCCTTAAACCTAGGGGCACATTATTTACAGTATAACATTACAATACTGAAATTATACTTAATAATTTTTTGCTGAAAAATTCATCTTAAGCCGGAGATTACGATTTCAGGTATAAATGCAAATATAATTTGCAGGGAATCTCTTACGATCTGTAATAAGATTTTCTCTACTATATAAAAATTATCAGACAAAGATTGGCTGATCAATGCTGAACGTTAATGACAGTGAAAATTAAATGTATGTAGATATTAAGAAAGTAACTAGTCAAAGTATTCCCGACTCAGAAGTTATAAATATCTGGGCATGTAATATGATAGGGAAGAAGGGGAATAGCCTATATCACTCCAAGTCATTATGTGATACCATTAAATATTTTTATGATGTGTGTGGGCAGATGTGCTTTCGTTTCAAAGTACTTTATTATGAAGTGACTAGCAAGATACCCGTGCTTCGCTACGGTATTATTCTGAAATTTATAATTGAATGCTTATTGTTTTATATAAAATCCACCAAAATTCGCGATCTGACTCGTTTTCCAATTGATTACGGCAAGTTTCCTCCCATTTTTCAATCTTTCTTTCCAGCAATCGATTTCGTACTTCCCGGGCTTGGGCCAGGTATTCCACCCGATCAGTTGGGTCCCTAAATCTTTGTCATCTTTTCCTATAAGCATTTTTAATATGGATCAAATCCTTCAGGAGATCCGGCGTGGTGTCGTCTTGGGTGCCTTGTCTATACTGAACCCGCGGCCGGACTGAATTCTTAGTCATTACCCGTCCAGGACCCATTTCCAGTGCAGTCCGCACATTTGACGACGGTCCAGAACATTATTATTATTATTATTATTATTATTATTATTATTATTATTATTATTATTATTATTATTATTATTATTATTAGATGTTCTGGACCCCACAGTAAGATGCAAGACCGCTACTTGGCGGTAAATTACATTTGCTGCCATTGTCATTGTTTCCAGTTATTCGACAGGGTCAGGAATGGAATGAATAAAGCCCCATCTAGCGGCGACAATAGGAATTATGCCGGCTGCCGAAGTACTCCTCTGGGGCAATGATCGATGAATGACAAATGAAATGAAATATTGGACAGTGTTGCTGGAAAGTCGGAGTATCCGGAGAGAAATCTGTCCCGCATCCGTTTTGTCCAGCACGAATGTCACATGGAGTGACCGGGATTTGAACCACACAACCCAGCTGTGAGAGGCCGACACGCTGCCGCCTGATCAACGGAGGCTCCTTATAAGTACTTTATGAACAGTAAAATCAATTGGTCTCACCTCCTTTTACACCCCACCGCGGTTAAATTTATTTACCGAACACCCCCCCCCCAATTTTTTTTAAAGAAGGCGTGTTTCTTTATGTTTAAAGGAGATTCCAAACACCAATGTTCACGTCTATTACCTTCAGTTTTGTGATATAAGTATCCCCATAAAAATAATTCACTTTTTTCACTTCCTTTCACACTCCTCCCCCCCCTAAGTGAATTTTCCGGCAAAAAATACATGTTTCTTTAATAGTAAAGGATCTTCTAAATACCAATTATCACGACTATAATTTCTTCAGTTTTTGATATATGTGTCCTCATGAAAGGAATTCAAATCCTTTTCACTCCCGCCCCCCCCCCCCCAAGATGGTTCCCCCCGAAACGCGTTTTTCTTTTTTTTAAGGAGATCCAAATACTAATTTTCACGTCTGTAAGAACTTTAATTTTTATTATATGTATGTATTCTCATACAATTAAGTCAATGAATTTTTCAATTCTTTCATCCCCCCCGCCCTTTCACTGGATTTTCCGAGAATACGTGTGTTTTTACTTTTAAAGCAGATTCCAAATATCAAATTTCACGTATGTAACATCTTCATTTTTGAGATATCAATAGCCTAATTAAAATAATTCAACACCATTTTCAGTCATTTTTATCCCTCCCCCCTTCCACCCAAGTGGTATTTCCGAAAACTAAAAATACACGTCTCTTTAATAGAGATAAAAATACCATTTTTCACTTCTGTAACTTGTTAAGTTTTTTTAGATATACTGTATAAATTCTCATTTTCAAATTTCAACCCTTTTTACATCCCCCTAAGTGGAGTTTTCAAAAACAAATCACCTATGTTTTTTTATATTTACAGGAGATTCCAAATACTTACTTTTTATGTCTGTAACATTTTACGTTTCTCAGATATTCTGTAGATATAGTCTTTCAAATAATTAACCCCAATTTGTCACTCCTGTTTAACCGCCATTAATTGGATTTTCTAAAAACAAAAAAATATGTGTTTCTTTATTTTTAAAGGAGATCCCATATACAAATTTTCAGTTCTGTAATATCTTCAGTTTCTGAGATATATGTATCCTTATTAAAGGCACACAACCCATTATTCACCCTTTTACACCCCTCCAATTGGGTTTTAGCGAAAAAAAAATACGTGTTCCTTTATTTTTAAAGGAGATTCTAAATACCTATTTTTACATCTGTAAACTTTTAAAGTTTTAAGATGTAGACACACTCATTTTAAAAATTCACACCCCCCCCTTTTTCACTCCCCCATTATTTAGATTTTCCAAAAACGAAAAAATACCTATTTATTTATTTTTAAAGTAGATGCCAAATACCAATTTTCAGGTCTGTAATATCTTCAGGTTCTGAAATATAAGCAGCCTCATTGAAGGCATTCAACCCGTTTTTCACCGTTTGCCACCCTTCCTATTGGGATTTTCCGAAAACAAAAAATACGCGTTTCTTTGTTTTTAAAGGAGATTATAAATACCAATTTTTACATCTATAGACTTTAAAAGTTTTGAGATATAGATACACTCATTTTCAAAATTCACCCCTCTTTCACCCTCCCATTACTTCGATTTTCCTAAAACAAAAAAATACGTGTACCTTTTTTTAAAAGAGATCAAAATTACCAATTTTCAGGTCTGTAATATCTTCAGTTTCTGAGATATAAGTACCGGTATCCTGTTAAAGGCATTCAACCAATTTTTCACCCTTTTTCACCCCTCCTATTGGGATTTTCTGAAAACAAAAAAATACGTGTTTCCTTATTTTTAAAGAAGATTCTAAATACCAATTTTTTACATCTGTACACTTTTAAAGTTTTGAGATATAGGTACACTCATTTTAAAAGGTCACCCCCCATTTTCACCCCCTTATCGACGGAATATCCAAAAATCCTCTCTTAGCGAGCACCTACATCTTAATACGAATGTATCGCCAAAATTTCATTTCTTTATGCCCAGTAGTTTTGGCTCGGCGATGATGAATCAGTCAGTCAGTCAGGACAAGTTATTTTATATATATAGACTAGCAAGATACCCGTGCTTCGCTACGGCATTATACTGAAATTTATAATTGAATGCATATTGTTTTATATATAATCCGCCGAAATTTGCGATCTGACTCGTTTTCTAATAGATTACCGAACGTTTCCTCCCATTTTCAATCTTTCTTTCCAGCAATCGATTTCGTACTTCCCAGGCTATGTCCAGGTATTCCACCCGGTCAGTTGGGTCCCTAAATCTTTGCCACCTTTTCCTATAAGAATTTTTAATATGGATCAAATCCTTGAGGAGATCCGGCGTGGTATCCTCTTGGGTGCCTTGGCGGTACTGAACCCGCGGCTGGAATGCATTCTTAGTCATTACCCGTCCAGGACCCGTTTCCAGCGCGGTCTGCACATTTGACGACGGTCCAGAACGTTATTATTATTATTATTATTATTATTATTATTATTATTATTATTATTATTATTATTATTATTATTATTATTAGGGTGGGTTATATCAGTTGGATTTAGGTTGTTATTATTATTATTATTATTATTATTATTATTATTATTATTATTATTATTATTATTATTATTATTATTATTATTATTATTATTATTATTATTATTATTATAGATGTTCTGGACCCCATAGCAAGATGCAAGACCGCTACTTGGCGGTAAATTACATCTGCTTCCACTGTCATTGTTAACAATGTGACCAGCACCATTGTCGCGCGTAGCCAAGTGTGCGGGATTTCTGGTGGTACGAATGACATATTCCGTGCATTGTTGACCTTATTATAGAGTTGAACAATTGGACGGTCAATCTCATTCCTATCGTTTATTTCAAAGGTGTTTAAATTTTTATTTATATGCCAGGAAAATGTACTGTAATCTAAGAACGTTCTCCGAAGAAAAAGATGGCTCTTGAAAACGAACCCAGGAAAGATAGAAAATGATCGGTTTATGATCATAATAAGTACATCGGAAATCTACAGCCTGTTTCCAGCCATTCGACAGGGTCAGGAATGGAATGAATAAAGCCCCCATCTGGCGGCGGCAATAGGAATTGTGCCGGCTGCCGAAGCCTGTCGCACTGCTCTGGGGCAATGGATAATGAATGACAAATGAAATGAAATTGGACAGTGTTGCTGGAATGAATGATGACAGGGAAAACCGGAGTATCCGGAGAAAACCCTGTCCCGTCTCCGTTTTGTCCAGCAAAAATGTCTCATGGAGTGACCGGGATTTGAACCACATAACCCAGCTGTGAGAGGCAGTCGCGCTGCCACCTGAGCAACGGAGGCTCCTTATACGTGCATTATGAACAGGAAAATCAACTATTCTCACCTCCTTTTTCACCCCACCGCCGTTAAATTTATTGACCCCCCCCCCAACAAAATTAACAGAAAGGCATGTTTCTTTATGTTTAAAGGAGATTCCAAACACCAATGTTCACGTCTATTACCTTCAGTTTTGAGATATAAGTATCCCCATAAAAATAATTCACTTTTTTTTTACTTCCTTTCACACTCCTCCCCCCTCCCCAATTGAATTTTCCGGCAAAAACCTTGTTTCTTTAATAGTACAGGATCTTCTAAATACCAATTATCACGACTCTAACTTCCTCAGGTTTTGATTTGTTTGACCTCATGAAAGGAATTCAACTCCTTTTCAACCTCCGCACCAAAACGCGTTTTTCTTTGTTTCTAAAAGAGATCCATATACCAATTTTCACGTCTGTAACAACTTTAGTTTTTATTAGACGTAAGTATTCTCATACAATTAAGTCAATTAATTTTTCAATTCTTTCACCTCCCCCCCCCACTTCATTGGATTTTTCGAGAATACGTGTTTCTTTACTTTAAAGCAGAATCCAAATATCAAATTTCACGCCTGTAACATCTTCATTTTGAGATATCTGTAGCTTAATTAAAATAATTCAACACCATTTTCAGTCACTTTACCCCCCCCCCCCTCCAGCTAAGTGGTATTTCGTAAAACAACAAATACACGTATCTTGACTTTTAATAGAGATAAAAAGTACCATTTTTTATGTCTGTAACATGTTAAGTTTTTGAGTTATACTGTAGAAATTCTCATTTTAAAATTTCACCCCGTTTTTAGTTCCCCTTAAATGGAGTTTCCAAAAACAAATCACCTATGTTTCTTTACATTCCAAATACCACTTTTTACGTCTGTAACATTTTACGTTTCTCAGGTATTCTGTAGATATAGTATTTCAAAACTTTCACCCCAATTTGTCACTCCTGTTTAACCGCCAGAAATTGAATTTTCCAAAAACAAAAAAAATACATGTTACTTTATTTTTAAAGGAGATCCCATGTACAAATGTTCAGTTCTATAATATCTTAAGTTTCTGAGATATATGTATCCTCATTAATGGCATTCAACCCATTATTCACCCTTTTACACCCCTCTTATTGGGATTTCCCGAAAACAAAAAATATATGTTTCTTTATTTTTAAAGGAGGTTTTAAATACCAATTTTTACATCTGTAAACTTTTCAAGTTTTAAGATGTAGATACACTCATTTTAAAAATTCACCCCCTTTTCAACCCCCATATTTGGATTTTCCAAAAACGAAAAAATACCTGTTTCTTTATTTTTAAAGTAGATTTCAAATACCAATTTTCAGGTCTGTAATATCTTAAGTTTCTGAGATATAATTATCCTCTTGAAAGGCATTCAACCCCTTTTTCCCCCGTTTTCACCCCTCCTAATGGGATTTTCCGAAAACAAAAAAATACGTGTTTCTTTATTTTTAATGAAGATTCTAAATACCAATTTTTACATCTGTAAACTTTCAAAGTTTTGAGATATAGATACACTCATTTTAAAAATTCACCCCCCTTTTCACCCTCCCATTAATTGTATTTTCCAAAAATAAAAATATACGTGTTTCTTTATTTTTAGAAGAGATCAAAAGTACAAATTTTGAGGTCTGTAATATGTTCAGTTTCTGAGGTATAAGTTCCGGTATCCTGATTAAAGGCATTCCAACCCTTTATCACCCTTTTTCACCCCTCCTATTGGGATTTTCTGAAAACAAAAAAATACGTGTTTCCTTATTTTTAAAGACGATTCTAAATACTAATTTTCACATTTGTAAACTATTAAAGTTTTGAGATATAGATACAATCATTTTAAAATTTCACCCCCCTTTTCACCCCCTTAGCGATGGAATATCCAAAAATCCTCTCTTAGCGAGCACCTACATCTTAATATGAATGTATCCCCAAAGTTTCATTTCATTATGTCCAGTAGTTTTGGCTCGGCGATGATGAATCAGTCAGTCAGTCAGGACAAGTTATTTTATATATATAGATTTTGTGATAATCTGGATATTATTTAAATACCGTAAAATCGTGCGAATATTTACAAATTTCCAAGTTATATTTCATTAGGCGGACATTTTGGTCGTTAATATTTGTGGATTAAACGATAGTTTAACTTACCTGTTCTATGCAACTGACACCTTTTACCACAGTTGGCTGGCATTGGTTATTTCGTGACATCCTTTGTAATTCCGTAATAGTACTTTGGAAAACTCGTGATGCTTAAATAAGGCCTTTAAAATACTATGAACACCGTTATTATTTCTATGAAATTAAACTACTCATTATTTTATCAAACAGCCATTACAAAGACGTGAACAGGAAGTACAATTTTGGGGGAAGGGTAAGGACTAATAAACCACCATAAAAGAATACCCATCACAAATATTAGGATGGCATAATACCCCTGAGTTAATCAAAGTACACATTAGAAACTTTCATATTTGCAAAACTATGCAACCAAATCCCAGTTTCTGCATATCAAGAACACATTTATAAATCATTCGTTCCATCTCCACCGACAAAGTAAGCGCTTTGCCTAGTTTAATTACTCAGTGCCTGACAACGCCTTCACCTTCAGTCCGTTTTAAAAAATTAGTTTAGATTGGACCATGGGACCTGACACTCTTTCGAAGCTTTCTAAAAAGAGTAGTTCTGCTCCCTTACCAGCCTTACTGAATTAAACTTGTTTTCGTATTGACGGTATTTCGGAGGCATCTAGCATGAAAGAGAAAAAGAAGGGTTTGGTAACTTCGTGATATCTTGGTTAATTCATGATCTGTTATTTTAATGAGATATTATATTTGAAACACAGTATACAATATTAACACCAATATTTATGTAAGAGTAAAAAATGGAAAAATTATGGTATTAAATATTCAAAAATATGAAATACATTTTTTCAACGTCATACCAGTTAAAATTTTCTCCGCAAAATGCTAACATTTATACCTGGAAAGTTATGGATATTAAATACAAACCGATGTCCACAATAATATTAAAATGTGTTCACAAAATACGATAAAGTTGAATGTACCCGTGTACTAAATTATAACTCCTTACCTTTCTTCTCTTTGTAGATATCTGTTATCAAAATAACGCAATAATGTCATAGCACAAAAGACGAAAAATTTCCCCCACGTGGTAATAATTCTGTGTGACCCACGCTGGGTGAAAGTACAAAGCTTAAGGGCATGTTTCCGGAAACAAGACATACAGCACTACCTGTGGGCGAAAATGTAAACTTCTAGGACGAGGGGTTACTTCAAGAGGGATTTCAAAAACTTATCAAGAAATGACTAATGTCACGAAATTACCGAGGTTTACCCTATATGGAGACCACCTATAAAATAGGTCGGAGTGTCCTTAGAGGAAATACACCTGATCACATTTTATAAATGGCCATGAATGCTCAGAGACTGCGTGTTACAGAAGCATTGCATACTACGTTCCAAAGAATTCAGAACACTCAATAGAAAACTGGATTCTTGGATCTGTGTACAGAAAGAAACCTTCTCTTCCAAGGTCCATTCCCAATTCAGTTCAGTATTAGGCGAAACGCAAGAATGGATGATGAGACAGCGGCTTACACCGAAGAGTGTGTGTTTTTGGGAATGAGTGAGAATGAAACATTTAATGTGGATTTTGTATAAAATTAATGATAGAGATAGTAATTGAAGTGACAGTGAACATTTAAACAATTTAAAAGAACGATGCGAACATTTCAACAGTGTAATAATTCTAATTATCATATTCGATATTCATTTCACTCTAACAGCCTATCAGGCTTATTTTGAAATGAAAATTCGTGTCCGGACTCAACGTCAAAACTGGAGGTCTCGTGGCTATAACAAAGATGTCAGCCCGCATGTAAAACTAAAAGCGTGCTTCTTTTCTTTACCCTGGTGCGTGTAGAGTCCTGTTCTTCCACTGAAACGTATCATGTGTAGATTAAGTGGAACCTTGAAAAATTACCAAGAAGCCTTTCATTCATGAACAGGCGGAGAGGACTTCTTTTGTTCCCGGCCCGTTCCTGACCAGCTCACCTCGAGGAGCACGCTGGAAGGAGCAGAAGACAGTTGGGGTGAAAGGCCGGGGAAGCTGTGCGTTACCAAGGGCAACGCGAGCGTCCCTGGGACAGGCGGACACACGTGGCGAGCCGGCTGGTGCAGGCTATCCTGTGAAGTGTGCCGCGGTATGGAAGATAGTCTTGTGTCAGGGTAGGATATAACTCACTGTAGTACAGGCTGCTCTGTGGAGCATGCCGAGAAACAGCGGATAGTCCTGTGTCAGCACAGGATATAACTCACTGTAGTATAGACTATCCTGTGGGGCGTGCCGTGGTATGGAGGACAGTGATTTGTCAGGATAGAACATAACTCACCGTAGTATAGGCTATCCTGTGGCACGTGCCGCGGGTTGGAGGATAGTCCTGTGTCAGGATAGAACATAACTCACTGTAGTATAGGATATCCTGTGAAGTGTGCGGCGGTATGGAAGATAGTCTTGTGTCAGGGTAGGATATAACTCACTGTAGTATAGAACATCATGTGGAGCGATCCACGGTATGGAAGATAGTCCTGTGTCAGGATAACTCACTGTAGTATAGAACATCATGTGAAGCGTGCCGCGGTATGGAAGGTAGTCCTGTGTCAGGATAACTCACTGTAGTATAGAACATCATGTGGAGCGTGCCGCGGTGTGGAAGGTAGTCCTGTGTCAGGATAACTCACTGTAGTATAGAACATTATGTGAAGCGTGCCGCGGTGTGGAAGGTAGTCCTGTGTCAGGATAACTCACTGTAGTATAGAACATCATGTGGAGCGTGCCGCGGTGTGGAAGGTAGTCCTGTGTCAGGATAACTCACTGTAGTATAGAACATCATGTGGAGCGTGCCGCGGTGTGGAAGGTAGTCCTGTGTCAGGATAACTCACTGTAGTATAGAACATAATGTGGAGCGTGCCGCGGTGTGGAAGGTAGTCCTGTGTCAGGATAACTCACTGTAGTATAGAACATTATGTGAAGCGTGCCGCGGTATGGAAGGTAGTCCTGTGTCAGGATAACTCACTGCAGTATAGAACATCATGTGGAGCGTGCCGCGGTGTGGAAGGTAGTCCTGTGTCAGGATAACTCACTGTAGTATAGAACATCATGTGGAGCGTGCCGCGGTGTGGAAGGTAGTCCTGTGTCAGGATAACTCACTGTAGTATAGAACATCATGTGGAGCGATCCACGGTATGGAAGATAGTCCTGTGTCAGGATAACTCACTGTAGTATAGAACATCATGTGAAGCGTGCCGCGGTATGGAAGGTAGTCCTGTGTCAGGATAACTCACTGTAGTATAGAACATCATGTGGAGCGTGCCGCGGTGTGGAAGGTAGTCCTGTGTCAGGATAACTCACTGTAGTATAGAATATCATGTGGAGCGTGCCGCGGTGTGGAAGGTAGTCCTGTGTCAGGATAACTCACTGTAGTATAGAACATCATGTGGAGCGAGCCACGGTATGGAAGATAGTCCTGTGTCAGGATAGGATATAACTCACTGCAATAGAGGCTACTCTGTGGAGCGTGCCGCAATATGGAGGATAGTCCTGTGTCTGGATAGGATATAACTCACTGCAATATAGGCTACTCTGTAGAGCGTGCCGCGATATGGAAGATAGTCCTCTGCCAGAATAGGGTATAACTCACTGCAATATAGGCTATCATTTAGGGCGTGCCGCGAGAAGGGTAACAATCCTAGTAAGTTATCTTAATGAAATCCTGTGAAGGAAAAACAGGATTTTATTTTCATTTCCAGAAGTCCTGTGGAGAAAAACAGGATTTTATTGTGATAAGTTCCAGAAGTCCTGTGGAGGAAAAACAGGGATGCATTATGATAATTTACATACTTCAAGTTCATAGGTATTTAAACAGAAATGTACATAATGCTCATACTTTCTAAATATTTGAGTGCAGTTTGATAGAATCTGATGATGATTTTTTTAAGAACGAACCATGTCATCTATTATAATAAAGTTATTTCTTTTTCAAGTGTAATACTGTTACTGTATGTTTTCTTTTTTCAGGTAGCTTATAAATGTATTTAGTCATAGTTTCAGCAGACTGAAGAACCTAACAATTATAAATCAACTGAGTATAAACTGAAAAGAATGGCTTCAGTTATTACACAAATAGACAGAAATGTAGCTACAAGTTTCAGGGTTAATCCTGAAAAAATTCAACTAAGAGACCTTCGGTTTTACGTGTAAACTGAACCACAGGACGTCACTCTCCATTTTTGAACCCTACAGCTATGCGTCGGCTAGGTTTTGAAATGTGGCACCTTGTTAAAAACCCTTCACTTACCAACGAAGCTGTACCAAAGTTTATTTTTATTCTTCTTCTTCTTTTCTTCATGGGACCTCTAAATATTAGTTTCTAATTAGCGTCGACCTCCAAGATCTTCTGCTACCATGTTTTTCCTCCAATCCCACCTAGATATAGCCTCTCCCTTCACAAGCTGCAGGTTGTTCTTATTGGGTTTCCTTGGAATTTTTCTCTCTCTTCACCCGGTAGTCCTAGAGTGGAGAGTATGATTCTACCCAGTGCCTCACATTCGAAAAGTATGTGTTCAGCTGATTCATCTGCTTCGTTGCATTTCCTTCATATGTTGTCTCTTATTACTCCAATTCTATGTAGGTGTTTTCTCAGATGGCAGTGTCCTGTCAACAGTCCTACTACCCATCTGATATTTTCTCTACTGAGTTTCAAACGTTCTTTAGTATGCTTCTTGTTTGGTCCTTTTATCAGTTCATTGTAAGCCTGCATCCTGGAGTATTTTTCCAGTTTTCCATTTGTTACATTTGTACCCATTTTCCTATGTAGTAACGGGCTTTTCCGTGTGAAATATCGCATACAGGTTCTGGGCATAAAAAATGTGTCTTTGCCCCTTTCCTGCCAGTTTATCTACCTTTTTATTTTCTTCTATACCTGAATGCCCTGGTACCCATATTATTTTGACAATGTTGTACTTTGAGAGATCAGGAAGAGTGAGTGGCAATACCAGACAATGCTTGATATTATCCGGACTGCCTCTAGTGCTTTAATGGACGCTTGGCTGGCCGTAAAAATGAATATATTCTTATTCATATAGCTCATTTTCAGATTTTCTTCAAGACATGTTGTAATAGCTATCATTTCAGCTTAAAAGACTGTAGTGTGTCTGTCCAGGCTCATCTGGATTGATCTCTCAGGTCTTCCCCCGTTGATCCCTCCTCCTGTGCCATCCACAGTCTTTGAGCCATCAGTCCACCACACTATATCTTCTTTTGCAGTATTCCATTTGTTGGTATCCCAGTCTTCTTTTTTTATTACCTGGGTCTCAAACGGTTTTTCAAAGTTAATTTGACAGTGTCCTAGATTGGGTCTTTGTGCGTTCCAGCACTCTGATTGTGCCAATCTATATCAACTCATTCTAGCCCGTCCTTTTATGAAATTTCATAGTGATGGGAGGTCTAGTAAAGTATTCAAGATTTCTGTAGGCGTAGTTCTCATAGCCCCAGTTATGGCTATGCATGCCATTCTCTATAGGCTATCCAATCTACTGCCGACTTTTCCTTGATTTACTTTCTGCCACCAGATTATTGCAGCATAGACCACCAACGGTCTAATGATCATTGTGTATATCCATACTACCACTGATGGTCTTAGGACTCATGTCTTCCCAACGGCTCTTTTACATGCATATAGCAAGTTCTTGGCCCGGGTAATGTTCCTTTCTATATGTGGATTCCAGGTTAGATTTTTATCTAACACTACACCTAGGTGCAGTGCCTGTTCTTCCATATATATATCTTGCCCAAACAGCTTCAGTGATCTCTTTCCCTCTAATTTTCTCCTTCTTGTAAAAGGGACCAAAGTTATCTTGTTCGGGTTGACTGATAGTTGTTCTTCCCGACACCAGTTCTCCACAAGCTTCAGTGATCTTCGGATGAGATCCTGGATAACACTCATCACCTTACCTCGTACCACATCACCGAGTCATCTGCGTATCTTTGTGTATAAAAACCCTGTTCGTTGATCATAGCTATGTTTTTGTTCACCACGAGGTTCCACAGCAGAGGAGAAATAACTCCTCCCTGAGCACAACCTCGGGTGGCCCTAACCGTTAGCGTTTCTTCAAATAGGGTTGCTTTTATCTTCCTTCCGTCTAACATGGATTTAATCCATTTGACGACGATTTTACTCACCTTGATCTTTTCCAGTGCTTTGGTCATAGAGTCATAGGTTTATTCTGAAAGCTCCTTCTATATCTCGAAATGCCGCCCGTGCAATTTCTTTATATTCTAGGCTTTTCTCCAGATACAAAGCAACTGGTGAAGTGCTACTTCAGTGGATCTACCAGGTCTATATGCAAACTGATTTTCATGTAACGCTGAGTTCAGTTGCACCGTTCTTCTGAATTTATCCAGAATTGTTTCCATTGTTCTCAGCATGAAGTAGGTTAAACACAATGGTCTGTATACTTTGGCTTGGGCATAGTTTGCCCTTCCAGCCTTATACATGAATACTGCTTTAGCTTCAGACCACGATTTCGGCACGTACCCTAAAGCTAGACTAGCTCTGAAGAGGTCCGTCAGGGCATTGACGAATATCTCCCGTCCTTCCTGTAGGAGTATCGGAAGTATCGTATCTGGCCCCGGAGCCTATATAGGGTGAAACGGTTCGATTGTCCATTTTACATGGTTATGTTTTATTATTCTGTTGGCATAGTTCCAGTCTGCTCTTCGAGCTCTGGTCTCTGCTCCAACCGTTTGTTGTTCTGTCATCCCCTCAGTCTCAGAAACGTGACACGCCATTAGTACCTCCAGTGTGTCCTTCCCTGCCTGAGTAAATTACCCATCTGGTTTCTCCAGTGTCCCCACCTGACTTATATGGGTTGCTTTTAGAATCTTCTGATGCCTTGGTGTTTCCACTTGCTCACAGAACAGCCTCAAGTTTTTCTTTTTGCTTTGCGTATCTCTAGGTGAGTGAGTTTCCTATTATATACCTCCCACAAACCATTTCTAATTGATATTCTATACAGCATACTAACCTCTTTTTTCTAGTTTGTTGTTCCACCGCCTTACCTTTTTGGTGTTTTTCTTTTCATTGAGAGGACAGTTGTCATGGATTGAGTCTATAATGACTTCTTTTAATAATTCCACTGCCTCATCCAATTCTTCCTGTCCTCTCACGTTAGTTGCAATTTTTTGTACAGCCTTACCTAGAACTTCTCTGTATCTATCCCTGTTAGTATTTTTAGGTGTCTCTACAACTCAGTCCCACATAGTCCCCCATCTATTGCAAATTTCGTGTGCTGGTGGTCTGCCAATGATAGTTCCTCCAGCATGTTCTAGTCTTTAACAAAGTTTTCAATATGCGTAGTGCTTAGTGTAATGTCTATTACCTCCCTACGATGTTTATTTATAAATCTAGGCTTGTTCCTAGATTTGTATCGTCAATTCAGTTCTAAAAATAAACTCTAGTACAGACTCACCTCTTGCATTGCAGTTCATGTTGCCCTATGCCGTGTTGTGTGAATTTGCATCTGCTCCAAGGACTAGGTATTCGCCTTTCCTCTTTGAGTTGCAAATTAGAATCTCAATCTTCTTCTGATGGGGGCCGATTAGTTGATTCATATGGGAGGTACGCAGAGCCTATGATTATTTCTCTGGGACATTCCCAATTTCCAAGTTTTTTCTTGGCCGCCACAAAGTCCTTTGAACAATGTTCCTGCAATAGAAGGCATTTTAGATTTCTGCTCACAAGTAAACATGTTCTAGGCATATTCGACGTAGTATCGTACATTAGCTTACCTCCAGATTCCGCCAGTCATGCTACTCTGCTCTCAACTACCCATGGCTCTTGTATAAGAGCCACATCGATGGCCTCGGACTTGAACTTCCTTACGAAATTGGCAACAGGTGATGTTTTATGTTGTAGGTTGGCCTGTAGAACTTTCAGTACCATCCTTGCCAACGCTAGGTTTTGTTTTTCCCTTAATTACTTGAAATTTGATCTGCCCAATTCCAAGCTTGGCCTTAAGGCCTCTCTTCTCTAGCTCTTCAAAGTCTCTTATATTAAGGGCGAAAATAATAGTCCTTCCTGTGTCATCAGTAGTTTTTGCATTCATCACTCTCCTCTCCTTCGTCGAAAGTTTGGCGTCATGTTGATATATCCTGAGCAGCATATCATCAACCTTCATCTTACCAAATGGTGGAGGAAACTTGGTGATTACCTTTGTAGTATTCAGCACCTCCTTGGTTTCTGCCACCTCCAAATTAGCCCCTTTCCAAAAGTTGCAATTGGCCACTGTCCGTTCCAGCCAGCTTTTATTTTCTGGATTTGCACAGATCAGTACCATTGCTCCACTTTCCAGCCTTGGAGACTCGAGGAAGCCTGGAAGGCATCCATTCGACAGCGGTTTCATTTGCACTATCAGAGCAGATGAAAGTTCCTTCACGTCTTCCTCATTCAGTTTCCCGTCTGGGGAGGTTTTAGGTATTATTGCTAACTTGATTGAAGTTAGTCTTTCCGAAAAGGACATCACCCTCTTTCTGTTTCTTGGTGGTCGGTTTTGTAGCCGAAATTGATGGTGTACTATCGCCCGACCTTAGCCTTATGGGCGTTGTCGGAGGGATAGCCTCTCGCTGAACCCTGTTCCTTGGCTTCCTCTCCGTCCAAGTTCCAGCCGCTATTTTGGCTTCCTTCCTCGCTATCTTCCTTTTCCTGTAATATGCACTGTTGCGAGGTGGTCTGTAGATATGAAATCTGTTGATTTTCGATGCAGAAATCTTCTGTTCTGTCTCTAAGGACGTTCCATGTTTGCTTGTAGTAGAAGTCTGTTCGACTGGAGCTTCTGTTGCCATTTCTTTTTTTGAGTCAGCGACAGTCTGTCCAATCGGGACTTCTGTCTCCATTTTGCTTGGGATTGCTCCCGGATCTGCTGTAATAGAGCTTCCATTGCTTCCCTTGACGTCGGAGTTTTTGAAATTGGTTCTTTAAAGCCATCCATATTTCAATCAATCATAGGGTTTTTACCCCTTCTAGGGTCCTGATCGTCGTTCTCACCATCCGTTGTGAGGCATGCAGCCAGACATTGTCCTCACGCAACTCACCGTAGTAGAGACCACGCCTCTCAGTCATCCATCCAGTGGTCCACCCATGGCCCGAACCTAGCCAGGTTTGTTCCCCCCTTCAGTAGGCCTACTTAAGTGGTCTCCACTTGGCATTATCATGACCGAGTTCACAGCCATGGGATCGCCCCTTTCCCAACCCACGGCTCGTCCAGGCTACGTAGAGCAAAGTGATGTGTTGGTTCCAGCACCCCGTAGTCAGCCTTAACCTCAATCATCAGCCGTACTTCAACTGAATCACCGTATCACCCATATGGACGAACCTTGGATGCCTCTCTAGCATGTGTGGGCGAGGCCTCCACTACCAAGCCTTGACTTGGGCTAGTAGCAATCACAATGCGTCAGGACGTTTTCTGGCAATACCTGCTTTTAGTCCGCATGAGAGTATTTTATTTCCCTCGGACCCTCGAGACAAATCCGGAGAGCCCCCCTATCCGCCACTTGGGACGCGTCAGGTAGGGGAAAAGGTAACCCCCACGGGTACAGAAGTTTACAACGAATTTTGTTTAATGTTGCCATTAATGCTTTCACGCCCGTACTTACAGACATGATACTGTATCAGGTCTATGGTTTTGTTTAATATTTTAAATTTCGAGTTTTGCAAAATCCCTGGTGTAAACTAGCAACGATGAGTAAATTCTAATAAATATTGTTCTGTTATTGAACTCACTATGTAGACCTGAAGGTGCCCAGATATGTCAGCGCCGCTTCAGTAGATTTAATGACAGGTTAAAGAAATCCTGTGGCATAACATTCCGACACCTCGGTGACTCCTAAAACCATTAAAGTAGCTAGTGAAACGTCAAACCAGCAATAGGAAGAAGAATAAACTACGTAGCTCTACATTAAGTAATGATGCTCTCTAAGGAAAAACAAAATATGAAAGTAGTTTTGAGAATTACTTCACTTCTTCATCTTCATTTTGCCCGGCTCCTTGGATAAATGGTTAGCGTGTTGACCTATGTTTTCCAGCTCGATTCTCAGCCAGGTCGAGGATTTTAACCTTCATTTGTTAATCGTGGGCTGGGTATATAAGCCTTCTTAAACATTAGAATTTATCATAGGTGGGGTCCCATTCTCATAGATGCGCAGGTTACCTATTCGGTGTCAATTCGAAAGACATGCCTCAAGCCTCTTCGGATGCCACATGCCATCATATACCTTTATTGTCACATTATCCAGTTTTGGAATCAATTAAATTTCAGTCCAGTTTCTTTGCAAGTGAAACGCTCTAATCTAAGACGAAATCTCACCCGACTGAAAATGATCGATCTCATAGTAGCTGATGAAGAGACTTCGGTTCAAGTATGGTAAAATCAGGGAAAGGAGCTGCTCATGAATCATAATCTCCCATTCCTATCCATTTGCCCGGGAACGTGTGATTACCAGGTGAATGCATACATTTTTGCTGGTTTTTGTGGTAAAGAAAACACGTAATTTTCAAGTGAAATTCATTTTTTGTTTATTCAAAATATTGGCCATCGGCCTCTAGATACTTCGCCCATCCTTCATGTAGGTTATGAACACCATGCCTGAAAAACTGCTCGTCTTTTACGGCAAACCATTCATCGAACCATTTTCCAACTTCCTCGAAATTGCTCAAGTGCTGCTCTGCGAGCGCATGCCCCATTGATGCGAAGAGGTGATAGTCAGACGGGACCAGTTCGGGTAGTACGGTGGGTGTGGATGCTCCATCCAAGCGATTTCAAGGTGTCTTTCATTGGTTTTGCTGTGCGGGACGGCACATTGTCGTGTAACATCACTTTGCCATGTCTTCTGGCGCATTCCGGTCGTCATTCGATCAATGCGTGATTTAAATTAATCGTTCGTTGTGCGTGAACGGTTTAGCCGGGCTTTAAGAGTTCATAATGTACATTACCGCTCTGGTTCCTCCATACACACAGCATGATCTCCTTGAAGAAACGATTTGGCCTTGTTGTTGAAGGCCCCTCTAGGCCAGGTGACAGCTACGATTTTCTCCGCTTCAGGTTTTCAAAATAAATCCATCTTTCGTCAACGGGCAAAATTTGGTGGCGTTAAAGCAGCATTTCACAAGTGACTTTGCCGATTTTCCATTTGCCGGTCATTCAGATCGTATGCAACCCATTTATCGAGTTCAGTGATCTTCCCCATTCCTCGTAAACGTCTTCTGATTGTTTCTTGTGACACACTTAATGTTTGTGCCAATTGTTGTTGAGTTTGAGTTGGGTCATTATCCAGTCTTTCACATTGAAATCACCACGTTTAAATTGTCGAAACCATGTCTCACACGTTCTAATCGATGGATCGCGTTCACCTTATTTCTACCAGCGATGACTTTCCACAGCCTTTTCCTTTAGATTAAATAAGAAAAGCATTGCGTGCCCCGAATGTTCTTTTTCAGGCACAAACGACGACATGATCACTGAACGATACAACATAGACGCTAGTGTTGGGCGGACTCAACTTTTGACTTTTGTGTGATGGTAGGTTAATGTCAGACGAGCTAACTGCTCTATTAGACTCTGGGAGAGTTTGTTCTATTATTTCGGCTGAATTGTACTCTAAATTAAAGTCTGTTTGTAAATTTCCTGCTTATTGTTCGTCTTCGGTTCAATGTGTTTTTGGTAACTCCTCTCCCTTAGAAATTTTAGGGTTCATGCTTGCCAAAATTCGCATTTCTATATTCTCTTGGAAAGTAAAATTGTTCGTCGCTAAGAACTTATCTTGCCCCATTATATTAGGAGCAGATTTCGTGTCTCACATCGGTCTAGTGCTCGACGTTCAGAGCAAGTCGTGCACCTTCAAGTTTGGTAATAATTGTAAAATTCCCTTGTTAAAATGTAATTCTGTGTCATGTTCATCTGTTTCGCCTACCCAGGATGATATGTTGTTAGACTTTAGACATCTACCTGAGGAGCAGGCTGAGAGTATTCGTAAGTTGTGTCAGTCGTTTCCATATGTTTTTTTTTCTGATACTCTTGGTGTTACTGACCTTATCGAATACAAGATTGAGGTTACGGATTCGATCCCCGTTAGGTTGTTCCACCTTATAGGTTATCTCCACCTAAAATGAAAGCTCTCGAGGAGATCATCGATCAAATGCTGAAAGATGGTGTAATTCGACCCTCTAAGTCGGCGTATTCATAGCTTTATTTAGTTTATTTAGTTATTTACGAATTGCTATCCGTAGAAACTAAACTGCAATTAGGAAGCAAATAATCTTCGGAAAAGGAATAAGAAATTGGAACCGCATGTATTATGTTTGCCAGGTAATAGATTATTGAAATAATTCTTATTTGATTATTCTGCCAGCGATTTGGAAAGGATTCGGAAGAAAGGTTTCAGAGAAACGATATATTTGAAAAAATATATTGAGAAAATTGGATTCTGAAAAATGGGTCGCAACTATTTTGCCCTAATTGATGTTAAAAACTGAGAAATTTTGTAGTCTTGTGAAAAACGGTTTCTTAAATATAAACCTATATAGTAGGTCTTAAATCCCAAACCAAGTCCAAAAAAGTCATTTGCCTCGTGTAAGAAATGCTGTATTAATTAATACTCAAACAAGACTATACGAAGCCAACATTTCAGTAAACCTTAATCCTCATTCACCCAAAAATGCTGCATTCTCAACCCATACAATGAGTAACGCAATGTAAAATTCTGCTTTGAAACACTATTCAGACTAGAACAGGATTGTTTAACATCAAACGAATGACCTAAGGGTTACTGTCCCGCACTGGGAGTAAAATTTTATACTTGTCCAGCTTGTCCCTGAGAGGATATTGAAACCAGCGAGCTGTTGCCAGAGATAACACGTCAAGCCTGCCTGTGTGATATCACAAACTCAGGGTATTAACTCCCCGGCCTAACTTTTCTGTTGGATTTTAAATGTAACACACCTTATCTGTAGGATGTTTAGAGCCATGTGCCGCGTGAATCCTCAACTTAGGAAAATAGCTTGACAAAATTTTACACAATATGACTTTAAACACTCGTTGTACTGTGAAATTACGTTTACCAACCTCCTAAAATTACTTCAATACTAAAAATACAAACAACATCACGCTTTCAAATCACTTTGATATAAACAAACTTATCTTACTAAAACACCTTACTTTTCACTATTGTTGGATTATGATTATCTGCTTCACGTAGCATCGCCACAGATAGGTATTATGGCGAGGATGGGATAGGAAAGGGCTAGGAGTGGGAAGGAAGTGCCCGTGGCCTTAATTAAGGTACAGGGAAATCATGAAAAATCATCTTTAGGGCTGCTGACGTTGGGGTTCGAACCCACTATCTCCTGCATGCAAGATCACACCTGTGTGGTCCTAAACGCATGGCCAACTGGCTCGGTGGATTAATATGTATTTTATTAGTTAATTCATCAAATTACATCATTCTGCACTTTCTTAAATTTATCAATTGTTCATCTTTTTAATCTGTTTCAAATTTATCATATTAATCGAAGTTTACTCACAATAAACAGTAACCACGTTACAACATCTTGTGCATTCCTCCTCTTTTACTATTATCCTTCCATTCTTCCCTCAGTGACTAATTATACAAACAATTACCTGAAATAAGGTATAAAATAATTCGTGTAAAATACTACATATATTATATTCTATGTTAACACCCGGGATTTAGCTCATACACTAGGAATTAACATGGCCCGGTTAGAATAAAGATAGTTTTACCATGTCTTTCAAAAATGGATCCATCCACAAGGTGAGCATATATTGTTGTCATCGACCAGGCGAAAGGTACGGGTATGGTGAGTGATCCCATTGTAAGATTCTAGAAAAATGAATATCAGTCTCGTTTAGTGTGTGAGGAGAAAACGACCAAATACGAAACATGTACTGAGGAACTCGGAAGGAAGTATGAGATTACAAAATGGGAGGTCATTGGCCTTAAGATTTGTGCTAGAGAGACAATTCCTAAGGAGAAGGTGAACTTTCTGATAAGAAATAATGTCCCGGACATCATTATCCAGACCATAGCGAATTCTGTGTTGAAAAATTGATTGGTGAATTTTAGGCACAATTTTTTACTCTCTGACTTGAAATCTGAAAGCAAAAATCCGCCTGATGGTTGCAGTTTTAATCTTAATTTTTTACTCAAGCTCCGCTTACATTTATTATTATTATTATTATTATTATTATTATTATTAGTTTATAAAATGTATGTTTTGTAGTATATTAGGTCTATATCAGATATTACCGTACAATCTGGCTAATTGGTGCAGGTAGTGGAGCCTTCCGAGCGGAAGTTGGTAAATTCGATCGCTGCACAGTGCGATGAACCTAGACGAAAACGCCATTGGAGAAGAAAACATTTCAAGTAACTAGAATTATTGTTAACAGAGGAATGAGATCTGAATGAATAAATCAGAACCAGAACCAGCACTGCAACAACTGTGTTCCTGAAATTAAAATAAATGATGATTTCCGTGAACTCTGATTTGAAACTCGTTGGTATGTTATGAAATGTTATGTGTTACATGTGCTGTTTTATGTTTTGAACGGATGTACACTATTTTTCTATTCAGTGAACTGGCCGAAGGTCTTTGAAATGTGAATGTTCCACAGATCCAATGGGTAGACCCAACGAGTTAGAATAACATAGAGAGGCGTAAGTGCTGCCTGGCTGAAGCTAATTGAAAGAACATCCACCATGTTTCCAGTGGTCACAAAAGCAAGGTGGGGGGGAGCGGGGGATGACTATCGAATGAAGAAAAATGATTACGCATTATAGAAACATTAAAGACCGCTGGCCGAAAGCTTACAGCATTAATAATTGTAGAGTGCGAATAGCGCCATTTCATCCATGTTGCGGTGCGAGGCCGACATCAGCTGATATAATTAGAATCGTCATACAGTGCCATACGAACAGGTCACGAAATCGAAACAGGAGCATTTCACTGCTTGACTGTTGTGGTCAAGAATAAATTACAATAAAAACGGGCATTCTTAAAACGAAATCCACATACTAGAGGTTACAACCACATTCTGATTATATTATTAAACGTATCGTACACCTATGAGTACCACTATAATAGTTTGTTAAAATCTTCGCCCTGAGGTTTATCCCACGTAATTGCACGGTCCGCTTCGGAATTATTTATTGTAATACACGGGACATATTATTTTTTTCCATTACCGAATCATGCTGGGATTACTGCCTGAAAGGAAACCTTGAAAGTTGCCTAATTTAAAATATTAATGCAACAGACATCTACAAAAAACGCTTCATACATTGCACGACAACAGTAAAATACTGTGTTTACCATGCTTTCTTGTACTTTTGATGGAAATAGGCTTTCATCAAACCAATTCTCAAGCACACCGAATGTGATCTTCAGGACCATTATCGAAACAAAAAAGAGAAAGAATCTATATATCAAATTTCAATGAATCATACACCACTAACAACAAATGGCAATAAAAAAGTAACTCTCAGTGGCACAAGATAAACATTTACCAACAAGTCATCACTTATAATAAGTCGGTAAAAAAGGAATATTATCAAGCAACAAATATACGCAACACCTTACTCCGATTAGTACAGCAGTACGCTGAGCATATGGCTGGCATTCTTGAAGGTGAGAATCTAGCTCTTCACGTCTTAAAACTTACGATGACCGGGCGAGTTGGCCGTGCGCGTAGAGGCGCGCGGCTGTGAGCTTGCATCCGGGAGATAGTAGGTTCGAATCCCACTATCGGCAGCCCTGAAAATGGTTTTCCGTGGTTTCCCATTTTCACACCAGGCAAATGCTGGGGCTGTACCTTAATTAAGGCCACGGCCGCTTCCTTCCAACTCCTAGGCCTTTCCTATTCCATCGTCGCCATAAGACCTATCTGTGTCGGTGCGAAGTAAAGCCCCTAGCAAAAAAAAAAAACTTACGATGTTCAATCACCACGCAAATCTCCATCTCACCTGATCATATTATGTTCTCGCGCCAACTCGCTTTGTTTTGACAACTTAAAACATGGCTGCCTTTTATGACCTTGCCTCCCCAAGGAGCGCTGATGTCAGGGATACAGCCCCTCTATATTATTTTAGTTCGTTAGGTAGACCTCATCTCCAACAAGGGGACACTTCGTCAAGCCGGGAAATTATGCAAAGACTTAACATTAGAAAGCATCCTATTTCAGTCATATCCGATGAAAGGACAAATACAACTGACCAATGAAGGTAGGACTGAAAGGAAACGATGAACTGGATGGGGAAGATTATCTTGAATATGAAACCTGGGACAATGGATCAACTTCCAAAACAGCAAGAATTACTTCATGAGGGTTACTAGCGTTAAAAGTATTAGGATTTATGGGCCTAGCAAGTCTTTCATTTTAAGGCCCTTCCTCTTTCCTTTGCGATACCTTAATTCTTGAAAAGGCTGGACATATTTCTTGTTCTCTTCCTATTAATGTTAAGACGAGGTGGTTATCTACTTGCTCTTCCGCTTAGAACAATAATAATCATCACTACACGATGCCCTACTAATTATGGCACATTACTTTAAACCTTTATTTCTCAAGTGTTTTCACTCATTCAATCTCAAGTAAGCACTTAATTGATGCTTCACAGTCCATCCCCATAATGTGTCGCCCCGAGGACTTGAGTTCTAGTCTCCCAATCCATTTA
The DNA here is from genome assembly GCF_040414725.1 of Anabrus simplex. Taxonomy (NCBI): domain Eukaryota; kingdom Metazoa; phylum Arthropoda; class Insecta; order Orthoptera; family Tettigoniidae; genus Anabrus; species Anabrus simplex. The sequence goes on along the minus strand of NC_090265.1, from coordinate 1,704,830,187 downwards.
CATAATGAGTTTGTCACATCAAGTAGTTGGCCTCGAGATACGTACATCTCCTATTAGCGTGGCGTAATGTATCATTGCATAATGACAAAACATCCGTGCCCGGGATTCAAACTTGGACCAGCTCTTAATTACGGCGCATGTTAGATGATAATCCAATTAGCAGGACGCTATACATCGCTCTCAGATAATGTGTAAATGATCACACTTAATATCCAACTGCCTGCATTGAGCCAATCACCATGATTAATACAGTCAGGTACCACGTACATAGGACCTGTGTTGTAAACTGTGCTGTGTGTCAGCGCGGTATATCACAGATTCTCAGGGGCTAACTACATTCAGCTGCCGCATACATAGGATCTGTACTGTGTGACCACGCTGTATACTGCAACAGTCAGTTAAGTTTGAGAACTGACGCCTACATAGCAGGCAACACGGCGTACAATTATGTACTACAGTCAATAAGCCCTAGGAATGGCGCCTACAGCCTAGGCAACGCAGTGTACACTTGTGTAGTACAGTCAGTATGTTTATGGACTGGCGCTAACAATTCAACGATCACATAGTTGTTTAATCTGTCTTTTCACAACTTTTTCCCGTCGTAGGGATCCGGGCGATTTCGACTTTATCACCTCAAACATTTCGCTAGCGGATTTGCCTGATTTTTGGCAGGACTTGAAATTTGTCCGCTGCTCAAACTACGACATTCTCAAATTCCGCCACTAACATTCGACTTCCCTTCACAACTTCTTGTTAGGGCTATTTATTGTCACAGCAACATCCTGTGGTGCAAACTCTCCACTGTTGTGCAACACAGTGACATTACACGGCCAGTCTAGGAACTTAATGACTCTGTTACGTTTTACAGGTCCACTACATTCTAGTACCGCATACACAGGATCAGGGCCAAGTGTACTCTGCGATCCCGCAGTATATTAAAGGCTCTCAGTGGCTGATTACATTCAGGTACCGTGTGCACAGGAGCTTTTATATAGACCAAACTGGGTTCTCCAAGAACACACAAATTGTGACCTGGTTAGTTGTTTCAGCTTCTCTCTGTCAAGCCTATCGGAGGAGTGTTTCCTGCACTTATTCCTCACAAGACGGGCTGCATCTTGTTCGGGGTCCTTAAACTAATCTTTATCTCGTGGCCGAGCCTGGTGCGTCTCCTCGCCGAAGGTGGAATAAGTTTTCCAATTTAGTGTTCCCTGCATCAGAATAGCCATATCCTGGACCTCAAAGATTCCATGGAGAGAAACTTCTCCAGTCATGTGTACATTTACCCTTTTATCTTCCCTTCCTTGATGAGCTTTATGAGGCTTTATTTCCCATTTATGAAGATGTAACTAAAATAGGCTTTCTTCCTACGTTTTGCGAGAGTTATGACTTCACGTGATTTACTCGCTGTTTAGAACCAGTTCAGGACTACTTTTGGGACAGCATCTGCGCTACTGAGCAGGAGCAGGCAATTCAGAATCGATTCGGCATCACGTTGGAACAAACCTATTTACTGTATACAACAGCGAGAATTAGTAATTCGTTGTGGTTTTGTTTTCTCTTGCTGCCCCTTAACTGTGTCCAACCCGCTAAGTACAGAATGTATTGCGGGCTAGGATGAGCATTCGCCTGCTATTATTGGAGTGGTCATTTAGCGACTTGAGTTTAGGATTACTCAAAGTTGACAACTACGTATCAATGTCTCATGATTCACTGACACGTAATTCCGGAGAGAAAAAGACAAAAAGAAAGCAAATCGGTCAAGTAGAACGAAGCGTCGAACTGGACAAAGCTGTTTAGTAAACTTGATTGGCATACCGATAGAAAAAATTAGATTAGTAGCGGTATTATAATTAGGAGGTCTAGATTTTCTCACAGTTCATGAGCCATATCATTTTTTTGTGGTGGATACATTCATTGTTCTTTCGATTTATCGGAACTCTTTATCTCGCCCGTGGGGTTATCAAATGATGCATTATCTGTACCCTCCCCTTACCCGCCATGAATGTTTAAGAGGGGAAGAAACAAGGAATCTGTACTCGCGATTCTATGTATGCTTTTACATGTAGCGGAGAAAATATACTAGCGCAAACTTTTTATTTTCATTTTATAAATCGTAACATTCCGACTTCTAATTTCCATGTTCTTCTTTCTAGTACATTCTTGTAATTACCGCTTCCCCCTGAGGAACATATTCAGTATTTTCGTATCGTGTCTTGATGTGAGTTCTGGGAATCCTCCTATTACTCGTTAGTGTAAAACAAATTCCCCGGTTCAATTTGAGCAAACGAGCCGACCTCTTGTTCCTGTCCCGCCTGACCGAGAGCAAGTAATGACCCTCTTCCCAAAGCGCACCGCCCACCTTAATCTGCGGCTAGGTCCTCACAAACTAATTGCTTCGCAAATGTAAGAATCTGAGTCTACAGAAAAACAATCCATATGGTGCACTTGTAATGGAATCTGGTAGAGTTCTTTCACTGGGCTTTCAGTTCTATTCTATTCCCTGAGAAAAGTACTCTGTAGAAAGTTACAAGTGTCACAACTACAGCATATCTCCCACTATGCAACATATATAAAGATAATTATACTTTTACGGATAATTTAAAGTCACATCAGGTGTTGTTTAAATAAACACCCACTAGCTATAGATATAATAATCCCTATAAATACTACTTGAACGTGTAATGCAAAATTTTCTATATCTCAATACCTTTTCAATAAGTCCTTTATTTGCCTAAGATAGTTATTTATGACAAAATACGGTGGCCAGGGCGTTGTATTTATATTCCTCGGTAGATTTTATTGAATATATTCTTCCACTGATCAATCGACCGATAGAAAATTTCAAACGGATGTTCTATTTTTATAACTCGAGGAAAACACCCGCAATGTTTGAAACAAACCGGAAGCATATAATATCTCTATAGAGATAAGATATTTTTCACAATTGTCTTTACGTCGTACCGCCACACATATGTCTTATGGCGACTGTGGGATAGCAAAATCCTAGGAGAGGGAAGGAAGGTACAGCCCCAGCATCTCCCTGGCGTGAAAGTGGGAAAACACGGAAAACCATCTTCAGGACTGCCGACAGTGGCGTCAGCATGTAGAATAGCAATGAGATACCAACTGCGAAGAGCATAAGAGAATGCTGGTCAACTATATGGGCTGCACCCATAGAACCATAGAGGCACATTGGTTTCAAACTATCAAGAAAAACGCTGAGAATGCTGAAACCATGATCCGAGAAGATCTCACATTAGAGGAAGTTGTAACAGCGATTAACAATTTACACAACTGAAAGACCGCAGAAATAGACCGCATACAAAATTACTACCGAGCTCGATAGCTGCAGTCGCTTAAGTGCGGCCATTATCCAGTAATCGGAAGATAGTGGGTTCTAACCCCTCTGTCGGCAGCCCTGAAGATGGTTTTCCGTGGTTTCCTATCTTCACACCAGGAAAATGCCGGAGCTGTACCTTAAATAAGGACACGGTCGCTTCCTTCCACTTCCTAGGCCATTCCTATCCCATCGTTGCCATAAGACCTATCTCTGTCGGCGCGACGTAAAGCAAATAGCATACAAAATTACTACTATAAGAAATTCACCATGTACACAGATTACTCACCTACTATATACAAATTTTCATCAGAAAACCAGATGTTCTCCCACACGTTCTCACTACAGGAATCAAGTATCTAAAATCTAAAAATAACAACACAGCAAATTCAGTTAACTACCGACCAATCACATGCCTACCAACTCTATTAAAAATTATAACATAACTTGTATCAAATAGAATCCAGAATCTAATGATGATTATGATGATGATGATGATGATGATGATGCTTGTTGTTTAAAGGGGCCTAACATCTAAGGTCATCGGCCCCAAATCCAGAAGCAATGCATGGACAATAACATTATAGCTGAGGAACAAAAGGGCTGCAAACGGTTCACAAAAGGCTGTAAAGAACAATTAATAATTGATAGTATAATCATGGAACAAGCGTACCATAACAACCGAAATTTGCACACTTGCTCCATAGATTACAGAAGGACATTTGACTCAGTGCCACATTCCTGGCTTGTTGAGGTCACTAGGGTATACAAAGTTGATCCTACAATTGTGACATTCCTAGCAATTACAATGGAGACTTGTAAAGCTACTATGAACCTCCACAATTGAGAAAAATATGTGATAACTGATCTCATACCAATTAAAAGAGGCATTTTTGGAGGGGATTCTCTCAGTCCGCCGGGGTTTTGTCTTGCTCTGAACCCACTTTCAAACTTACTGAGTTCAGTAGCCTATGGATACATTATCAAAAATTAGCAAATAATAATCTACAAAATCTTACACCTGCTGTAATTTTATGACCTGAAACTGTAGGCTACATCAGAGAGGCAACTTTAACACTTTGTGTCAATTATCCAAAATTTCTCCACGGACATCTGAATGAAATTATGACCCGATAAATGTGCTACTCAGGGTTCTTTCTCAGCACAAGGCATCCACTCTGAAGCAACAGATATCTCACCACTAACAACAAATGAAACATATCGATATATTGGATATAACAAATCAGCAAGTGTTCAACACAAAGACACAAAACAGGTATTGATACCGGCATATAATGAACGAGTGAGAGGAATCTTGCGCTCTAAGCTCACAGGAAAAGACATCGTTAAGTTCATCAACACGTTTACCATACCTGTTTTCACATACTCATTCGGAGTAATGAAGTGGACTACAACTGAGATGATGGATCTTCAAACGAAAGTGAATGTGTTAATAACAAAACACCACATGCATCATCCAAAATCAGCCTCAGAAAGACTCACTGTGCCACTTTCTGGTGGTAATCATGGACTGATATATCTTGAGAAATTATACTGTCCCCGTGAAAATTGGCGATCTTACGAATATTTTAACAAGTGGAAAGCAAAAATTTTATTGTCTGCCTGAAGCCGCAACACATCACTTGGGAAGTCGTGGAGAGCGGAGAACGAGTTTTTTTTTGTCGTTCAGAGGGGTGCGATACGTCACCAGCGAGACTGTGCCAAGGTTATAGCAAACCACGTGACTGCCTTCGCACGCGCGACCCAGCTTGTTTCTGGAATAGTCTGCGCAAATTAAAGGAGATCATCAGCCAATTACCGTTCTCGCTGAAGAACACACCCCCCCGGGCTAATTAGATAAAAGGCTTTGCTTCGAGTGAATCGCTCTCTTAATGCTTAATGCTCTTTACGCTCTTCTTAATGCTTGTTCGCTGCGTGAGACATCACATTACCGGACCACGTGGAGAGAAAATTTTCAAGTCAAGTCGACGCCCGTTCTACCAGAATTTAGTCTGATAATTAGTGAATTCTGTGGAATAAAAACGCCTAGGAGCCAAGTTAAGTGTGACAGTGTAGACGAGCTGTTTATATTCTGCGTGTACTTGTGCAAAATACTTAATTTTGTCATCTCAGTTACAGCTTGTGACCAGCAATCAACGGAAGACGTCTTGGAATTGAGCATCTCAAGATGAAGAATTCCGCAATTACCAACATCATTTCATCGAGGGACATCCATTGCAGAGCCTCCATGGAGCTGTAAAAATGTAAGGCGTCTCTGGTAATGGGAAGGAGACTGGCCGGAGTATGCTGAAATAACTGACTGTCGACGGGAATCGAACTCTACAAAAACTTGAGTACCTTTTTAATTTAATTTATCTGTCTTATCTTTTGTACAACTAGAGGTCTTTCTTCTTAAGTCGTAGATCTATCAGTTTGCTGTAGTTAGAAATATTTCATTTTCCTACTTCTTAAGATGTCGTGGTAGACTAGGTACGTGTGAAAGAAATTTTGGAATCTATTAGAGTAGACATGTAGGTTGTCTTTGAATGACTTCCCATGCTTAAGGAGCTTAAGTTTAATAATCATTGACCACACGATAAATCTACTTTATTTGTAATATTGAAAGTTACCGGACGGAAAATTTGCGTGTACATTTTGAGTGAATAGGGTCGAACCTAGTGTCTTTTAAAATCACTTGTTGTTTTTATGATGAAGTCATCTAATTTTACGACATTCCAGGAGGATCAGTAGATGTAATAATCACTTAAATAATAATAATATTGACTAAAGATCGGGTAAAACAGATGTAAACGCTCGTGAGCCATAAAACTACTGTAGAGTTCCTAAATGTGAGATGGAATGTGCTCTGTTCATGAAGGGTCTGGAATATGGCCTATCCTGAGGGATATTTGTTGCATAATTGAGTAAATGATGAATTAGTGGTGATATTGATTTATTCTTGTGTATTTGGAGCGCAAGATGGATTATAATTAGTGGAGCACGTGTTTGCGAGTGTATTTCACAGGTAGGAAGTAAAAATAATGCGAGTAAGGCTCATGCTTGCGGTAAATTCAACCTGTAGCCCACATGATGGTAGTGCTTATAGATTTTACTAGAATCTTCCATTATAATCTCATGAATTAGATGAACTTGCGCTGATATGTGAAATGTGTTTCTACCAAGTGATACCCATGACTTCGATCACTAGCCACCATTAATGTAGGAGAATTTCTGTACACGGATTATTCTGCTAGACATTACGCGTCCCGACCATCGATAAAAATCATAAATAAAATTGCCAAATCAGGATTCGATGTAAATAGTGTACATAAAAACGTGTTTCCCTAGTGTGAATGTGTGTGTGTAAGTGTGTATATTTCTCTTGTGCCATGTTGATTTCATTTAATTTTGATCTGGTCGCGCACTCGCTGTGACGCGGATCACATTCGTCGTTGTGTGTTGCCTTAAGAAATAATTTCATGCCCTTAAGGGAAAGTTTAATTAAATTAAGTCAAGGAAGACTAGGAAGGAATTTAATTTTTTTTTAATTAGCGAGATTTAAAAGGAAAGATCATCTCGTTACTTTGTGAAGGCACTCGATTTGTAAACAGAATTTATTTAACTAGCTCACACGTTGGTAATGTAAATTTCTAAAAATCTGAAATACTTTAAGATTAATTTGAATAGAAATGAAATGCAAAGATCAAAGGTAGAAATTTGTCAGCCGCATGATTACTTTGAAACATTATGAAAATAAGTCATTAATAATTAATTAAAAATCATTACTCTGAAATGCTAATGATGAACATTAGGTAAATGATGCGGTGGAGAATTAATGAGAACACGATCGTGTGACAATGAAACAGGTCAATTGAATGATAAAATAAATAATAATAATAATAATAATAATAATCAAGATAATTAATTAATTAATTTTGAGAATTTTGGAAACAGTTTTTCTTTGCTACTGAAGTTCATGTTGGGGTCATTGATCAATATTAAATACTATAAATGACTAATTCAGTTGTGTACATTGTAAAAACCACGTGTTGAGACGACTTTAAATTGGTGAAACTTTGAACACATGTTTATTTAATTCTTTCAGTCAAATGTTTGGTTTAAAAAGGCAAGTGGCCTAATTACTTCTTTGGTTTCATTTACAGCACAGTAGAGCTGGAGATATGAACACGTGTCACTCTAAATCGAGGAAGAAATCCGATATTATGAAAGCTCTGTTATGTTAAAAGAAAAATATCATCAAGAATATTTTGTTATTTGTCTGCTTATGTGAATAAATGTCAGAGTGTTGTTTTAATATTTCTTTTTATCCTGCTTGGTCATCAATCCTTAACAACCCTTAAATGCCTCTAGAAAGTGATAGCCAACGATCGAACGGTCCACCTTGGGATTCCTCGCTCGATGGCTGGGCTTAGCTCGGGAAAAATGGGGGCAATACAATGAACAAATTGCATCACTAAAGTGCTACTTCAAACATAAATCAGAAACTTCTGCCCTGCATAGTGCAATGGTTGTAGAAGATAACGGTTTTACACCCCTCAATCTAAGCACCCCGGCTTCACTTACAATTTCATTCTCCACTACTGAGGAAAGGATCGTTGTATGGAAGAAGAAACCTCTTCATGTACGGTATCCAAATGAGTTATATCAGCCATACATCGACAAACAAGCGTCGCATGCGTGGTTGAAACATGTAGATATATACCCAGAAACAGAGGTCATCATGTTCGCCATACAAAATCAATAAAAGATCAAATCATTGCCTCAAGGAACTACAGAAAGCATACATTGCATGATCCATCTTTCTATTCGTATCAGTTCCAACGGTATAATACATCTCCAGAAAACATCCAGCACATAACCTCACGTTGTTAATTAATGACAAATACAGACTACAGGGACAGACATGACCAAATAGCAAAAAATATTCATCACAAATTAGCCCTACAAAATAACTTAATCCATTGTGCTACAGCATATTGGAAATACAAACACCAGTCAGTCTTGGAAAGTGAAAATTACAAACATTACTGAGATAGAAGTATCATCACTGATAAAACTGTTACCTTCAATAGACCAGATATAACGTTTGGAGAAAAAAAGAAAACTGCTTCATAATTGACAAAGCCTGCCCTAATCCTCACAATCTCCAATCATCACTTACATAGAAGATATACAAATACACAGATATGGCCACAGAAATAAAAACCATGTGGAAACTCAGCAATGTTATCAGCATTCCAGTAGCGATTGGATATAATGATATTATAGCACAGACACTACACAGAAGCATTGAAACACTTAATCTCCACGCTCTCACTTACAGAGAATTACAAAAAGCAGCAATCCTGGCCACTTGTCATATATTAAGAAAGTGTATTGGCATTAACCATCCACCATATACAGCGGACTAATGAAAATCGCCATCTAATAATGTTGGCCATGTATAGTAAATATCCTCTAAATATCTGTCAAATGTATTTGTCAACGTTGTAAATATACTGTATACCAGCATATATGGACTATATGTGCGTATGTACTAAATAGTACTTCTTCCATGTACATTGTACCGAAGAAGCACATAAACCCAATTTTAAAATTGTGAATTATATAATAATAATGATAATAATGACAATACTAATGCCAATAATAATAATAATAATAATAATAATAATAATAATAATAATAATAATAATAATAATAATAATAATAATAATAATAGTTCAAATACCTCGGTGGTGAAATCATATAAGAGAACGGACTAGAGAAAGCTGTAGACGATCTATCTCAAAAATGGGGAGAGCTTATAGACTAACTAAAAAGGTGTACAACAAGAAATGTATCTCATGGAATTAAAAAATAAGACATTAAAACACTGTAGTAAAATCATGATGCCTGTTTGACAGCGAATGTCTCTCGATAAATTACAAATTGGAGAAGTTTTAGATCTTAGAAAAAGACTACTACAGGAAATCTTGGGCCCAATCCAGACTGAAAAAGGATAGAAACTTTGGAACAACAGTAAAGTCCACAAAAAATGTGGAGAAAATTTCAGAGACCATGAAAAAGAGGAGATTATCATTTCTCGGATATGTACACAGAACTGACAAGTCCAGACTAACCAAAAACTTACTCGACTACCTGTGGAACAAGAAAACATCTACGTCATGGATTAAGGAAGTTCGTGAAGATCTAGATAAGTCCAACATCCGGGAAGTTCGGATATTAGACAGGAAAACATTTCGGACCATGATTAAATTTGGAAGGGTTTAAAGTCGACAGAACTGCAAAGAGCCTGGACGGATGAACAGAAGAAACGTCATAGCGCACATATGAAGTAGTGCTGAAAGAAGAGGAAACTTCAGACAAAGAAAAAATGAAATTGTAGCGTGATCCTAAACGGTCAATTCGCAAATAAATTCATAATAATAATCTACATATTTAAAACATTACTAAAATAATCTATTTCTAGTTCGTCTGGCAGTTCTGCTGGACCAATTTGCTTCAATATTGTTTTATTCCCTCCGGAATTACCTGCGTATGAATCATCAGGCAATGATGGGTCTTTAAGTACAGTCAGGTTTGAGTAATCCTAGAATCAAATCACTAAATGACCATTGCAATAATTGTAGGCGGCGAAGGCATGCCCTAACCGATAATATATTCTGTGTACTTAGAGGGTTGCACACGGTTAAGGAGAAATATATTTACGTAAAGATATCAGCAAAGATAAATGATTAAAAATGACAGGGGGTTATAAAGAACTGCAATTTTAACCAAACTTGGTACGCATATGACTTAATATTATATGGAGATAAGTTCTGTGGACATAAGACACTCCTAACATACTTTTTAAAATGGTACAGTCAAAGGTTCCACCTTTACAATACTAAAAGATTTTTTAATTAATTAAAATTAACAAATTTCGGTACATGTTTCGTCCATCATGTGGACATCATCAGCCGAATAATTGTAAGAATAACTACAATAGACAAGGGCTAAAACACATTAAAATGATTCGGATAACCGAATACGTCAGTGGAGACAGAACTCAGAAGACGGAGGGGCCCTTTACCAGAGGAGCGGAGGAAACCACTGATCGACGGGCTCAAGAAATACTGACAGGATGTCAAACCTGGCAGACGAACAAGACACAGACACTAAAAATGAGATTGGTTGTTAACACGCAGTCCATTGCGACTCAATTCGAAAAACAAAAAGAGAATATATATCTATATAATACGTTCTTCTTCTTCACGAATGGCTCACTTAGGACCACGTGGAATTAACATCTTGTACTCATCCCTTTAGCCCACTATCTTTCATAAGCAACGAGTAAGTGTGTTTTCCGTTGCGTTGACCATGTGTGTTGGTGAGTCTTCCTCTCTCATACCTCGAAACACCGTGTGTGAGCGATCTTTCTGATTTCATTTCGCTGGTGTAGATTTGATGATCCTAGTGTATTGACATGTTTTCTGTCCGTTTGTTCCGATTAGCCCGGATAGCCTTGTTGTTTAAACATGTGTGGATCTTATAGTTTGAGCCCATTCGTTCTAAGTGCGCCATGAATTGGATTCTTGGCATGTGCATTGTGTCAAATTATGGAAATATGTTATATACTTCTGCATTTGGCTTCGGATAACTTACTCCACGTCGGTTCTGGGTCCTTGGATTTTTCCTTACTTGCCTTTAATGTGTGTTATGATGGAGTGTCTCAGACGTGTATCTTCAGGTTTAATTACTATTGTATAGTGGAGGAATTTGCATTTCCAGGAGAGATCATTTTGTTGTAAATATTTTTAGTTAACTGAAAAGCGGACTCCATTTTCTGAAGTTACGAATTCATTTGATTTATCTTCGTTACAATTAGCTGTAATCCATTCACCTAAATATTTAAATTCTTTCATTCGAGAGTTTTTGTTGTAGCCAATATGGAATTCATCTGCAGCCGTTTTGATATCTGTCATAAATTTCGTTTTTCAAATGAAATTTGCTTGCAATACGATGTTCACTGCTGGTTCTTGTAGTAGTTCAAGTTGCTTTTGCACATCTGGCATGACTTGGGCAATTAACCTCATGTCATCAGCAAATGCTTATTTCAATGCCTTATAGCTTTGGTCCTAGTCTGCATGTTAGTGCGTCTGATTTCTCCATTCTCTTACGACATTTTCAAGCGCATAATTGAAGAACAGTGTGGATAGACTATCCCCTGGATGTATTGCTATGTTCATTTGAAATTCTGAGCTCAGTTCCCCCATAAATTTAATCTTGGATTTCACCTCCATGAATGATTTTTTGATGTTTGTAGTCTTCTGCTAGTATACTTTAGTATATTATTAGTATATTATAAATAAATAATATACTGTATATATACTCCTTGTAAAAATGCACCCCATCTGCCACTCCTGTTCACCTCCTCCTTAAGCGGATTTTCCAAAAAACAAAAAAAAAAATGTGTTTATTTTTAAAAGAGGTTCCAAATACCAATTTTCATATCTGTAACATCTTAATCTTTCGAGATATAAGTATACTAAAAAAAATACTCAATCACTTTTTCACTATTTTTCACCCCTTTGAAGGGATTTTCTGAAAACAACACAAAAATACGTGTTTCTTTATTCCTAAAGGAGATTCCAAATACCAATTTTTACGTCTGTAAAATTTTGAGATATACTCATCTAAACACCTCACCCCACTTTTTAACTCCTTAGCGACGGGATATCCAAAAGTACTTCCTTGGTGAGCTCTTGGACTCTAATATATATGTGGATCCCAAAATTTAATTTATTTATGCCCAGTAGTTTCGGCTCGGTGGTGATAAATCAGTCAGTCTGTCAGTCAGGATATCGACTGCTTACTTCTAAAACCTCGAATGTCCCAACGCTCTTCCTACCCATTATATACCTTAAGGCTGATCATGCCCGTCAGCCACATGTGGATATGCAGTCCATCAGAACAATTTTCGTTGTGTTCATTTTCCTATGCGGATGTGTAAAGGAAAATGGACCTTACCATACCGTGTTGTAGGGTTGTAGTTTGCATGGCGTGTTTACGCACTCCTACAGTATAATGCATTTAAGGTTCATTTTCCTCCACATATTAGCATAGGAAAATTAACTCAACGATAATTGTTCTGATGGGCTGCGTATAAATATGTGGCTGGGAGGCGTGACCAGTCATAAGGAAAAGAATAGATAGGAACAACATTAGGAGATACGAGGTTTTCGAAGTAAGCCGTCGATATGTTACTTTATATATAGGTAATGTTGGATTTTTCGCCTTAATGACTACTTTTACGATTCTAGGAAACACCGACGTGCCACACATTTGTCCCACTGAATTTACCGTCACAGTGAATGACAGTTTTGAGCACTTTTAAATATCACCAGAGTGAGTTAGAATCGAACCCTGTTGATGGCCTTTGGGAAAGACAGAGCTTTTATAATCCCCTTTTAACTTCGTAGTCTTACCCCTTAATAATTAGGAACTACAACGGAACTCGTGACGTCAGTTACACCATTGATGTGCTAAGTTCCCTGTCATTCCTCACTCTCCTGTCAATATACCTCCAACAGTAAATTGTGCCCGGTATTCAAGCAGCGGCATATAATACCCAATTGTTGATACAGAACAGAGGATCTAGCTATTGGTGTATTGATCTTGTTATCATAACTTAGACGTGTTAGGAATTACCGGAGCTTAAGGTTCCTCATTCGGCCTGTTATTGGTACTAACTCTAGTGGGATCACTCACTGCAGCTAAAGCGGTGGGGTGAAGCCAGCGGAGTCACACAACAGGTGAGGGATTAAACAGCTGTTCCTCTGATACCACCTTTCCACTGACGCGGGACACAGCTGTTGTGAAGTGATCACTAGAGTCCGGATTATTAGGTACTGATAGGTTAGAATGCAAACTTACTTAAGTCAGTAACAAGTATACCCTACACTGTACAACGATTATGCTATAAGATTTGCATAGATATTAGGGGTTCAGCTTATAGAACTCCTTGAATTTTTTCTACTCTTCCTACATTATGGTACAACGGGTTGCATGACACTTCTTACAAACCAAATTACTTTGCATTCCAACCTATTACCACCTAAAATTCCGAGGTATAGTGATCACTTATAAAGCATGCAACCACACGGCGAAGCCTCAAAGAGACCATTTTGGGGTAAGCAAAGATGTGAGTATAAATCAATTCATTTTTCCATGGAAAGAAATGACTATGTCGGCCTCTGTATTGTAGTGGTTAGCAGCCACCCCTGGAGGCGCGGGTTCGATTCTCGCTCTACCACGAAATTTGAAATGTGGTGCGAGGTCTGGAACGTGGTCCACTCGGCCTCGGAAGGTCAACTGAGTAGAAGAGGATTTGATTCCCACCTCAGCCATCCTCGGAGTAGTTTTGCGTGGTTTCCCACTTCTATAGGCAAATGCCGGAATGGTACCTAACTTAAGGCCAGGGCCGCTTCCTTCCTTGTATCTTCCTTGTCTGTCCCTTCTGATCTTCCCATCCCCCCACAAGGCCCCTGTTCAGGATAGCAGGTGAGGCCGCCTGGGCGAGGTACCGGTCCCCCTCAGTTGTATCCCCCTGAGCTGAAATCTCTCATTCCAGGACACTGCCCTTGAGGAGGTAGAGGTGTGATTCTCACTCAGTCAGAGGGACAATCCAACCATGGAGAGTAGATGGATTAAGAAAGAAGGAAATTACTATATCACCGTACGAAAATAAAATTTCGTGGGACTTAGCTTCGGTTCGAGTGTAGTGTTTATAGTGCCTGGCTCCAAATCTAAATCATTAGCATGCTGACTTTTGGTTGAAGGGGGCCGAATTCAATTCCAGGCCAGATAAGAGATTTTAATATTCCTTGGTTTATTCCGATGGTTCAGGGGCTGCATGTGTGGAAACTTTTCAGCATTAAAATCATGATTGGTACAGCCTCATTCTAACAGACGCGCAGGTCTCCTATCAGGCGTCAGTTCTAAAGACCTGCACAAGGCCACTCTGGAGGCTACACTCCGTTGTTGTTGTTGTTGTTGTTGTTGTTGTTGTTGTTGTTGTTGTTGTTATGATTAAGGTTAAGTGTTTTACATTCATTTACCTCCCTCAACCAATCACTGTGTTTCAGAATATTGAAGCAGCAGAGCTATGAGCAATGGCATCAGTAAAGAGATAGACACAACCTGCTCCGTGATATCGTTTATTTCTAAGTTTAACAAGCATCATCTTGGTCTTTCTTTGCTTCTATTACTTTCCATCATCCTCGTAGGTAAACTCTTCTCCTCCATTCGCCACACATGAACCTTACCAAATCGCATAGTTTTAGCCATCAGGCTTATTCTCAACTTGACCTTTATTTAATAACTTTATTAAAAGAAAAATTCCCTTTGCAGTATTTAAGTTTCGTGAATATTTTAACAGCCGTCGTTTTTAATAAGAGCGCAGGATTCGTTTATATATTACATGAGTAGGTAAGATATTGTGTGACTTCTGGAGAGAGTAGGCGCAGGTCTATCTACTTGACGCCCATGGGTGACTTCACATGTGGAGAAAGAAGCTATATTTTACCATATTCTGGAACACACATGTATCCTAGCGCAAGGGGCTCTTAACTTGCGAGCGTGCGTTGGCGATCATGGGGCCTTTAGTTGAGGCGTAACATTGATTCCACTTACCTCTATCCTATCCGGTCTCCCTTGGTCAACTCTTTCCGACCTCAACGGTACTACGCATCGAGGCGTAGAGAGTCTTTCATTCTCACGGCCTTCGTGGCCCTTGTCTTTCTTTGGCTGATACCTTCATTTTTCGAAGTGGCGGACTGTTTCTATTTTTTCCTCTGATTAATGTTAATTCAGGGCGTAAAGTTTGACTTCCTCTTTAAAAAAATCTTCATCACCACCATGATTCATGTACACTACCATTCATTAGTTACATTAGTGCTTCTTTTATTTATTCATACTTCCTTTTGCAACAAAAAAAACTCTTATACCCAATGCGATCCACTTTTAGGTTAATAATTTTATTAACTTGGCAGGTACGATATTTGAAGTAGTTCAAATACGTCAGCCTCGTGTCGGTAGATTTACTAGCAAGTAAAAGAAATGCTGCGGGAGAAAATTCCGGCATCTTGGCTTCTCCGAAAACCGTGAAAGCAGTTAGTGGGACGTAAAGCCAGTAACATTATTATTATTATTGTTTTACGATTGCATGAAACTCTTTCTATTTTTACTTTGTATTCACTGCCCAGATATTTGACCTTAATCTTTTGTTCCTACAATATGCTTTACGACACACCGACACAGCTAGGCATTATGATGACGATGAGACAGGGAAGGACTAGGAGTGCGAAGG
This sequence comes from Anabrus simplex, assembly GCF_040414725.1. Lineage (NCBI taxonomy): Eukaryota > Metazoa > Arthropoda > Insecta > Orthoptera > Tettigoniidae > Anabrus > Anabrus simplex. The sequence continues at coordinate 1,704,814,480 of NC_090265.1, read as the reverse complement.
AAGCGGCTGTGGCCTTAATTAAGGTACAGCCCCCTGCATTTGCCTGGTGTGAAAATGGGAAACCACGGAAAACCATCTTCAGGGCTGTCGACAGTGGGGTTGAAACTCACTATCTCCAGAATGCAAGCTCACATCTGCGTTCCCCTAACCGCGCAGCCTACACGCTCAGTACCCTTACTCCTCTACACACCCATTAAACACCGCACCATACCTCTTACTTCTCTATTTGTAAGCCTTTCTATCTCACAACATAAAATACGTTGGTAATAATCACGATAACCTTCTTACCCCCGTGACGTTTACTATTATTATCTGAACTGAGCAGTCAAATTGGACGCGATGATGTGACGGCCGAGCATGAAGTGAATTGAATTTTAAAGTGTAGCCCAGTTGCTAGCAGTCGGCTCTCTCTTCATGTTGCCAGCGATTGATTTATGCGTCCAGGCCTATTTTTAATTGGCAAACTCTGTCATCTCTTTCTCGTCCACAACTATCGCCGTACACATTAATCACTGATAAGCACCGCTGCCCACAACACATAACTCTCGCAGCGCACGGCCAAGTCGATTAATTGAATCACTGTACCGTCCACTGCACCCCCAAGAAATACGTATAGAATGCCGTATCGTGAAGTGAGTTGTTCTCTCGGCTTTCTTCACTCCTGCGTTCTACAAAGAGAGAATTTTTTTTTTTTAGAAATTAGTAAGCCCCACGTCAGCATAGTTAGGACCAAATCAACCATCTCGGACTGCCGGTGGGTAGGGAATTTCCGATATACTAAAATATCGATATTTCATTCGATATCGAAACTTAATGAATGTATCAAAATATCGACTTTATTAAAACAAAATATCGATGTTTCTCGATATCAGATGATATTATTGTTGTTATTGTTATTGTTGTTACAACATCTGTGCAGAGTGTGTCATCAAAAGAGCTGTCAATGGCTGGAATGGTAGAATCTTGATTGGTGGCAGAAAAATTAGTAATCTGCGCTTTGCAGATGACACTTCCCTCATCGCTGGTAGTGAAGAGGAACTTTATTACCTACTTATAAGGGTGAAGAACACTAGTCTTCAATATGGTCTAGAGATAAATATAGAAAAGACCAAACTAATTCTAGTTGATCGGCAAGGTATAATAATTATAATTTCGTGTGGCTATTTCTAGCCGAGTGCAGCCCTTGTAAGGCAGACCCTCCGATGAGGGTGGGCGGCATCTGCCATGTGTAGGTAACTGCGTGTTATTGTGGTGGAGGATAGTGTTACGTGTGGTGTGTGAGTTGCAGGGATGTTGGGGACAGCACAAACACCCAGCCCCCGGGCCACTGGAATTAACCAATGAAGGTTAAAATCCCCGACCCGGCCGGGAATCGAACCCGGGACCCTCTGAACCGAAGGCCAGTACGCTGACCGTTCAGCCAAAGAGTCGGACTACATCGGCAAGGTGAAATCCAACTTACGGGATGCCTGAAGGACCTAGATATAGGTAAGGAATTTGTATACTTAGGTCTGTCATCACTGACACGGGAATCTGTGATAACGAGGTAAAAAGACGTATTGTCTTAGGTCGTGCTGCAATGGTTAATCTCACTAAGATCTGGCAGAACCGGGCAATATCAAAAGCCACGAAGATGCGCTTGGTAGAACCACTAGTGTTCTCCTCTTTTTGTACGGCTGTGAGACCTTGACCGTGAATGCTAAAGACAAAAAGCGCATTGATGCCTTTGAGATGTGGTGTTGGGGGAGAATGCTACGTGTGCCCTGGACAGAAAGAAGAATTAATGTTTCCATTATGGACGAAGACTGCGTCTAGAAACGCCTATCATCCCGTGTGAGTGTTACCTCCAGTTCCTAGGGCACACTTTAAGACGAGACGAAGAGAACTTGCAAAAGGTCATTTTGCAAGGCAAAATCGAAGGCAGTAGACCACAAGGAAGAACACCAAGCAGATGGATAGATCAGGCGAAGAAGATCACTGGGCTACCACTTCAGGTCATACTAAAGAAATGTGAAAACCGCTCGGGATGGAGACATCTTGTCAAGGTTGCAATACGGAAATAATAGAGTTATGAGGTCACGACGCTCAGTAGTGAGCACAACGACTAATGATTATTATTATTATTATTATTATTATTATTATTATTATTATTATTATTATTATTATTATTATTATTATTATTATTATTATTATTATTATTGTTCCGGGGTATCCGTGAAACGCAGTGGTGAAAGAAGGTGCTGGGTTGAATGGGTCTAACTACAATATCAAGAATTGAATTTAAAACTTAAACTGAAGGTTATATTTTTAGAACTTCAAACAATTTTTTCATGACAATATTACAGGTACAAGTATCAATCATTAAACAAGATGGGGAAACATCCAGGATTCAGAATCTTAACACTTCGGGCTTTAAGCCCTAGCTTTACACCAGCTCAACTTTACAAAATAGCACAAATTTATACAAGCGCAGAAATCCCCTAATACAAACAGCACTTGCTCCCAAAATTACGACATCTAGCCTTCAAGAGGCATTCCTTAATCTTACAAAAACTTTGAAAACGAGCGAACAGGCTCTCAGTATTCCACACTTACTCAAGGCAACATCAACATACAATTTCTGGCCTCTCAAGGCACAACTTACAATTGGAAAATGATTATACAGGGTATTTAATACCCAACCTACTGGGCCTTCATGGAAAAGGAAAAACGGTTAAATAAATGGCCCGAACACAAAATGAATGGAGGCGAATACTTGCATTCCTGGATATGAACACTTAAAACCTAAAGGGCACTAGGCCGATGAAACAGGGGCTATTCCCAAACTACTGAGGTTACTCGTATAAGGGTAAATTAATGCATTACGGAAAGGAAGTAAAACAGTTACAAAACGTAGTCACTTCAAACCAAGATGAAGGGGAGCTCGAGAGGGTACATCACTCTCTATCCCCGATTTACAGTTAAAGATTTTTATGAATTTTTTACCTTAGCTGGCAGAAAGTTACATTTTTAGAAAACTAGGTTACATAGTTAATGATTCGGACCTTTCCCTCGGGTTAAACTGCGGAGTTAGCAAGAAAGAAAGATGATATGTGGCCATTACCTTGTAGATGTACTGCTGACCGATGAAAGAGGCGCCTCCCGCCTCCTGCTGTGACACACACACTTAGTAAGATGACGATCAATTGCCCAAGAAACGAGAAAAGCCGCAGTTTATAAACCCTCAGGGAAGGATCGAGATCATTCGCCAGTAATCAAGACAAACCCTCTGAATTTTTTCGGCAGGGTTCCAAAGTAACACTCAGAATCAGAGAAGATGCCTGCGATAGGTGGAAAATTAATTACAGATATTAGTGATTGGTTGGATTCAAAACTGGCGGAAAGAAAAGGTAAATATTGCCAACCCAAAAATAAATGAACATCAGTTAGTTAAAAAACCTAGAAATACAAAACTTCTTTAAATTATAGTTTCTTTCACTTCGCACCAGGGTGCGTGATCATTATTTTTAGTGGTGTCATCTGTGGAAGAATGTCCAAACTTCTTGATGAATGTCAAACAAAACAAGTAGAAATTCACTCAGGTTAGGAAACTGCATAATAACAAAATTACATAATATTTTAGTGGTGACATCTTCCGATTAAATTTCTAAGTTGGTGTAGTTTTAGCTTCACTGTTTTGCCAATAGAGGAGTTCGTTTAGGCGCTGAATTTGAATGCGTGGCGTTGAGGTTAACCTCCCGGTACAATTATTATTATTATTATTATTATTATTATGTGCGTATGGATCCAGTGGATCACGCAAAGCTCTAACGATTCTGTTTTCTGAGTTACCGTGGATCCTTTTTCGTTCTTCTGTCCACTTTGCTCCAGTCTTCTTTTTCACTTCGTTCTCTGGTTGCACTTTCGATCCATTAATTTTTTCCTGTAGAGGTTTCTGTCCGCGGTGTCAGCTGAGTTCATATGGCCTTTTTCCAGATCATTCTGCACGTCCAGTACCCATGGAATATTTTTAGATATTCTATGTAGGTGAGAATCTTGTGTGTCAGTCTACTTGCCGGCAGTCTGCGAATGTGCCCATAAAATATCAGACGTCTTTTGCGGACGTCTGCTGCAATGTTGGAAAGCTCTTCTGTCACTTTGCGTGACCTCAGTCTATATCCATCTTCCGTTTTTCGGGGGCCGAGAATTTTCCTCAGGATTCTTCTTTCTTCTTTTAAAATGTTTTCTAGGTCACCTTTCCCATTTAGTGTAAGGGTCTCACTGGCATATAAGACTTCGGGCTTGATTACTGTATTATAGTGTCTGATCTTTGCATGGCGGGACAAGCACTTTTTATTGCATATGTTGTGAACCCTACCGTAGGCTTTCCGAAATTTTTGTAGGCGAATTTTCTGGGCAGCCTTCTTGCCTCCGGTTAGTTCAAGTATTTCTCCCAAGTACTTGAATTGTGGTACTCGGTTGATTTGTCCATATGTCGTGTTCAAATTTTGGATGTCAAGTTTTGAGCAGAAGAACTTGGTATTTTCAAAGGAAATTTGTAGGCTAACCTTTCCAGCACATACACTAATAGTTTCAATTTGTTTAACGGCTGTGACTACACAATCTGTCGGTATGGCAAGGTCATCTGCAAAAGCGAGGCATGATATCTCAATACCGTCTTTGGGTCGTCCTAGTTGTATGGGGCGCCAGTATTATTATTATTATTATTATTTTTATTATTGACCTACTAAGGATCACGTTATTTTACCACAGTGCTCCTTCATTCGTTGCCGGTGTTTCTCTTCTCTTTCTACCGTCCACGTCTTTTCCGCCTTCAACTGCGACCCTTCTTGAAAACCCTGGTGCTCTTTTAGTTTCCTACAAACAGACCGAGCTGGCCGTGCGGTAGGGGCGCGCAGCTGTAAGCTTGTGTTCGAGGATAGTGGGTTCGAACCTCACTGTCGGCAGCCATGAAGATAGTTTTATGTGGTTTCCCATGTTCACACCAGGAAAATGCTAGGGCTGTACCTTAATTAAGACCACGGCCGATTCCTTCCCACTCCTAGCCCTTCCTTATCCCACCGTCGCCAGAAGACTTATCTGTGTCGGTGTGTCGCAAAGCCAATTGCAAGAAAAAGATTTCGTATAACAAATAATGTTATTTGCTTTATGTCCCACTAACTACTTTTGCGGGTTTTTGGAGACACCGAGGTGCCGAAATTTAGTCCCGCAGGAGTTCATTTACGTGCCAGTAAATGTACCGACACGAGGCTGAAGTATTTGAGACCGAGCTCGATAGCTGCAGTCGCTTAAGTGCGACCAGTATCCAGTATTCGGGAGATAGTAGGTTCGAACCCCACTGTCGGCAGCCCTGAAAATGGTTTTTCCGTGGTTTCCCATTTTGACACCAGGCAAATGCTAGGGCTGTACCTTAATTAAGGCCACGGCCGCTTCCTTCCCACTCCTAGCCCTTTCCTGTCCCATCGTCGTCGTAAGACCTATCTGTGTCGGTGCGACGTAAAACAACTAGAAGTATTTGAGTACCTTCAAATAACATCGCCGGGATCGAACCTTGTAAGTAGGCCAGCGCCTCAGCAGTCTGAGCCACCCAGATCGACTTTTAGTTTCCTTCTGAGAGGGTTATGTTCCTGTATATATTCATAATTGTTCCCCATTTCCCGTAGGTCCCTTTTCAGCTCCTTGAACCAAGTTGGTTGGATCGTCTTATCTTTAAAGTAGGTGAAGGTCCGGTTCGATAAACGTGTTGGTTTCATTTTTAGCAAGTGGCCATAAAATGCAAATTCTCCTTCTCTGCATGCCATGAGAGATATTTTATATATGCGTATACAGCTCATGGTTATGCCGACGTCTATATTAATATTTTCTTTAATTGGGCTAAAGATTTTCCTTAAAATCTTTCTTTCTTTCTTTCTTTCTTTCTTTCTTTAATTTCCAATTTTCCTACCAGGCCTTTCTTGTCCATATCAAGCATCGCGCTGTAGGAAAGCTATCAATTCGTCTCTACATGCAGTACTTTTGCAAAAACACATATACTCAAACAACATCTTTAATAAGAGTAAAACTAGGACATGTTTGTCCGAGATTCTTCATTTAATTCTAAACAATTTTCCCTGACCGTCTCTAAGTTATTGAGATCGAAATGTCACCTTTCATCCTAAATGAAGAAAGGATAGTTGCCCTTTTCTGTGAGACGGTCAACAAGAGTGATTCCTCTATGTCTTCTTAAACAATTGTACTTTAGTTGCGTTTCTCCTCAGATCTGGAAGAGCAATATTTCCTACTACCGGCATCCAGTGGGTACGAGAGCTAGATGATGCTTGTACAATGAATGACCTGTTTACATGAAAGAACAAGGCCGGGCTGTTTGTAACATTTAATCAATAAGAAGTTAATAATCAGTAAGGATCGGAAATTTATGACCTAAAGAAGTACAAAATATGCAAGCAAATATGCCTTAAACCTAGCTAAATATGACCTGCAAATGGCAAAATATGACTTAAGCATTTTAGGGATAGATGTAGAGTGTTACTAACATTAAACGTATGAAAGAATTTTCTCACAGAAGTCCACCTTGCCCACACATTGTGATTCATTAAACTTCAAAATCGAATGTACATGTTAAAATAAGGGGACGTGTTTCGCCTATATTATAATAGTCATCTTCAGCCGTATTGTCCTTAACATTAAAATTAAAATGGTAGACTATACATTAGGCTTAAGTTTAAATGCTACATAAAATGGCTTATAACGTTAAAAGAACTATCACAATAACACATTTATTTACATATAATTAGTATTCGAGTGCAATTGACACTTACGTTGTGTCAATAAAACTTCATGGTGGGTAAAATAACGTCTTTTTTGGTCGTGTTTGACTGTTAATATTTGAAAGCACTCAGGTAAACTTGTTTATTTATTTCTAAAACTTGTATCTTCTTAGGATAAAAGAATGCTACTGTTGATTAAATATGTGATTGTGGAAATTTAAGGTCGCGAACTTGTGATGTCATAGTAACTGGACTTTGTTTGTACGCATCATGAAGACAGAGCAGCCCTATATGGCTAGAGTAGAAGTGGGCACTTCAAGAAAAAGTTCTTCCTGTGGCGGGATATTTTTTTAATACAAAACAACCGGGCGAGTTGGCCGTGCGCGTAGAGGCGCGCGGCTGTGAGCTTGCATCCGGGAGATAGTAGGTTCGAATCCCACCATCGGCAGCCCTGAAGATGGTTTTCCGTGGTTTCCCATTTTCACACCAGGCAAATGCTGGGGCTGTACCTTAATTAAGGCCACGGCCGCTTCCTTCCAACTCCTAGGCCTTTCCCATCCCATCGTCGCCATAAGACCTATCTGTGTCGGTGCGACGTAAAGCCCCTAGCAAAAAAAAAAAAAAAAAAAAATACAAAACAAAGTCCCGTCGTGGTGAGAGAGTAGTCCATTTGTCGTCCTTACTTTGCTGCTGACTGCCTAGGTACTGCAATGTGTTGTTAATTTTAATGTTAAATACAATACGGCCGAAAATGCCAATTCCACTTTAGGCGAAACATGTCCCGTCATTTTAACACGTAACTTCGATTTTAATCAATCTCAAAGTGTATTGAAAAGGTGGACGTCTATGAGACAATTCTTTCATGAGCTTATACGTAGTTCAATATGGATCCCAATATGAAAATCATAACTTGCAACATTAAACGTGTCAGGACGTAATTTGGGATAATACAGCAGACACATTTAATCACGCAAAATGACAGAGTTACGGTAGGTAAATTAAAACTTTATACAGTCATTCGGTATCGTAGCCGTGAGGTGCAATTCTCATTCTGTTTTCCTTAAAAAACGGGAAATGAAGTATTAGCATGCTTTTTGGTATCTGTCCGTGCACGTTTGTGCAGCATCTCTTTCTGGCAGTCAAGTCTTCTAAACTTGCTACCTAGCTCTTTCCTTAAAAAGAAAGAAAAATACGACTACTATAGTATTTTGAAATCCTGTGTTTGAAACTCGGCGCAGATAATACATACCTTGTTAAAAATTACACCTTAATTTAAATGTTAATGCTCAAAATATAACCAAAATCTAAAAACGAGCAAAATATGACAAAAGCAATTAAAATTGCCGAAATTTTCAACAAAAAATAGCTTTAAACGAGGTCAATGACCCATCATTCCCAGTTATCTTTCAGGTTTCAGGTAAAATGTCCTCAGGAATGAAATATGACTTTTCCTTAACATTCGAACCATAATAATCAGGAATACAGTTATGATGAAGATGGCATGGCCACAATCACTGTTTTAAATATTCTTCTTCAGGCCAAAACATTTCACAATAATTTTTAAACTAGAAGTAAAAAATCTTACCCCATGGCGCAACAGCTCCGAAGGGCCATGGCCTACGAAGCGACCACGACTCATCCCAAGGGCCTGCAGATTATGAGGTATCGTGTGGTCAGCACGACGAATCTTCTCGGCCGTTATTCTTGGCTTCCTAGACCGGGGCTGCTATCTTACCGACAGATAGCTCCTCGATTGTAATCACCTAGGCTGAGTAGATGTCGAACCAGACCTCAGATCCAGGTAAAACTTCCTGACCTGGCCGGGAATAGAAGCCGGAACTTCCCGGTAAGACGCAAGTACGGTTGGGCCGGCAGAAGTACAAATCAGTGATGTGATATCTGCATGGTGATCACAAAGTCCCATTACCCCCAGTGAATTACATAGATCGTGTTTCCTATGTATTACACTGATGTTAATGAATTGTTGTTTCTTATTGTTGTAGGTGTTGATATACATCTAAATCATGGCGGACGAGTCTGCTTACACTATGGAGGAACGGAGCACGTGGGCTCACGAATGAACGCATACAGGAAAGTCACACTACCTCAAAGTTGTCCTCTGCCATCATCCCACAAAAATAATACACAACAATTCATTACTATCTATGTAATATATAGGGGGTAATGGGACTTTGTGATCAGCCTGTATATAACTATATATAAAATGAGAGTTTTGTCTGTACATTGCTCAGAATTTAAATGGAATGATATTCCTGTATCTGTAGTGTCCATAGTAACAAGAAAATACAATTTAATTATCCGGCATTCTGTCTGTCTGTCTGTCTGTCTGTCTGTCTGTCTGTCTGTCTGTCTGTCTGTCTGTCTGTCTGTCTGTCTGTCTGTCTGTCTGTCTGTCTGTCTGTCTGTCTGTCTGTCTGTCTGTCTGTCTGTCTGTCTGTCTGTCTGTCTGTTGGGTTATCACGAGAAAATGGCTGAAGAGAATTTAATGAAAATCGGTATGTAAGGTCGGAAAATGAGTCACTAAAATTTACGCTATATATACTTTTATTAACGCTGAGTGAAATGGTAGTTTAGGGGAGAGTGCTTAAATTTTTAAATACCTATGTTATTGGTCCTATGGGTAAATATTACATAGCAAAATTTATAGAGAATGAATGTTCCAATCATTTATGTCCTATCACCGTTTTACCATACTGACTATAGTAATAAAATTGATGAATTTAGACTTTTGTTGCTTAGTCCGTATCAACGCCAAGCATTGCTAAGGTGGAAATATTGTTTAATTGTGTTAACTGGTGATGGTTTTTGTCATGAGTGTCTTCTGCTTCTTCTTCTTGTTCTTAATCTGTTTACCCTTTAGGTTCGGCTTTTCCCTCGGACACATCGAGGGATTCCACCTCTACAGCCTCAAAGGCAGTGTCCTGGAGCTTCAACAACTGGGGTGAATGACCAGTACCACGCCCCGGCGGCCTCACCTGCTATGCTGAACAGGCGGCTTGCGGGGGGATGGGAAGATTGGATGGGACAGGCAAGGAAGAGGGAAGGAAGCGGCCGTGGCCTTAAGCTAGGTACCATCCCGGCATTTGCCTGGAGAAGAAGTAGAAAACCACGGAAAACCACTTTCAGGATGGCTGAGGTGGGAATCAAACCCACCTCTACTCAATTGACTTCCCGAGGCTCAGTGGACCGCGTTTCAGCCCTCGTACCACTTTTCAAATTTGGTGGCAGAGCCGGGAATCGAACCCGGACCTCCGGGGGTGGCAGCTAATCACGCTAACCACTACACAACAGAGGCGGACCATGAGTGTCTTAAGATGTAAAACCGCGTGGTCATCGGTCGGTATAGACAAGAAAAAACGTGAAGATGATTATAAAAATTAAGAAAACCGTGAAGGATCGTTCGCTTGAAGAATAAGACAAGAGGGAATCGTGAAGGAAAGAAGGACTCCCTTGACATTAGATGCTCTGATATCCCAGAGTCGTAAGAAAACTAAATATGAAGGCCTACAATATCGAAAGCTCGTAATACTGATCAACAATAACATTATACCATTGCTGTGGGGTTGTTTTTTCTCTTCTGCTGCCACTCGTCCCCAATACATGGGATTACTACCTGAATATTTGCGGAAAGTAGCTGGGGAGTTAGATAACTTAGCACATGCTATATGATCGTCCCGATATCGACGGATACTACAGCTAATCTGTTCTAAAGAAAATCACCACACCGTGTTTCTCCGACTTGAAAAAGTTCATTGTATGGCAGCAATGCTACTTCTATATTTACAGAAGGTATGATATAATGCTGTCTATTATAACCTAAATGTTTCAGTCTAGTGGACGCATAAAAATTTAACACTGTTCTTGAAATAAATACAGGTGATTGTTTAAGCAAGGCATCGAGTTTTCTCTTAAGAAGTTCGCTCTTGGAAGGTTTATTCAGGCTGTATGCTGGATTCTTGACGACGTACTCGACATAAATCTGGCTATATACTGTATATCTCTTGCAAGAGTTCCCTGGCATTCTGAACACTTGTATCAGTATTCAATATGAATTTCAAACTAGATGGTGTTTCAAAGTAATTCAACGCATCTTTATTGTTTTGTAATACAAAAACCCATCTTTTGTATTCAGAGGTGATATCTTCCCAACAAAATATTTCAATGAGTCAGCATTCCATGCATAAGTTGCATTTCCTCTTACCGCGATATTTCTGACTGCTTCAGGTGATTCCATTCCGAATAATACAATACCTTCCAGAAAAATCAATCAATCAATCAATTAATCAATCAAATCAAACAGTCAGTCAGTCAGTCAATAAATCAGTCACTACTGATCTGCATTTAGGGAGGTCACTCAGGTGGTACATTCCATATCTGTAGTTTCCCTAACAGTTTCTTAAATGATTGCAACGAAATTGGGCATTTCTTGGTAAATTATTCCGATCCCTAACTCAATTTAATACAGAAGAATATTTACCCCAATTGTTCCTCTTGAATTCCAATTTTATCTTCATATTGTGATCTTTCCTACTTTTAAAAACACCACTCAAACTTGTTCGTCTACTAAAGTCATTCCCCGCCATCTCTCCGCTGACACCTCGGAATATACCACTTAGTCGAGCAGCTCGTCTCCTCTCTCCCAAGTCTTCCCAGCCCAAACATTGCAACATTTTCGTAACGCTAATCTTTTGTCGGAAATCACACAACAACAAATGGAACTGCATTTCTCTGAAACTTTTTCCAGTTCACGAAACAACTAATACTGGTGAGGGTCCCATACACTAGAACCATACTCTAGTTGGGGTCTTACCAGAGACTTGTATGCCCTCTCCTTTACATCCTTACTGCAACCTCTAAACACTCTCATAACTATGTGCAGAGATCTGTACCCTTTACTTACAATCCCATTTATGTGATTACCCCAGTGAAGATATTTCCTTATATTAACATCTATGTACTTACAATGATCCCCTTAGAAACTTCCACCCCATCAAAGCAGTAATTAAAACTGAGAGGACATTTCCTATTAGTGAAACTAAAAACCTTATTTTTTACCCCATTTATCATCGTAAAATTGCCTACGGTCCATCTCACAACATTATCAAGGTCATCTTTCAGTTGCTTACAATCTTGTAACATTTTGTTACTCGATACAGTTTATCATCATCCGCAAAATGCCTTATCTGTGATTCATGTCCTTCACTCATATCATTTATATAAGAAAACATAAATGTCCAATAAGACTTCCTTCAGGAATTCCCTTCTGACTTATTACAGGGTCAGATAATGCTTCCTCGGAAAACCGTAGAAATAGTTAGTGGGACGTGAAGCAAATAATAATCATAATGATAATTATTATTATTATATAATGCTTCGCCTACTCTAATGCACTGAGACCTATTTTCTAGAAATATAGCCACCCAGTCAGTTACCATTTTGTCTAGTCCAGTTACACTCATCCTTCCCGTAGTCTCCCATGATCTTCCCTATCAAATGCCTCAGATAGGTAAATCGCCCTACAGTCCATTTGACGTCTCGAATCCAAGATACCTGCTAAATCTTGCTGGAATCCTACAAGTTGAGATTCAGTGGAATAACCTTCAAGTATGTACAGGTTGTGACTGCTGAATTCTGGACTTCGCCACATTTAAGTGTGCGTTTGTTATTATGTTTATGATGCCTATCCTTGTCGTTCTCTCTTATGTGTTTTATTATCACAGCAAGTGAATTTTTTAAAAGTATTGTACAAAACATTGTTATTGCATCCCCTCAACACGTAAAATAAACTCACGGAAGGTCGATAAGGTATAATGTATGAAGTGTTAAAATATTTTATATTTTTTAACATCATCATCATCATCATTATCGAAACATTTATTAGACCAAGTGGTATCTTGAAGTCTCTGCCCATCTCTTAGCTGGCCGTCCTAGAGAACGGCTTATCCTGGGCTGGTATTGTTACATCCTTCGGGATTATTTCTCTTCCCATGCTGTTAGAATTTCTTTTCGGTATTTTCCTACGAAATTGAACATGTGTTCTACCTTCAGTTCCTCGTTCCTCTTCTAGTCCCGTCGCGTGTATACTCCTGTACGTCTCATGAATCTAATCTCAGCAGCAGTAATTCGGAATTCGTTCCTTCTCCTGATGATCCAACCTTGACTTCCGTACAAGAGAACCGGTCTGGCTAGTGTTCTTGTGCTCTTCTGGACTATACACGGTTTCGTGACTTACCTGTTGGTACCCATGGTTTTATTAAATTTTGCAATGCTGTTACCGACCTCGGTACTGCTTCAAATGATAGGGACTAGCCGAGGTAGTTGAAGGAGTCCATTCGTTCTACTGGCTTATTCATCACCATTTCCATTTCCCCTTGTCCAGCTCCCGCCAGGTCGCGGTGTTGATGGTACTTTTCCACCGTCGCCTCTCTTTCCACTACTCCTCTTCAGTATGTAACGGTTCAAATCCCGTTACAAGATAATATGTATATTATTATTATTATTATTATTATTATTATTATTATTATTATTATTATTATTATTATTATTATTATTATTATTATTATTATTATTATGTCCGTAATATTATTATTTTATCTATGAGATTACTATTATTTTGTTATAATTATTATTTATAATTGAGTGTATGCATATATACGTATATGTAGATTAACATTAAATAACTGTACAGTGAGAGTTTCGATGTATCAGATGTTGGATGTGACGTTGTTATATTGTGCTATACTGGCGATTCTGCCAAGTCATCGCCACGTCATGGCTACGTCATCGTAAGCTTTTAGCATTTCGCTCAGAGAGTCGGCCGTCCCAGGGGATTTCACCATTACATGCAACAGTTTGAGGCGTTGTGGGAGTATGTCATTGTTATTTCTGGAGATTGCGTAGCTGTGTCAACCAACGTCTATAAAAGGTGGATGCATATTGTAGCGTCAGTCATTATTTAAACGGAAGCAGTAGAGTGAAGAAGTCCACTAGACGAAGAGGCCTCAGTCGGTCAGTCAACGAGTGTGAACGAGAGATGGAGAAGACTCAGTGAGCCATTAATTATTGGTCATTGAGAGAGTGAGGACAAAGCTGGTCGCTCACTCAGTTGAAGACACGGACGCAAGGGCTTACCATGGAGTCAGAGAGGGCAACCCTGGACCTGCCAAGAGGTAATACCATATTGACTTACAAAGAAGTTAGATGATATGGAGAAGAAGCAGTCACAAGGATGTATCACCAAGTTAGGCGTGACACATCTACAGTAAACACCAGATCAAAGGAATACGTCGTAATTGCACTCAAAGTGTTGAAGGTACAGTCAAGTGAATCAGTGAGGGAAATATTTCGTATAAATTGTTAAATGTCCGGTCAAGAAGAATTCAAATTCATGCCTAGTTTCTTTCAGTTGCAATGTCATAATTTCATGTTCTCATCTGTTTTATCGCAACAAGACTCACTATTTTTTGATATATTATTTAAAGTATATATATTGTTCTATCAAACGAATTCATAGTTTTATTTCATTGACAGTAAAATATCTTAACCTCAAAATTAGTGGGGAAACCGAACGCCAATCTCCTTTTCCCAGAACTTATATGGTATGTTGTCAAAAGTAAGCTTATTACGCCACACCCTAGAGATAGTCAAGAGTCTCATTCTATTATTGCTGCACTGAGTGGCAGCTGGCGCCCTTCAAATAACGTATGTGTAAGTGAGCAGGTAACAAGTAAGTGTGAGTACAAGGTCCGACGAGTGTGTATTTTATTTAATGAATATTAATTTTCAGATTTTCCATTTTAAATGCAGATATTTCATATTTTTCAAGTTAAATGCAGTTTTATAATATTTGTAAAATTAGTAACAGAGTTAGGAAACTTTCAAGTAATTATATTACATTCCAGTATCCTTTTTTATACTGTTCTTGACAGAGTCTGTCCATCTTTCTCTGGGTCTTCCAATTGAACTCCATCCCTCTATATTATCCTCCAACATTTGTTTTTTGTATCTTTCCCTCACCATGCTCATACTTACTTACTCCTTGGCGCTACAGCCTATGCAGGGCCTTGGCCCCCCTGACAATTGTAGCCTAATCTTCACGATTTCCAGCACATTTCCTCCAACTTCTTATTCTCTCCTCCTACAAAGCATCCAGCCATCTTTCTCCCGGCCTTCCTTTCCATCTTCTGTCACCTGCATTTCCTTTGTAGATTTTCTTGACAAACCTATCTTCCGGCATTCTCTCTACATGTCCCAAACATCTTAAGCTGTAATCATTCATTTGAGTCACAATATTTGTATGTCCTTAGAGATCTTCCTCTTCTCTGTTTTTGCTTATTCTCCACTGTTCCCGTTCATTCACTGGGACAAAAAATATTGTATCAGTATTTTTCTCTCCTATCTGTTCAACAGTACTTCATCTGCTCGGGTTATTTCTTTTTGCCTACGTTTCAGAACCAGAAGTTACCACTGGTCGTATTAGCGTACGATAAACTCTCAGCTTCAGTCTTCTAATAAGGCAAATTGATCTGAACACTTTTAGTAAAGCTAAGTAAGCCCTATTACCTGCAGAAATACTGGCTTTTATTTAAAGTCTTTATCTTTCGTCACCAGCACTCCTAAATATGTAAACTTTTCACACCTCTCGTAACTTACCGCATTTAAGTTTATCAGTTTATCTTTCTTAAGTATAGTCCTCCTAGATGAGTACAAATGTTGAGTTTTGGCGTTCTTCACTCTCACTCCCATTTCTCCTGCGTCGGTTTTTAATCTGTCAAGTTATTCCTCTAGGTCTTTCAATCTTCAAGGAAGCATATCAACATCATCAGTGTAGGCCACAATCTGAGTTACACCGTTAACAGACTGCCATCTAAGATCTCGGACCTCAGCCTTCCTCATCACACGCTCCAGACCCACGTTGAAGAGCAGAGTCGATAACACATCCACTTGCCATAAACCTTGGTTTACTTCAAATTCCACTTTAACCAAAATGTTGTATTCCTCAGGATCATTTGTACCAGTATTATCAATTTAGCGTCCTCCATTGTCGTAACATGTCCAAACTGTCTCAGTTTATTCTTCTCCATTCTATCCCAGAGTTTTCCCCTTCTATTTATTTTCTGACCTCAATATTTCTTACTCTGTCTCTCCTTGTTTTCCCAACCATACTCCTCAGGAACTTCATCTCACAGCCTGAATTTTACTCTCATCTCTCGCTGCCAATGACTAAGTTCCTGATGCACACATTAATGTAGGGGCGTAGTACATCTTGTACACTATCTCTTTACATTTCATAGGAAGTTCTCTATTCCACACCAAGTGGTAGAGCGCATTTCCCTTCTCCTAATCTCCTTATCCAACCTTGCATTTTGCATGATTTCACTTCCCAAATATTAGAAGCATTCATGAACATCACAATGTTGACCCCTCGATTCCTTTTCCTTCTTTTTTTATCACTATTTTCTTGTCCTTTTTCGCACTGATTTTCATACCTTATTTCTCAATATTGGCATTTAAAGCCTCTAGTTGGATTTGCATCTATGTATTGTTGTTCTTTCTCTTTGAAAGCGAAATTGCTTTTTCAGTTAATATTTCGAGATCAAATTCAGCAGTTATTTTATTAAGATGGTATACAGAGCGTTGCAAAGCAACCTATTTTCTTAACGTCCTGCTTAAATTTTACGATTTAGATGAGGACAGTTTGTGAACAGTGACACATATCTGATCGTGAGCGGAATGCTGTGTCCCAAACCCACTGCTGTGAAATATAGTGTATAGATGCATTTGAACACCTGAAGCGATGGAGTGAAAAAATGCGGAACTCATTCAGCTGGTAAATTAAATAATATTCCCTTATTGAACTAAATTGAAAACAGAGAGCCGTTCCAGTCCAGTGGTTACTGCAACATGGTCGGCAAACAAATTATGCCATTCATTTTGATATAAATATAACGTTGTGAAAAAATACTTTATCTCTGATAAATGGGTGATGATGGTAGAGAGCCTTTGATGAATGATTGAGATAATTTTATCTACAGGCATCATGAACGATGTAATAAATGTAATTCAAAATATACCAGTCCTTCAATTCAACGCGAACCATTCACACGTACTCAGTCATAAATATCTGTTAAATTAGTAGTGAATAGAGATTAATGGAGTATATCAAGGGAATCTCCATTGTATGAAATCAGTGATCAGAAGTATCACATATCCATTTACGGTTCACGCTAGTCTTCATGTGTTTAACTATGTTCTTTAAACTGTGGAAATCAACCATATTATTACACTATTTGATCTATGAAAATATGAAATGAGTCATTTGGTTGCAAAACCCATTATGCTCAAAGCAACACACGGAGTACGAAGACATTTCACTACAAACCTGAACATATCACTACAGACGCTATTGCAAAACTCGTTATACCCAAACATGTTTAAGAAAATACCAGTTTTAAATTTTGTATTTTCATGAGAAGTGACAAATTTAATATTTTACAATGTTCCTTCAAATATGAAATGAAATGACGTAGCCTTATGGCTTTTAGTGCCGGGAGTGTCCGAGGGCATGTTCGACTCACCAGGTGCAGGTCTTTTGATATGACTCCTGTAGGCGACCTGCGCGTCGTGATGAGGATGATGAAGACAACACATACACCCAGCTCCCGTGCCAGAGAAATCAACCAGTGACGGTTAAAATTCCCGAACCTTCCGGGAATCCAACCCGGGACCCCTGTGACCAAAAGGCCAGCACGCTAACCATTTATCCATGGAGCCGCTACAAATATAATCAACCTCCTAACTTTATTCATTGTTAAATGACAGTTTTTTTGTAAGTTTTTCAAGAATTTCTTCATACATACATGACCAGATTTGCAACTGGATGACTGAAATGGACAGGCATGTCAAGGTCACGAGCAGACTGACAACTCTGCGTGCACGAGGAACAGCTGTTACGAGCGCTAGGTCAGGACGTTATCATATAGCGCAAGCCTGGAGGTGTGTACATTACACGTTCCTGACTACGGTACTCCCTACAATACATGTATATGTCCTTTCATACGTTATTATTTGGGTCATCAGTCTTTAGTCAAATCAAAAGACCTGCACCAGGCCCCTCCGGAGGCTACACGCCATTGTTATTATTACCCAAGTAACATTTTTATGTGATGAAGCCCTCTATGCCACCCTTTTCTGTGCTAACCTTTTCATTCCCACGTAATTACTACATCCTACATCTACTCTAACCTGGTTGTTTTATTCATACATTGCCCACCTGTCGATTTTCACGCCTACACTTTCTCAAAATCTAGCTGAACCAGTCCCTGGTGTCCTAACATGCGTCCTATCATTCCATGTCTTCTTCTGGTCAAATTTCGCCAAATCTTTGTCCTATCACCAATTCGGTTCAGTATCTCTTCATTCGTGATTCGAGCTACCCATCTCACATTTAGCATTTTTCCGTAAAACCGCATTTCAAAAGCTTCTATTATCTCTCAAAAACGTCGTTCTAATCCCTATATCAATGCTGGAAGTAAGCATTTCCCTTTTAAGGAAAGGAATTCGTTGCTTGTGTTAATCTGCATTTTATGGCCTCCTTATTACTATTATCCTTAGTTATTCTATTACGCAAGTAATGTCCGGCTCCGTGGCTAAGTGGTTAGCGTGCTGGCCTTTGGTCACAGGGATCCTGGGTTCGATTCCCGGTAGGGTCGGGATTTTTTACCATAATTGGTTAATTCTCCTGGCACGGGGACTGGGTCTTCATCATCATTTCATCCTCATCACGGTGCGCAGTTCGCCTACGGGCGTCAAATCAAACGACCTGCACCAGGCCCCTCCGGAGGCTACACGCCATTGTTATTATTACCCAAGTAACATTTTTATCTACTTATTTTAAGGCTTCATTTTCTAATCTAATATTTCCTGCATCACTTGATTTTTTTTTCTATTTGCTTTACGTCGCACCAACACAGATAGGTCTTATGGCGACGATGGGATAGGAAAGGCCTAGGAACTGGAAGTAAGCGGCCGTGGCCTTAATTAAGGTACAGGCCCGGCATTTGCCTGGTGTGGAAATGGGAAACCACGGAAAACCATCTTCAGGGCTGCCAACAGTTGGGCTCGAACCCACTATCTCCCGGTTACTGGACACTGGCCGCACTTAAGCGACTGCAGCTATCGAGCTCTGTCATCACTTGACTTCATTCGATAGTACCCCGTTACTTTTGCCATATAAGAACATATATAACTGTGTTCAACACAGTGCTTACATGAAATGAAATGAAATGTTGTATAGCTTTTAGTGCCGGGATATCCCAGGACGGGTTCGGCTCGCCAGGTGCAGGTCTTTCTATTTGACACCCGTAGGCGACCTGCGCGTCGTGATGAGGATGAAATGATGATGAAGACAACACATACACCCAGCCCCCGTGCCATTGGAATTAACCAATTAAGGTTAAAATCCGCGACCCGGCCGGGAATCGAACCCGGGACCCTCTGAACCGAAGGCCAGTACGCTGGCCGTTCAGCCAACGAGTCGGACAGTGCTTACATAAAATGCGCGAAACAACGAGCTTTGTAATCACCCAGTAGCAGGAAAATAAATAATGGCCTTAAACGTTGTCATAAGCAATGAAGAACAAAACAAAAATTATCTGCTTGCTTAGGGGCTCAGCTTTCCTATGAACAATTTTGAAGCAGAATACTACCGAATACTATGCTGCTACTATAGCGCTTCTATATCAAAACGTCATGCTTTATAAACGTAAACGAAAGAAAATAGGCTACGATAAAAGTAGCATCACTTCAAGCATCCGTGTTGATATAAAAGTTCACAAATACAAACACACACTAACAAATTACTGCGTCAATCTTCATATAGCCGTATGTTTCAACTAGTAGTTGTTGATCCAACAAGGTAGTTGGAGCCCGTCACCGCTAGACGTGCACAGCCCTGAGTCAGCGACGTGGGGAAGTACAAGACGAATGAAGAGAAGAGACTTGCACTCGCGTGCACACGTATTTTTAGCTCGGGTACTGCGCTTCTGGCAGGCAAGTACTACGAGAACAAGGATGGGGACAAAAGAGGAAATCAACCCGTAGAAATGTGATCATAAATAAGTCCTTGTTAACATTTGGTTCATTGTGTACAAGACCTCTGGACTCTACAAGATATCAGATAGACAATTTTAAAAAGAAAGTGAAAGCTCAGTTTGAAAGGTGGAATACAAAACCTAATCAATTGTGCATCTTCAAATTCTTCAGTAAAGGCCTTCCAAGTTTCTGATATTATAAAATGTATTGCAATGAAGTTGCGGAAAAGGGTGGTTATCTAAAAAAACCTATAGCCTGTTTTCCAGTCAATGACCGGGTCAGGGATGGAATGAATGAAGCCCCCCATCGTCCGGCGAGGATAGGAATTTTGCCGGCTGCCGATGCCTGTCGCACTCTGGGGCAATGATTAATGACTGGCAGATGAAATGAAATTATAGTGGAGAGTGTTGCTGGAATGAAAGATTACAGGGAAAACTAGAGTACCCGGAGAAAATCCGGTCCCGCCTCCGCTTTGTCCAACACAAATCTCACCTAGAGTGACCGGGATTTGAACCAAGGAACCCCAGCGGTGAGAGCCCAACGCACTGCCGTCTGAGCCACGAAGGCTACTATGGTTACCTGCAATCGGTACAAAAATAGAACTGCAATGATAGGAATCAGTATCCGTTAAAGGGAAGGACTGTCCAAAAACGAGGAAAGCGACGAGAAACTCACTCCTCATTTCCATAGTACGCCTCTTCAGTGATGCCTAGACCATCTATGACAGCTGATGGCGGAGCAGTTGAGGATCCCACCAGTCTTAGGGCTGAAGACTGAACATACACATACATAGGGTTACAGTTTGTCCCTCTTCCTTTATTAAAACTAGAGTGAACAGCAGGTAAAAAATAAACAGGAATTTAGAACAGTAATCAGAAACTCTATGCTCTGAGATATGATGCTGAAACTGTCATTTATTTGGGTCTGCTGAGGTCTTTTATAATTTACTCAATAATATACACAAAGTGTGAAGGAGTACAAAGAAATGTATTCGAATGCATTCAAATAAAATATGGTTATGCTGAAAATATGAGATTACGAAATGAACCCGTGATGGGATATTGTTATTTCAGTACAAACGATAAACAGTGGTGTCAGTAATAACAGTGACTTGAAATAACGTATTAGAAACATGTTCGTGACAAGCGTACCGCTAAATATGATGTTCGACAAGTCGTTCTTTTCAACATTATAATATCTTTATTCTTCAGTGCTCACATGAAATATGGTTCATTAGAGATATTTCTTCCCCTTGTGTTATTCTTAAATAGTGTTGTCTGTTTCGACTCCAAAATAGGCAATTGGGTCTGGTTGCGTTCAGCATGGATACTTCGGTTCAGAGGGTGCCGGGTTCGATTCCCTGCCGGGTCGGAGATTTTAACCTTAATAGGTTAATACCAATGGCTCGGGGGCTGGGTGTATGTGGCGTATTCAACATTAGAAATCATCCTAGGTAGGGCCCTCATCTTCACAGACATGCAGGTCGCCTAACAGGCCGTCTACAAGAAAAAGACCTGCACCAGGTCTCTCCGGAGGCCATACGCCATTATTACCTGTAAACAACAACCCCACCCCAGCCGTACCTAGGACGCAGAGACGGAATCCCTCACTTGCTGTGGAATAAAATTTGGATGCCCACTTGCCGCATCAAACGCCTTTGGATCATCCATCACATTGCGGGTCCTGGAGGGATCACGCTGGAAGTTAAATGCTATTTGCTTTTACGTCGCACCGACACAGATATCTTATGGCGACGATGGGACAGGGAATGGCTAGGAGTGGTAAGGAAGCGGCCGTGGCCTTAATTAAGGTACAGCCCCAGCATTTGCCTGGTGTGAAAATGGGAAACCACGGAAAACCATTTTCAGGGCTGCCGACAGTGGGGTTCGAACCTACTATCTCCCGAATACTGGATACTGGCCGCACTTAAGCGACTGCAGCTATCGAGCCTCGGTCACGTTGGAAGTAGAAGTAATGGTTGGCGTGATATACCGGGATTCAGTTCGCTGCTAGACAAACACTCTTACAGGCGATGTTATTATTTCTAATACGATGTGATCGGTGACGTCATACTTGTGATATTGATATATGTTTAACGTCATTTCAAATGTGATATGTCTAAGAGACAATGGGACACGCGGAATTTTACTCAGAATTATTAACACTTTATTTAATTATATTACCCCAAACAACACACGAACAATGGCTTCAACAATGCTAAAAGGCATCAGAGGATTGATCACTGGCATGCAGTACCTAGTGTATAGCAGTCTTAGAGCATTTTCTTAAAACTGTACGATGCTTTAAGAACAGATTTCTGTGTCCCGATAATTTTCTGTAAATTCCTACGTGGTGGTGATGAAAACTTAATGTTAAGCTGGAATTAAGTCATTGTACCGCTCAGTCCACTGTACTTGGTAGTGTTAACACACTGGAAATATTCGTTTTCCGTGTCCTCCGATGTGCGTCGTAATCAGTATGATACAAGACGCGTAATGGAATATTCCAAGTTATATTTTTCAATTTTGTATGAATTATTGAGTGAGTAATTATATTCAGCAACGGGAAAGGAATAATTGAAGTAATTTCCAGTAAACTTGTTCTAAATTCTCATGCATTTGCTTGTAATGAACACGGTACGCTATTTTTAAGTTATAAGACGTGATCAAAATTTCTCCGTTTGAGGGCGTTGCTGCAGTGGACAGGCAACTTAGCGCGACTCCGATACAAGCGCGGACATGTAGAAAAACGGACCTGGCCAGGGAGGGGGCGACACCCTCTAGGTGGCCCGCCCCACCCCTTCAGGGTGGGTGGGGGATGAAGGCGAGCGGGCAAACGACAAAGGTAGTAGTGCGGCAGTCGTGTCGTGCCGTGGTGCGTGCGTGCGTGCGTGCGTGCGTTCAATGCGGCGACGTGAATTATTGCAACGTTATTGCCAAAAGCGTCCAAACAGGACCATCGTGCTGTTAATCTCTTCTTGGCTGCCGAAGGTCAAACACTGGTGGATATCCATCGGAGAATGAAGACTGTGTATGGAGAAGTTCTGTGCAGGTCGCGTTTCGACATAAGAAGCCGGTCGATCTGGGTGGCCACGCAGAAAGTACGCCAACTGAAGTCGGAGACATTCGAGTACCCGCCCTGTAGTCCAGATCTCTCCCCATGCAATTATCACACCTTAGGACCCCTCAAAGAGGCCTTGAAGGGGCGACGCTTCCTGTCGGACGAGGATGTGCAGCAGGCAGTTACGGACTTCTTCACGCAGCAGGACACGCTGTTTTACCACACGGGGATCTTCAACCTGGTACGTCGGTGAGATGAATGCCTCAGTGCTCACGGCGATTTTGCCTGATTGGCATCCCGATTCAGGAATGTACGGCCGTAGAACGAAAATGTTTTTGGTCGCCCCTTGTGCCATCTGCATGTCTTAGTCTACCCCTACCGTTCTTACCACCTACAGTTCCCTCAAAAACTAACTGAACAAGTCCTGCGTGTCTCAAGATGTGCCCTTTCATTCAGTATCTCCTTCTGGTCAAATTTAGCTAAATCGTTCACCCCATGAACCTACTACGCTGGCGTAGCAGGGGGAGAGGTGATACTCTCACGTGGCGCGTCATATGTGGTGGACTTGAGGGAAATAAAATACCTCCCGCGGACCAAACACACAACCCCCTGTGGGTGGGGACGCAGACGAAGAATATACCCACGGTATCCCCTGCCTGTCGTAAGAGGCGACTAAAAGGGACTACCAAGGGATGATCAAATTAGAACCATGATACTACTTGTAATTAGTACCACCACGCAGGGAACACCATGGGTCGCTTTTAATTGCGCGGAGTACCACTATGCTAGGTACACAATAGGTTTGTGATTAGTAACGACAGTGTGTGCTCAGGATGTATTTTACAGTACCTGTGTTTCGTACCACTATATGAGTGACACCATGGTTCTGCCTTGCCTATGATTAGTACCCACTGTGTGAGGAACACCACGGGATAGTGCGAGTCCCTGTGGTTAGTCCACTTATGTGACGAACACCATAGGTTTGCATTGCCTGTACAGGTTTGCATTGCCTGTAAATAGCGGCACAATGTGCGAAACACCATAGGTCTGTGTTACATGTGCGCATTACATTACCTGTGAGCAGTACCATAATGTGTGGAATACCGCGAGTCTACGCTACTTTTGATTAGACCCGCAACATGACAAATACCATGGTTCTACTTTCCTAGCGAAGTACCATTATGAGGGGCCGATGACCAGGATTTTGGACCCGTTTAGACTACAAGCATCATCAATTCAGTCTTTTGCTTTAGAAGCAATCCCTTGGTCAGCAATACTATTGTTTAACGCTAGTCTCTGGGAATGTGGGGCATTGTGGGTCGGATACACTGATTGTTTTAACTTCATATCCATCCATTCATTCTCCGTCCTTACATTTTGAATTCTGGTCGGTGAAGGATTATGAATTTTTAATTGTCCTTACATTTCGTCTCATTTCGTACCATAAGGGGCCGATGACCTAGATGTTAGGCCCCTTTAAACAATGACCATCATCATCAGTCGTTCCCCTTTCACCAATTTGATTCAGTAAATCTTTATTCGTGACTCCAGCTATGCACCTCGCCTTCAGCATTCTTTTGAACACTACATTTCAAAAGCTTATTTTCACCTTTTTTCTGAGCTACTTATCTATATATATAAAGTAACTTGTCCTGACTGACTGACTGACTGACTGACTGACTGTTTCATCATCGCCGAGCCAAAACTACTGAACATAAAGAAATGAAACTTTGGGGATATATTCATATTAAGATGTAGGTGCTCGCTAAGAGAGAATTTTTGGATATTCCGTCGCTAAGGGGGTGAAAAGGGGGTTGAAATTTTAAAAAGAGTGTATCTATATCTCAAAACTTTAAAAGTTTACAGATGTAAAAATTGGTATTTAGAATCTTCTTTTAAAATAAGGATACACGTATTTTTTTGTTTTCTGAAAACACCAATAGGAGGGGTGAAAAAGGGTGAAAATGGGGAAAAATGGGTTGAATGCCTTCAATCAGGATACCGGTACTTATATCTCAGAAACTGAAGATATTACAGACATGAAAATTGGTACTTTTGATCTCTTTTAAAAAACAAACACGTATTTTTTGTTTTTGGAAAATCCAATGAATGGGAGGGTGAAAAGGGGGTGAATTTTTAAAATGAGTGAATCTATATCTCCAAACTTTTAAAGTTTGCAGATGTAAAAACTAGTATTTAGTATCTTCATTAAAAATAAAGAAACACGTATTTTTTGTTTTCGGAAAATCGCAATAGGAGGAGTGAAAAGGGGTGGAAAAAGGGTTGAATGCCTATAATGAGGCTACTTATATCTCAGAAACTGAAGATAGTACAGACCTGAAAATCGGTGTTTGGGATCTCCTTTAAAAACAAAGAAACACGTTTTTTTTTTTTTTGTTTGTGGAAAATCCAATTAAGGGAAGGGGGTGAAAAGGGTTAATATTTTAAAATTAGTGTATCTATATCTCAAAACTTTTAAAGGTTATAGATGTGAAAATTGGTATTTAGAATCTCCTTTAAAAATAAAGAAACACGTATTTTTTGTTTTCGGAAAATCCCAATAGGAAGGGTGTAAAAGGGTGAATAATGGGTTGAATGCCTTTAACGAGGCTACTTATATTTCAGAACCTGAAGATATTACAGACCTGAAAATTGGTATTTGGGATCTACTTTAAAAGTAAAGAAACGCGTATTTTTTTCGTTTTTGGAAAATCCAAATATTGGGGGGTGAAAAGGGGGGTGAATTTTTTAAAATGAGCGTGTCTACATCTTAAAACTTTAAAATTTACAGATGTAAAAATCGGTAGTTAGAATATCCTCTAAAAATAAAGGAACACGTATTTTTTTGTTTCCTGAAAATCCCAATAGGAGGGGTGTAAAAGGGTGAAAAATGGATTGCATGCCTTTAATGAGGATACATATATGTCCGAAACGAAAGATATTACAAAACTGAAAATTTGTATATGGAATCTCCTTTCAAAATAAAGAAACACGTATTTTTTTAGTTTTTGGAAAATCCAATTAATGGCGGTTAAACAGGAGTGACAAATTGGGGTGAATTTTTTGAAAGACTATATCTACAGAATATCTCGGAAACGTAAAATGTTACAGACGTAAAAAGTGGGTGTTTGGAATCTCCTGTAAATGTAAAGAAACATAGGTGATTTGTTTTTGGAAACTCCACTTAAGGGGAACTCAAAAGGGGTGAAATTTTAAAATGAGAATTTTTACAGTATATCTTAAAAAACTTAACATGTTACAGAAGTGAAAAATGGTATTTTTTATCTCTATTAAACATAAAGAAACGTGTATTTTTAGTTTTCGGAAATACCACTTGGGTAGAGGGGGGGGGGCTGAAAGTGACTGAAAATGGTGTTTAAGTCTTTTAATTAGGCTACTGATATATCAAAAATGAAGATGTTACAGACGTGAAATTTAATATTTTCAATCTGCTTTAAAAGTAAAGAAACACGTATTCTCTTAAAATCCTATGAAGCCGGGGGGGGGGGGGTGAAAGAATTGAAAAATTAATTGGCTAAATTGTATGAGAATACATACATCTAATAAAAACTAAAGTTGTTACAGACGTGAAAATTCGCATTTGGATCTCCTTTAAAAACAAAGAAAAACGGGGTTTTGGGCGGGAAACCATCTTGGAGGGCGGGAGTGTAAAGGAGTTGAATTCCTTTCATGAGGACACATGAATCAAAAACTGAAGAAGTTAGAGTCGTGATAATTGGTATTTAGAAGATCCTTTACTATCAAAGAAACAAGTATTTTTTGCGGGAAAGTTCACTTAGGGGGGGGGGGGGGGAGTAGTGTGAAATGAAGTGAAAAAAGTAAATTACTTTTATGGGGATACTTATATCTCAAAACTGAAGGTAATAGACGTGAACATTGGTGTTTGGAATCTCCCTTAAACATAAAGAAACAAGCCTTCTTTTAATTTTTTTTTGGGGGGGGAGGGGTTGGCGGTAAATAAACTTAACGGCGGTGGGGTGTAGAAGGAGGTAAGACCAATTGATTTTACTGTTATTAATGTACTTATACTCCGTTGCTCAGGCGGCAGCGCGCCGGCCTCTCACAGCTGGGTGCCGTGGTTCAAATCCCGGTCACTCCATGTGACATTCGTGCTGGACAAAACGGAGGCGGGACAGGTTTTTCTCCGGATACTCCGGTTTTTCCTGTCATCAGCCATTCCAGCAACACATAATAGTAATAATAATAATAATAATAATAATAATATTAATAATATTCCGGACCGTCGTCAAATGTGCGGACCGCGCTGGTAACGGCTCCTGGACAAATGACTAAGAATGCAGTCCGGCCGCGGGTTCAGTGCCGCCAAGGCACCCAATATGACACCACGCCGGATCTCCTGAAGGATTTTATCCATATTAAAAATGATTATAGGAAAAGATGGCAAAGCTTTACGGACCCAACTGACCGGGAGGAATACCTGAGCCTAGCCCGGGAAGTACGAAATCGATTGCTGGAAAGGAAGATTGAAAAATGGGAGGAAACGTGCCGTGAAATAATAGAAAACCAGTCAGATCGGGAATTTTGGTGGATTCTCGCAGAAAACGAGTCAGTTCGCGAATTTCGGCGGATTATATATCTAAAACAATAAGCATTCAATTATAAATTTCAGTATAATACTGTAGCGAAGCACGGGTATCTTGCTAGTTATCTATAAGAATGAGTTAAATTCATTCAAATTGCTGACCTCCATTAAGAATAACAAAGGAACTCATAAGGAACAATAATTGATCCTATTGTCAACTGAATAAACAAACACTAATCATAGCAGTATGTTCCGACTCACTCAAAATTCTCTGAATATCTGTCAGTCAGTTCGCGAGCGCTCCTTGTTAGAAACATCTACCACTGCAGTTCTGGGGAACAGTAATCCGATGGGTTTCAACGCAATTAACGTGTCTTACGTACAACTGCTGTCATTGCGCAGCTTTTTTGTTTGATGTATGTAGTTTGTTCTCGGTAAGTTCAGCCCGTTCAAGTGCTGTATAATATAGTACAATGGTGGCACGTCCCTCGTGGGGCGTGGTAGACTCGGTGTTCCCAAAAACGTCGCCGTGGTTTGAATATAGGTCAATGCGTATGAGATTTGTAAAATGGAAAATCACGTCTCTGTGATTCGGATATCACCTAATGATCACGATAGCGATTGCAAAATAAAACTACAAGATATTGAGTTATAATCAATCAATCAATCAATCATCGATGATCTGCATTTAGGGCTGTCACCCAGGTGGCAGATTCGCTATCATTCCTTTTCTTAGACATGCCGTGTCAAGAAAACAAGGTAAAATTATTTACGTTTCGCAGAGAACTTTGCTCTGCGTCCTCAGAAGAAAATCTCGACTGTTCACAAGCACGACAAAAATCCAAAGGCTCACTATAATGTCTACAATTATACAATTACGGACCTTTTCTTAAAAGTATTCGAAAAAATTGGAAATTTTCCTTGATAAATTGTTCCCTTGCTCTTCGTCCCCTAAAACAATATTTGCCCCAATTTGTCTCTTGAATTCCAAATTTACCTTCATATTATGGTCTTTCCTACTTTTGCAAGCTCAGCTCAAGCCTCCACCTCTAACACGAGTTGTCTATGGGATTTCTGAAGTAATGATAATCGTGTGCATACATCTTAATTTGATTCTATCTGGCTGTCTGCTCGTCAATTTCGACGTTCTATTTTACTCTAGGCGTACTAGATGGCAAAATGAACCGAATATCTCTTGGGCGTATATGACTGAGATTTAATGAATTTTATCGGGTAAACACTAAATGTGTCACCAGAGATCTTGTACAAGCCGACATTGTACGACATGGAATGTCGAATGGACTCATCTCCACCCTTCAAAAATCCGACTACTTCTGCCACAGGTCCTCAGAGGCAAGTGTGTTCTTACGACAATGTATAGGGATATTTCTTGATCTAAAAATCCATCTCCACTGTGGAGGAATCCTAAACATCTGTTGTTATTTTGTGACAGAGTCCAGAACACCAATTGAGTTCTCTATATAATCCTACTCCTCCACGAATTTTAATTTCGCGCCGTTCATTTCTTACATGTGAGAATTATGTTTACCAAGGGAGTTGACTTCGTGGTTTAAGTCGAGCAGCTGTGAGCTTACACTCGGGAGACAATATTTTACATTCAATAATTATTTCTTTTATTACCATCTCCATATTTGCTATAAGTACTATATTATTTTTTAGATATTTGTTGTATTTAAAAAATTATATGTATGTTCATTATTTTAAATGTTGTGGTTACGTGTAAGAGAGGGCCTTGAGCCCTAACTTCGCAACGAATAAAGACGACTTGCTTGCTTGCTTGCTTGCTTGCTTACTTACAATGGGTTCCAAACCCAGATGGTTTTGCGTGGTTTCCTATTGTCAAATCACTTCGTTCATGGACGAATCATCCTCAACAGCGCAATATGAACACTGCGCAGAGGTTTGAAATCAAAACATTCTGTTGTGGGCTACAAACAACTTCACGAAAGCAAAGCTTACTCTGCACCAACAACTGAATCGGTACCCTCAGTGCTAAGTGAGGTAGAGTAGTTAGCTCCACACCCGACTACCTTTACCCCTAGGAGTTAACCTGGTGCTCGTTTCTCGTGTAAACTGAATGAGCTTCAAGGTCGTGTGCCTCTCTAGAACTGGAAATCTCGTAGGAACTGCGCCGGCATTTGCGTGGAAATGAAAATGGGAAACCGGAAGGAAATATTCTCAGGACAGCCGATGGTGGGTTTCGAACCCACTCGTCTTCCAAATGCAAAACTTGGCTCCATATAGGCGTAAAGCTTGGACAACTGTTTTATTTATAATACATTATCTTTCGATAATATGGTACCCTCTCCCTGTATTGAAATCTATTGACTTTTCATCATAATTTATGTTACTGTTAATTGAAGAAGATTTATGTATTTTGGTGATGATATTACATAATTACTACTTTTTTTCTTCTTTCAGGTAAGAATATCACAGTGTGCTGATCACTTTTACTTCCCTGCTGCTTGATCCTCTGTATAGCAGTCATATGGCATCTTCCGGTAAGGTTTATTCGCATGCAATTATCTACAATTCTTAAAATATGGATCGGTGAAGTCTGGTCATCCTACTCCTGGATTATTCAGTGGTATTTAAAAGGTAAACAAATTGAGGAGAACCTCCAGTTCATATTACTGGACCCATCACAAACAGAAAATAGCTAGTTCTCTGAAGGAAATCCGGGGAAATTGCTGAATGGTATAGACAGAGTCTTAAGGAAGGAGTAAAAGATGAAAATTCATAAATCCAAAACAAGTGTACAAACGCTACGTTACAAATCAAACAAGTTTTTGACTCCTATGATTTAGTCGAAATGTGGCTCAAGGTTTCAATTATAGGCACCTTCTTGTGGCTTTATCATACACCATATAACAATTGTAATGGAGTGCAGTCGAACGAAGTCGGGTGATGCGGGAACTGTTAGATTATTAAATGAAGTCTTAAATGAAGTAGGTGAATATTATTACTTGGGTAGTAAAATTACTAACGATGCCAGAAGTATGGAGGACATTATATCTAGGCCAATTTTGCTCACTTCGAACATTGATATAGCAATCAGAAAGAGTCTCAATACATCTTATATCCCATGTTAATAGAGATCTGAAAACTACGATTATTTGCGAATTGACGTAACTCCAACGTGTACTTACTTCCAATTATTCCCCATTTGTCTTATATCCGTTTTGACCAATCCGGCTCCCTGGTGGTTACCTGATATTACGCAGAAACAGCTGGCAGAGGAATGGTGTTTGTGACGTATGCAGATCGCATATTTGAAAGGGTTGGAAAGAAAGTAAGGAAAACTGAAATATTTCTGGAGAAGTTGCCATTGTGCATTCTCTTGGCAGGGACTGGCATCTGTACTCGTTGAACACATTAACTCAAAACTGCATTTTAATATCTCAGAGTTGAAATATCATCATCATCATCATCATCATCTGTTTACCCTCCAGGTTCGGCTTTTCCCTCGGACTCCGCGAGGGATCCCACCTCTACCGCCTCAAGGGCAGTGTCCTGGAGCTTCAGACTCTTGGTCGGGGGATACAACCGGGGAGTATGACCAGTACCTCGCCCAGGCGGCCTCACCTGCTATGCTGAACAGGGGCCTTGTAGGGGGATGGGAAGATTGGAAGGGATAGGCAAGGATGAGGGAAGGAAGCGGCCGTGGCCTTAAGTTAGGTACCATCCCGGCATTCGCCTGAAGGTGAAGTGGGAAACCACGGAAAATCACTTTGAGGATGGCTGAGGTGGGAATCGAACCCACCTCTACTCAGTTGACCTCCCGAGGCTGAGTGGACCCCGTTCCAGCCCTCGTACCACTTTTCAAATTTCGTGGCAGAGCCGGGATCGAACCCGGACCTCCGGGGGTGGCAGCTAATCACGCTAACCACTACACCACAGAGGCGGCGAGTTGAAATATACTCAGCAAAATGCAAACAAAATATTCTGCAAGTCCACATTTTTGGGGCTGACAGGGTGTTTTCTCACATTAGTGAATAAAGGTAAAAAGTAGTAGTCTCTCAAGCCCAGATAAGAACAGTCAGACCACCCAGTAAAACAGGAGAAGGTATAATAATAATAATAATTTCGTGTGGCTATTTCTAGCCAAGTGCAGCCCTTGTAAGGCAAACCCTCCAATGAGGGTGGGCGGCATCTGCCATGTGTAGGACACTGCGTGTTATTGTGGTGGAGGATAGTATTATGTGTGGTGTGTGAGTTGCAGGGATGCTGGGGACAGCACAAACACCCAGCCCCCGAGCCATTGGAATTAACCAATGAAGGTTAAAATCTCCGACCCGGCCGGGAATCGAACCCGCGACCCTCTGAACCGAAGGCCAGTACGCTCACCATTCAGCCAACGAGCCGGACACAGGAGAAGGTAAAGCCTAAAAATGCTTCTAAACAAACTCGACATAGCGGAAGACCAACGTGAAGTGCATTTTAAGCAAGCAATAATGATAGTGACAGTGATGGCGATGGTTGAAGACGATGCATTCCATGTTTTGAATATTACTTTAAAACGTATTTTGCTCATGTAAGAACCGTAATAAATGGTGTACTTCCTTTATGATCAATGTTTTAAAGTGGTGACGGTGGTGAGTATTGTTTAAGAGGAAGTACAACTAGGCAACCATCCTCTATATAACACTAATCAGAGAGAAAAAAAGAAAGGGATATGACACTTCGAAAAATGAAGGTATCGGTCAAAGAAAGATAAGCCCACGAAGGGCGTGAAAATAAAAGAACAAGATTTGACTAAGGGAGGTCGGATAGGATAGGTGGAAGTGAGCAGCCCGGCAGAAGTAAGTGGAAGCAATACCAGGACTCAGCCAAGGACCCGTGGTCGCCAAACCACGTTCCAAAGTTCAGAGACCCTGGGGGCTCTTTTTAGTCGCATCGTTAGTTAGATAATCATTGTTGTGTTTAAGCAATGTCAATGTTCATAAATGTTACTCAAAACATATGTCAATAAATGATTTAGTTTCTAAACATCCTAACACCAACTTTCATGAGAAAATTACGACCTTTTGCACTGATAAGAAATTTCTAAAGTACTGTGTCAAGATGTGTGGAGAAGTAATGAAAGAATCTACATGACATTCATAATAGCATCTAAATGTGTCAGAAAATAAAAAAAGCGTGATTTCTGAAGTTTTGAAGCTCTTCAGTTTCTGTTGTTATCTTTCTTGATGTCTATTTTTTACAAGATGCTTTACGTCGCACCGACACAAATAAGTCTTATGACAGCAATTGGACAAAAAAGGGCTAGGAGTGAAAAGGAATCGGCTTTGGCCTTAATTAAGATACATCCCCCTACATTTGTCTGATGTGAAAGCGAGGAACCACTGAAAATCATCTTCAGGGCTGCTAACAGTGTGGGTCGAACCCACTATCTCCCAGATTCTGGATACTGGCCGCACTTAAGTCACTGCAGCTATCGAGCTCGGTGACCGATCTGATTCAACTTCTTGTCGACAGCACATAGCCTATATTAGCCTAAATCATATAATTAACATATAACTGGGTGCATAATTTGTAGCTGTGTACTTCGGTGGACAGTAAGTTGATATATAGCGGTATTAATTCAAGAAAAACTAGTGTGTGTTTCACTTTTCTGCTGATATAGTGACAATAACAGCAATATTTGCAAAAAATTAGGGACATGAATTTTCTTCCTAAAAATCGCGCATAAATTGGCTTCGATTGGAACTCTGTAATTTCGTGGCGATGTTATTTAAACAACCAAAAATCCCGCGCGTAATTATATTCAGTATTTTTGCTAGGGTCTTTACGTCGCACCGACACAGATAGGTCTTATGGCGACGATGGGACAGGAAAGACCTAGGAGTTGGAAGGAAGCGGCCGTGGCCTTAATTAAGGTACAGCCCCAGCATTTGCCTGGTGTGAAAACGGGAAACCACGGAAAACCATTTTCAGGGCTGCTGATAGTGGGATTCGAACCTACTATCTCCCGGATGCAAGCTCACAGCCGCGCGCATCTACGCGCACGGCCAACTCGCCCGGTCTATTCAGTATTTTAAAGTCCTTCTTTCACCTAAGCTTGTGATGCTTGTTGTTTAAAGGGGCCCAACATCTAGGTCTTCGGCCCTAAGCATTAATTAATATGCAACCTAAAAGCCTTTCAAGTGCTCCGTTCACTTGGGCATTTCGTCGTCTGTACTTGAGGTGGTGGTGGTGGTGATTATTGTTTTAAGAGGAAGTACAGCTAGGCAACCATCCTCTATATAACACTAATCAGAGGGAAAATATGGAAGGGGTCCGACACTTCGAAAAATGAAGATATCGGCCAAAGGAAGACAAGGGCCACGAAGGGCGAGAAAATGAAAGACTCCCTAGCCCTCGCAAACCTAATAGCTTCGGGGTCGGAAAAGAACAAGAGTTGACCAAGAGAGGTCGGATAGGATAGATGAAAGTGAGGAGCCTGGCACAAGTAAGTGGAAGCAATGCCAGAACTCAGCTGAGGGCCCCGTGATCTGTACTTGATTAATCCAGTGGGTGAGTTACGTCAGCGCTTTGTAATCGCGCAGGACACCGCCCGTTTGCTCCGCTCACCTTTACATGGCAGCGAGTCCACAACAACGTCACATCGTAAATTCTGCTTGACACTGCTCGGACTTGGAACACGTGTTGAAGTTTCTCGTTGCGTTAAGTTGCAATTTGGTGGGCCCGTCAGTCTGCGAAACGTCACTGCGTCAGTGATCGATCAATTAGGGAAGGGAGTACAGATTCCGTGTTTATACCACATCCATCACCCGTCTGTCAACTGCTTTGAGGTCAGCGTCGGTGGTTTGACACTCCACCGAGCAAATCACATCTTAAGTTTCCATTCCAGTGGAAAAAATGTTTGAATGATGGGGTTAAAGCGATTGAAGCACAACTTCACGTCCATAACTAAAGACAGAATTAGTTTCGGACCTTTCTCTTTACAATAATGAGTGGTGGTGGTGGTGGTGGTGGTGGTGGTGAAGGTGATTTTTCTTTAAAGAGCAAGTACAACAGGGCACTAAGACTAATCAGAGAAAACGTTGCAAGACGTTTGACCCATTCAGGAAAGATTTTACCAGTAAAGGAAGACAAGGGCCACGAGGGGCCTGAAAATGTGAGAGATTTCTTAGGCCTCGCAAAACCAATACCGTCGCGATCGGAAGAAAAAGAGCTGCCTAAGTGAGGTCGGATAGGAAAGATGAAATTGGGGAGTCTGGAACGAGTGAGTCGAAGCAATGCCAGACTCAGCTACGGGAATCGTCTAAAGCAAAATTAACTTTAAATACATCATTCTCTAGGAGTGCGTAAACATGCCCTGCAAACAGATATTACTACAGTACGGTAAGGTTCATTTTCCTTCTCACACTCACATAGGAAAATGAACTCGACGAAAATTGGTCTGATGCACTGCTGGGAGGCGTGACCAGTCTTAATGAAAATAGTGGACGGAAAAAAGCATTGTCCCTTTCGCGGTTTTGGCTCCCCAGCAACGATGTCTTCTTGAGATCTGTATGTATGTATGTATGTATGTATGTATGTTGAGTGCTCAGCTCCGCCATCATCCATCATAAGTGGTCCACACATCACTGACGAGGCGTGTTAGGGAAACGAGGAGTAAGGTAGATTCCCGTTGGTTTTCTCATTGAGCCAGAAGTTGCTATTACATGTCAGTCTACCAAGCCCACTGAAATACTTGTACCAACAGACCTGTTGAGCAACATTTTCACACCATTCACAACAGGGACTGGCTGTATAAGTAATGGCATTACTAACATCACTCATACCCCGGTCACTTTCATGATATCAAAGCCAAAGATGAAATTGAGGCAGGCGAATGAAAGTAACGAATTTGCTCTAGTGGTGGTGGTGGTGATTACTGTTTTGAGAAGAAGTACAACTAGGCAATCATCCTCTATATAACACTAATCAGAGAGAAAAAGGGAAGGACCGGGCGAGTTGGCCGTGCGCGTAGAGGCGCGCGGCTGTGAGCTTGCATCCGGGAGATAGTAGGTTCGAATCCCACTATCGGCAGCCCTGAAAATGGTTTTCCGTGGTTTCCCATTTTCACACCAGGCAAATGCTGGGGCTGTACCTTAATTAAGGCCACGGCCGCTTCCTTCCAACTCCTAGGCCTTTCCTGTCCCATCGTCGCCATAAGACCGATCTGTGTCGGTGCGACGTAAAGCCCCTAGCAAAAAAAAAAAAAAAAAAAAAAAGGGAAGGGATTCGACACTTCGAAAAATGAAGGTATCGGCCAAAGAAATACAAGAGCTGCGAATGGCGTGAAAATAAGACTCCCTAGCCCTCGCAAAGCTAATAGCGTCGGGGTCGGAAAAGAACAAGAGTTGACCAAGAGAGGTCGGATAGGATAGATGAAAGAGAGGAGCCTGGCACAAGTAAGTGGAAGCAATGCCAGGACTCAGCTAAGGTTCCCGTTGTCGCCAACCCACGTTCCAAAGTTCAGAGCCCCTGTGGCGCCTTTTAGTCGCCTCTTACGACAGGCAGGGTATACCGTGTGTGTTATTCTACCGCCCCCGCCCACAGGGGGAGGAATTTGCTCAAGCCTAGACACAGTGAAGAGTGTAAACACTAGAGTCTAGTCAGCACCGAGCTCGATAGCTGCAGTCGCTTAAGTGCGGCCAGTATCCAGTATTCAGGAGATAGAGGGTTCGAACCCCACTGTCGGCAGCCCTGAAGATGGTTTTCCGTGGTTTCCCATATCCACACCAGGCAAATGCTGGGACTGTACCTTAATTAAGGCCACGGCCGCTTCCTTCCCACTCCTAGCCCCTTCCTGTCCTGTCGTGACCATAAGACCTACTGTGTCGGTGCGACGTAATGCCAATAGCAAAAAGAAAAAAATGTCTAGCCAGCAATGAAACATAAACGTGCATTTCTCTCGTAGCATTTTTCAATGAATTGTCACGTAGCGAAAATCTGCTCCTATCCTAACACTAAATAGAACGAAAGTAAAATGTTAACTTAACACACTCGTAACTGTTCCATATTTTTAAGCATTTCCGCAATGAATGCGTTGCATTTAGTGATTGTCACCGATATCTGAATGTTCACCGTGTTAAAATTATACCGGGTAATGAAATCATATATTCACCGTTTATGGAACATTTATGAAGTTTTATTTACGAGTTATGGATGGGGCATCATTTATGTTAACTTACTATTAGAACGAAAATATATGTTGTTAATTATGGCTATCAGTTTTCCAAAATAGCACACAATCCTTTACTTTTTTTTTCATTCTAAACTCACTCATTAGCCGAGTGGCCAGTTTAATAGCGCCAGTTACCGCACAATTGAAATTCATTACGGGACATAAATCATCCCGTAACACAGTCGTTAGCGGAGTTTGTCGTCTTCGTTGTGAGCGTGTGTTTGTGGTACAGTTGTCCAGATTTTAGTATTCCTCCATATATGATCACATTAAGGGTAGCTCAGAACGTTTATTTATACGTATAAGTGTCCGGCATACACTAGTGACGAATTGGATGTCGAATAAATGATTTTCTCAGGATTATTATTACCTGCAAGTAAGTTACGTCAGAATACGAATTTCGAAAGCTCAGAAGTAGGCTACAGTTGCTGTCAACATATCGACAATGGTTGGTGTGTTCAACAAAGAGGAATACACAGACATAATATTAATCTATGAAGAATCTGGGTTGGAATACAAACGAAGCTCGCAGACGGTATGCACAACAGTTTCCATACGACTGCCTGCCTTCTATACAGGTATTTTGCCGAACAGAATTACAGTTAGGAGCTAATTGGTCATCCAAAGCTCATACCACATGGAGCGTAATGTCTGCACATGTATAAATAAATGAGTTTAGTTTCTGAATCCTTGGCGTATTTCCAGACTCACCCTTTTACAAAAAGTATGAAGTAAAATGACGGACATTTGTTTCAAAATATAGCACGTTGTAGCGCTCCCTTGAAAAACAGCGATTAGGCATCCCATTCATCATTAGTGCATGCGGAAAACATATAAGTAGAAAGTACGGAGCTAGAGGGCCACCTAGCATACTAGCATGATATACAAATGTCAGTGTGCCTCAGCTCTTCAAAGTACCGCATAGCAGGCTAGTGTTGTTATATATTTTTTGATGAGGCTAATGGAAACAGCATTTGTAAAGACTTCCTGGTGGCAACCTCGCTCCTTTTGGGTTTTGGCCGGGAATTCCTTCCTGACATAATTATGATATTTCAGTTGAAAAATTCAACCGGGGATAGACTCGGAATCGAACCTTTGTCTTCCGGATTTCAGCAGCTAAGCGTCTATGCTAATCACCTCCCACAATCGCAGTGATATTACTAGATCCTACTTAAAATAAATATTTAACGAAATTAATTACTCTCACGCCCGATGGATTATGATACAGATCTTTTAGGTGGTTTTTGATCTGGTAATCACCTAACTGGGCCGGGCTGAGTGATTGATTGGTTGAATCGCTGGCCTTCTGACCGCAGCTTGGTAGGCTCGATCCTGGCTCAGTTCGGTGGTATTTGAAGGTGCTCAAATTCGTAAGCCCCATGTCGGTAGATTTACTGACACGTAATAGAACACCTGCGGGACAATATTCCGGCACCTCGGCGTCTCCAAAACCGTCAAAAGTAGTTTGTGGGACATAAAAACAATAACATTATGAAAATTCACCTATCTGGATGTTATATACAGCAATGTTTTAGGATAAAAGCATTCATATTGGCTTTCGTCTCCCTAACATGATATAGAAATACCATCTACTATTAGGCTGTTGTTTAATCTCCACCATTACGTTTCCATCAGGAGCATTGCCACTGATTTCTTTAAACAATGAATGTGGATTATTTTTCTGACTCATTTGACGCATGTCTCCTAATAAGACAATAGTTCCAATACAATTCTCTCCACAACAGCAGCAACATCTGAAGGGATATACGCGTGCTTGAAAAAATGCATTAATTGGAAGGTAAATTATTTACACTGAAACTAGATAATTCAATATTCTTCTGCTGCTTATATAATCGTGCCCGCTCCGCGGTGTAGGGGTAGCGTTCCTGCCTCTTATCTGGAGGCCCCGGGTTCGATTCCCGACCATGTCAGGGATTTTCACCTGGATCTGAGGGCTGGTTCTAGGTCCACTCAGCCTACGCGATTACAATCAAGGAACTATCTGACGGTGATATGGCGGCCCCGGTCTAGAAATCCAAGAATAATGGCCGAGAGGATTCGTCGTGCTGACCACACGGCACCTCATATTCTGCAGACCTTCAGGCTGAGTAGCGGTCGCTTGGTAGGCCATGGCCCTTCGGGGCTGTTGCGCCATGAGGGGTGAGGGACTTGTATAAACCCTTATAGTAGTGTGTCTGCGACAAACAAACGAATTCAGTAGAGTATTTATATTCTACACCTTTCCCATGGTGGTACACCATAAAATATGAAGACTCTAATTCTGATTTGGATAGCATTTTCCTTGAAATTCAGTCACTTTTATAGCAAATACTTGTTTATGCAAAAGCCAAGGAAAGGGATCTATTGCGTTACGAGTGAGATGCTAACGTAATTTCGAATCGAGTAAATTAAGTGACTGTTGCGTACAATATTTTATTTCATACTATCCTAATTTACTTATATAAATATTTAATTAAAATAATTTTTATCCGTCAGTATGTAAATCATCTACGTTTGACTCATGCTGTGACGCTTTAAGTTTGGTTGTGTATGTGATGCTATGGTCCGCCTCCATGCTATAGTGGTTTGTGTGATTAGCTGACACCCCGGAGGTTCGGGTTTCGATTCCCGTCTCTGCCACGAAATTTGAAAAGTAGTTCGAGATCTGGAACTGGGTCCACTCAGTCTCGGGAGGTCAACTGAGTATAGGGGGTCTGTATTCTCACCTCAGCCATCGTCGAAGTGGTTTTCCGTGGTTTCCCACTTCTCCATACCAATGCCGGGATGGTACCTACCTCAAGGACATGGGCGCTTCGTTCCCTCCTCCTTTCCCATCCCTTCCAATCTTCCCATCCCTCACAATACCCCTGCTCTGCATAGCAGGTCAGGCCACCTGGGCGAGGTACGGGTCCTCCCCAGTTGTATCACCCGAGCCAAAGTCTTACGCTCCAGGACGCTGCCCTTGAAGCTTTAGAGGTGGGGCCCCTCTCTGAGTCTGAAGGAAAATCCAGCCCTGGAGGGTATACAGACTAAGAAAGTAATAAAGATAGGCCTATGTGTTGAAATGAAACATACAAGAGGTATGTATTTGGAGTTACATGGCAATAAAATATTAAAATTAATGTTACATGAAGCAGTGATCAGTCCACTAAGCTACCAGAGTCGTAAGTATGGCCATTCGGTCCTGGATTAATAAAGGGAGTACGAATTTTATGAAATACGGCAGGGCCTCCCAAACGCCCAAACTCTCACGCGTGCAACTCGAAGCGCAAGTGTTCCGTGCACTGTGCATCGGTGCCGCTCGGCTTGGTTCGGACCAACGCTTCGTCTCTGGGCTACTCGGCTAAGCTCGGCTCAGCTCGGCTCTACTCGGCGCAACTCAGCTCGGATTTGGAGCGCTACGAAGCAAGTGCGGAAGAGGGAGAAAGGGGGAGCGAGCGAGACAGGCGTGAGGAAAGAGAGAGTAAGCGCTATTGCTCCAAATAGAGGAGTGGGGGATTCTGCACTCTGGTCAACCAAGCGAAGTCGTCTTTTGCACCGTACACAGTGCATGCACCAAGCGCATGCACCCTGAGAGGCCCTGATATACTGTGATATATGCGATATTTATCTGTTGAAAATGGTTTAATCTACACATTAGTCAGCACTGTGACGGCGTCCGATTACTTGAGCTAGGAAGGCAGAAAAGCCATTTTTGGCTGCAATCAGGTGTAAATACAATTCAACGACGTTAAGTTTGATGTTCGTTGATTCATAATTTTGCTGACTATCCGTGTTTACATTATTGTAAAGTGGAATTCAACCAATCAGAGGCGATTTCTAATGAAGCACTGTGGAAATCAACTAGAGTAGGGTAAAGTATCGTTTTCCGTATTCATTACAGTTCGGAAAGAAAGCACTTACGCCCTTGTACTTCTCCTTCGGCCCTTTTTTCTTACCTGTCCTGTAATTTCGATTTTCTTCATTCTTTCGTCGCCTGTATTCTTATCTACTCTCCTCATTTTTTTTGCAGTAATTCACTTCCGCCGTTCGACAATCAGGTCAATTATCTCCTGCGTTAACCATTTATTCTTCACTTGATCTTGCCTTTCCTCGTAACTTTTCTTCAGCGGCTCTACTGATCTCATTATTCAGGACTGTCCAGTCTTCTTCTATTGTGATTCTTTCAGCCGTTTAATATAGTCCTTGTACAACATGTTCCTTGAAAACTCTCTTTTCCTTCAACTTGTTTACATCTCACATACTTGCATTCCTTCCTTCGTTCCTTCAATTTTTTTCAACTTCGGACGGTATTTCATGACCGCTATTTTGTGGTCAGAGTCCACGTATGCTCCTGGAAATTCAGCAATTCAGCACCTAGTTTCATAATATCTGCCTAATCATAATGAAGTCTATTTTATATGTACGACTGTCTCCAGGTATCGTTCACCTACACTACACACTTGTCCTTTGTGGTTTTTCAACATAATCACTGCAGAATTCAACAATCCAACTTCCTCTTTCAGTCCTTTGTCCTAGTCCATATTCTCGTACAGCACTGTTTCCTCTTCCTTCGCCTACCACCGCATTTCAGTCCCCCATCACAATCAGATTCTCATCTACTTTTCACATATTTTATTAAATAATCTATTATTTCGATTTCTTCGTCATTGTCTGAACTAATAGGCATAAAATTCTGCGCTATTGTGGTGGACATTGGCTCAGTGTCTACCTTCAAATCAATCCTTTCTCTATGCTATACATAGTTACCCGTTGCCCTATTTTCTTAGTGATTTCAAAAGTCGCTATTTCAACATATGGAACGTACACATGATCGCCCATGGTATCTTTAAATGATTACATATTTCTTATCTGGAATGCATCATTTTAACAGACACTCCTCAATTCTGTAGACGCCTGCCCGTGCAGACCATGAAGGCCCTTGGAGGAGTGGAAGGTAAAGGCTTCCACCATTGTTAACCTCGGCACGTGATGGGATAGAGTGGTTAGAGCTCTACGTCCGGCCGCCTTTGCCCCCAGGAATTAACCTGGTACTCATTTTTGGTGTAGGATGAGTGAACCTCAGCGCCATATGCACCTCCGGAAGTGGAAATCTTGTTTCTTAAATTTTACGACTTCCTGACGGGGATTCGAACCCACGTCCTTCCGGGCGAACCGAACACGCCTTTACCGCCTCGGCCAGGCAGCCCCTTATACTAACTATATCTAGCATATATACATATCTATTTCCATTTTCAGAATTTCTAAACTATAAAAACGATTGAAATTTCTAACATTCCACGTTCTGATTCACAGAATGTCAGTATTCATCTCCCTAATGATTGGCACTTATCGTGAAGATGCAAATTGAGGACTATTTTACTTACACGATACTTTTATCCCAGAGGAAGCCTTTGGATCGTGAAGGGAGAACTGCATGTCCTTGGGAGTCAGTTACGGCTGTGGTTTTCCGTTGCTTTCAGTCATGTAGCATTTTCGGCATAGCTAAACCATGTTAAGTATTGTTACAAGGTCATACCAGACCACCCTTGCAACTTCCCATAACCCAATACCCTCCACTCAATGAACCATTTGTTAGTCTGGTCTCTGGACAGATACCCATCCGATATGATTGCACCTGCGGCCCAGCTACCTGCTCGTTGAGATGGACAAGACACACCACCGAGGTAATGTCACATGGTTTACAGGGGAGGTGTAAAAAACGAACATAAATTAGGTGGATGATTTACCGTGGTTTCTCATTTTCACATCAGGCAAATGGTGAGGCAAATAGGGCTGCTTCCTACCAGGCCTAGGCTTATCCAACTTCACCGACAGTCTGTCTGAGTTAGAGCGACATTAAAACCACAACCGGTTGTAAAAAGAAAAACATAATAGATAAACTAAATAACTAGATTTAAATGGTGGAAATAGTTTCAGTGTTAGATTATACATTAATTAAAATAATAAATTACCTTCCCACAGCTCAAGGCTGCTCTGTAATTGTTAACCTGGATAGTACAAGTGTCATGAATGAGCCCGATGGGAATTAACGTCGCCTACGGTTTGGCAACAACATTAATTAGCTTAAACGGTGTCTCCTGGGGGCACTCGCTGAAGGAATTTACAACATTACAACAGTACATTAAACTAAAAATGGGAAATAGCACTGGTAAAAAATAGGCGGGTAATTACTGACCATGTAAACTATACCGGAAGTCCTGCTCTTCTTCTCCTAAGCACAGTGGTAAGACTACTGATCTTCGAATTTGACGGCTACGACTTCCATTCCCACAGGGTCGGGAATTTTAACTGTGTACGTTCAATTCTTCTAACTCGGGGGCTGCATTTTTGTGATCATCTTAATGCACATCTTCACACTACAAACCACCACAGAAACACGCAGTAGTAAAAATATCTGCCCTCGTAAGGTTGGCGTCAAGAAGGGCCAATACAATAACATAAGGAACACGAAGAATAAATTGGGTTTGAACACAGTGCTACTAGCTACACTAGCATTGCTGTACCTTGATTCAGTCTCACTTACTATACTACCATCCTTGGAGAATACACATCCTACATACTTGTTCAAATAGATGTTCAACAAACATGACACAGAGCGGATGAAGCAAGTGACGATTACAGCATGTCACAAAGTGGATATAGCAAGTCACAATTACAGAATATCAAAACGTGGATGTAGCAGTGGCGAATACAGCATTTTATTAAGTTCATGTAGATAGTGAAAATTACAGAATGTCAAAAAGTTCAAAAAGTTGATATAGTTAGTCATAACTATAACACGTCACAAAGTGATAGCAAGTGACATTTACAACAAGTCACTGACTAGGTGCAGCAAGTGATTATTACAGCATGTCGCCAAGTGCAAGTATCAGGTGACAATTGTAGCACGTCACAAAGTGGGTGTATCAAGTAACAATTACAGCATGTCACAAAGTGGATATATCAAGTGATATGCATATACAGCAAGTAATATTTACAGCAAGTCACAGAGTGGATGTATCAAGTGACACTTACAGCATGGCACAATGTGGATGTATCAAGTGATATACATATACAGCAAGTGAAATTTACAGCAAGTCACAGAGTGGATGTATCAAGTGACAATTTCAGCATGTCACAAAGTGGATATATCAAGTGATATGCATATACAGCAAGTAACAGAGTGGATGTATCAAGTGACAATTTCAGCATGTCACAAAGTGGATATATCAAGTGGTATGCATATACAGCAAGTGACATTTACAGCAAGTCACAGAGTGGGTGTATGGAGTGACAATTTAAGCATGTCACAAAGTGGATATATCAAGTAATATATATATATATATATATATATATATACAGCAAGTGACATTTACAGCAAGTGACATTTACAGCAAGTCTCAGAGTGGGTATATCGAGTGACAATTACAGCATGGCACAATGTGGATGTATCAAGTGATAGTTACAGCATAGCACATTTACAAAAAGTCACAGAGTGGACCTAGCAAGTGACAATTACAGCATGTCACAATGTGTATGTAGCAAATGACGCTTACAACATGCAACAGGCAACGGCCGCTTCGTTTCAATTCCTACGCCTTTCCTATCCCATAATCGCTATAAGACCTATCTCTGTCGGTGCAACGTAAAGCAAAATTGTAAAAAGAAAAACATGCAACAAAGTAGATGTAGCAATTGACAATTACAGCAAATCAAAAGATGGATGTATCAAGTGACAATTACAGCATGTCACAAAGTGGATGTATGAAGATGCATATCAAGTGACGTCACGAAGTAATGTTGCTACATGTCGATTACAACATGTCACAACGTGGTTGTAGCAAGTGACAATAGAGCATGGCACAAATTAGATGTATCAAATGACAATTACAGCATGGCACAATGCGGACCTATCAAGTGACATGCATGGACGGCAAGTGACATTTATAGCAAGTCACAGAGTGGATGTAGGGAGTCACAATTACGGTATATCACAGAAATTTTGAAGCAAGTAACAATTACGGCATGTCATACGAGCCTAAAGTGAATGTAGCACGTTACAATTACAGCACGTCAGAATGTGTATGTAGCAAATGGCGCTTATAACAAGTCACAAAGTGCTTGTAATAAGTGACAAATACAGCATGTCACAAATTATTGGATAGATCAGTTGACAATTACAGCATGGCACACTGTGGATGTATCAAGTGACATACGCCTACATGGACGGCAAGTGGCATTTACGACGAGTCATAGACTGGATGTAGGGAGTGACAATTACGGCATATCACAAAACTTTTGTATCAAGCG
The DNA here is from genome assembly GCF_040414725.1 of Anabrus simplex. NCBI lineage: Eukaryota > Metazoa > Arthropoda > Insecta > Orthoptera > Tettigoniidae > Anabrus > Anabrus simplex. The sequence goes on along the minus strand of NC_090265.1, from coordinate 1,704,769,485 downwards.
ACAGTTACAGAATAAGCTAAGGTAGATTTGCAGCCAGACTTCCCCTTAAAGAGTCACCTGGAGAGTTAGATATCAATAAACTGTATCAAACCGTACAGGGCTACTCATCTCATTGAAAGCGCTGTTGACACATAGTTTCTGAACTCCGGAATTAGTATTAAAACTGTATGTCCGTCTTTACGGGGTAAGGCATGAGGCGTATGAGTTGAGAGGAATCTTCGTAGCGACTTTTTAGGGCGGTATGCCCATTCTTGCGTCCATCTTTATCAAAGGAGATGAATTGAAATGAATGACGTGATATATGATAGTTGGAAGGAAGAAGATGTGTCAGCACACAGCCTACTCCTGCTGAAGAGCACCAAGGTGTCTGCTCTCGGCTTAACGACCCCATCCGATGGTCGCATCACAGTCAACAGCGTCATATGGCATTAATCCAAATGAGCACTACGGGGAGGTTTGAAAATGAATGCAGGCAGAAACTGTACACCACCATCTCTCCTACCCTCCGGCTTCATGTAGTCCTATTCTTGTTGACAGCCCCTCTGTGAAGTTCGTAGGATGACAGTCAGAAACATTGTAGATTCCTGTGCCATGGAATGTGACAATGTGATTGGCCTCTTCTGCCAGCACTGAGTGCGGCTGAAGTACGCGATATCACTTTTCATTCCGTATGATGTGTCAAAAACTGAGCATGCTGGCTTCGCGGTTTGTGCTACGAAGTTGCGAACTTGCTACTTGCTTTCGAGAGTTTGCGGGTTCCAACCCTAGTATAGGCAGTTCAAATGACGGTTTTTCATGCTTTCCCATTTCCACACTTTAATAAATACGATAGTCGCTTCTTCCCCTTCCCCAAGTCCTGTCGTATCCCGTCGTCACGGTAAAACTTGTCTGTTTAATTGAGACATAAAACAAATATCAAGAAAGGAGGGTGTACGATAAATCTCAAATACTTCAGTTGACGCTGCTTAACAGCGTTCAAAAAATAATTCGAGATATTTGCATGGTTTTGTAAATATTCATGCAATAATTAATTACCCGGGAACTACGGAATTATACGAACAATTGCCCTGTTTATGATGTAGACAAAAAATATCATACTCTAATCATACTCTACGCTCTTCAGCTTGTCACAACTAAGTTAAATTTCAACAATTATAAAATAATAATAATAATAATAATAATAATAATAATAAAATAACAATGTAATATGGCTTCAGAAGAGGATTGATGGTGGTGATTTTTGTTTTAAGAGGAAGTACGGTACACCTAGGCAACCATCCTCTATATAACACTAATCAGAGAGAAAAATGGAAGGGATCCGACCCTTCGGAAAATGGTATCGGCCAAAGGAAGACAAGGGGCACGAAGGGCTTGAAAATGAAAGACTCCCTAGGCCTCCATACGTAATACCGTCGGGGTCTGAAAAGAACAAGTGTCGACCAAGGAAGGTCGGATAAGATAGATGAAAGTGAGGAGCCTGGCACAAGTAAGTGGAAGCAATGCCAGGACTCAGCTAAGGGCCCCGTGGTCGTCAGCCCTCGCTCCAACGTTCAGAGCCCCTGAGGCCCCTTTTAGTCGCCTCTTACAACAGGCAGGGTATACCATGGGTGTTAATCTACCGCCCCCCATAGGGGGGAAGACGACTTATGCAGGTCTTTCGAGCTGACGCCGTATAGGTGACCTGCGCGTCTGTGATGAATCGAACTCGGGACTCTTGGGTACGCTAACCATTTAGTCATGGAACCGGACAGAAAACAAAATATGAAAGTGAATAAGAATAATGTATTCTGAAGGAATTCGTTAGACGTTAAATTAGTAATAATAATGACGTATGGCCTCCGGAGAGGCCTGGTGCAGGTCTTTTTCTAGTAGACGGCCTGTTAGGCGACCTGCATGTCTGTGAAGATGAAGGCCCTACCTAGGATGATTTCTAATGTTGAATACGCCACACACAATCAGCCCCCGAGCCATTGGAGTTAACCAATTAAGGTTAAAATCCCCGACTCGGCTGGGAATCGAACCCGGGACCCTCTGAACCGAAGGCCAGTACACTGACCATTCAGCCAACGAGTCGGACGTTAAATTAGTTAAGCTTAAGAATTACGTAAAGAATGAAATTAATTAAGGCGCGAACTCTATTTAGCTGCAATAAATTAATATGGAAATATGATAAAATAAATTCTCGTAAATAATACGTTTTTACCAATCTGAACATTATTTCATGAATTGCACTGAATATATCTTTTTTTGTTTTTTAACCAGCATTTCACTTGCTGAACAATGAACATTTAAGATTTTGGAACGTGTATCTACTTCCTCCTTAAGAAAGGCAAAGTAAATCTAAATTTTCGAAGGACTGTATTAATTTTACAACTGTAGTATGGTCGAATGAAAACATATTGAAGTCTGATCTTGTCCTTCCTCTTTGGCTTTGAAAATGAATAATACCCCTAGAAGATAGGGGTAAGGAATGAAGGAGATCGGAAAAGTTCGATGTCAACAAATGGAATGGAAGGCAGATTGGTTTGCATTGTCTTTTTTGAGGTTCAAAGGGATTTTGTGGAAACGTTTTATGTAAATGATGAAGCCGGAGAGAAACCGAGATCAATAAATCAGCAGCAATGTTACATCCCCTTTGGCGCCACATTGCTCCAACTCACCCCTCGGCAAAACTCGCCAACCCCCATAAACCAGCCACAAAAGTAATGCAGAAGAGGGGGCTATGGCGGAGTGTTATTCTCAGAAATGGAATAGGCGAATCTTAAATCATGGCTGTACAATTCCCCTTCGTCAGCAAGATTCATGCTTCATGTTACATCCATGAAAATAGCTTGAGATACAGAACTTCTTATATTAACTAAAGCTGTTCCACGACGAAATATAACCAAGCGAAGAAATACGGAGTGACTCACGATGGGTATCTACCACTTAGGAAGTTTCTTTGTGAAGATGTTCTGAGTAAAATACAGGCTGTATCCGTGATGATGATTCAAACTTTCAGGGATGATGAGGACGTCAAGTAGGCCTATAAATTTGAGATAAGGAACCATATTCCGGAAACGGTTGAGTTAAAAGTTGCATTAAAGGTTATATTTTCGAAAATAGCAAAACTTAACAATTTTCACATAGAATTTCAAAGTTTGACCAATAACAACAAGTTAAAAAAATCAGGTACAAGATCAGGAAAAGCCAAGATCTAGAGATAATTTACCAATCTGGGCTTCAAGCCCCAAGTTTTACAATTTTTTGAGCTCACAGCTCATAACCACATATTTACAAAAGGGCAGAAATCCCCTAATAACATAGAGCACTAGCTCCCACCTTGCAATGTCAAGCCTCTCTGAGGCACATTTCCAATACCAAAGAGCTGACCCGCTCTCAGTTTCCCAAGCCTATTAAAGGTAATACCCGGCTTTACACTAAATTGCCATCAAGGCACAGCTTACATCAAATGAAACGGGGTATCTCGTACCCAACCTACTGGGCCTCAGTGGAAAATGAACAGATTAAGTAAATGGCCCAAAATACCAAGATGAATGGAGGCGTTGCTTGCACTCCTACATGAAGCCTTTTAAAACCTAAGAGGCACTAGGCCGATGAAACAGGGGCTATTCCCAAACTATGGAGGTGACTCGTATAAGAAAAATTTAAGACATTACAGAAAGGAAGAAAAAAATCACTTACAAAACGTAGTCACCTCAAACTAGTATGAAGGGGAGCTCGAGAGGGTAAAGCATTCTCTATCCCCGAATTACAGTTAAAGAAATTTGAAGTTTTACAAAACGATGAGAGATTACATGTTTATTATATAGCAAAGGTTTTGGACCTTCCCCGCGGATTAAACTGCTGAGCTAGCAAGAAATAAAGATGTTATGTGGCCATTACCTTGTTGAAGAGCTGCTGCCGGATGAAAGAGGCGCTTCCCGCCTCCTGCTACACTTCCATACACTATGCTAGATGTTGTTCGAGTGGCCGGGAGACAGGAAAATCAACAGTTTTTATACTCTCGGGGAAGATTCGAGACCTTTCATGAATAATTAAGACCCACCTACAGGCGTTTATTGGGTAGCTTACAGTTACACATCAAAATCGAAGAAGAAAGACACGACTGGTCAAAAATTAATTACAGAAATTCTGGATTGGCTAAGTTCAAAACGGGCTGAAAGAAAAGATTTATATTGCCAACCCACAAATGAAAGAACGAAATTTAGTAAAGAACAAACCTATGAATACAAAATTTCTTCAAATGTTGGAGGCACCGTTTACCTGCACAAGTTTCACCAGCTGCTCCATTTACAACAAATGTTCGAAATGGTGTCCCACTGCGTCAATGCAGACATGGCATCGTCGCAAAAAGTTCTGTCGTAGCCGTTCGAATATCCCCGGTGCCGTTTGAACAGCGTCGCAGGCAGCGAGAATACTTGCCAAGAGAACCTCTTCAGTCTGGCAGGTGCCTCGCGCATATGCAATGTACAGTACAGTCGGAGGGAGATATCAGACCGACTTTTGTTTTAACATTCGACTGCCGGTGTAGGGGAAACGGCGTTGGTCTACTAATTCCAAGTTAACGGGTTCAAATCCGTCAGAGGTCGGTGGCTTTTAAGGGTGTTTAAAGGTGACAACCCCATGTCGTTGGATTCTGGCAAGTTAAAGAATTATTGCGGAATGAAATTCCGACACCCCGGCGTCTGTTAAGAATGGACGGACGTTAAACAACATGGATTATTAATAACTTTTCACTAGAGCGTTTCCTGACTACGGCTTCTTATCTCAAATTGATCCTTTTGCCGTCTTCCATCATTCCTGAAAGTTTGTAATATCATCACGGATACATCCTGTATGCCATAAAATCACGGATCACATTCTCAACACCTTAAGGCGTACGCGAATACAAAAGTAGTTATAGTTAGTCGTCATCCTTTAGTCTGGAGAACAAATAATAAAAAGAAATAAGCAATAAATATGTAAAAAATAATTGACTAAAGCATGCCCATACGTGCCTCAGGTGGCAGCGCGCCCGGCTTTCATCGTTGAGTTCCGTGGTTCAAATCCCGGTCACTCCCTGTGAGATTTGTGCAGGGCAAAGCGGAGGCGGGACAGGTTTTTCTTCGTGTACTCCGCTTTTCCCTGTCATCATTCATTCCAGCAACACTCTCCAATATCATTTCATTCCATCCGTCAGTCATTAATCATTGCCCCGGAGGAGTGCGACAGGCTTCGGCAGCCGGCACAATTCCTATCCTCGCTGCTAGATGTCACTTCATATAAAATATAATATAAAATTTAGAAATAAAATGGGAAGGAAGAGAGAGTAATCCATGATAGGGTGCTTCTTTTATAAGTGGAAGGAATGTCTTCCACCGTCCTTAACCTCAACACAAGTGGGTTGGAGTGGTTACCTCTATGTCCAGCCGCCTTTGCCCCAGTGGTAGAGTTTCTCCCTTTTACCACGAGTCTCCGGCTCCAATTCCTCGCACCCTGACATACACAGGCTTCGTAGGTGGCCAGTAGTCAACTTGACTTGAGATGTATGTTGTAATTGGAGAAGGGATTACTATGGACAAAGTAGTTTCGTCAAAATGGTTTTTTTAATTTTTTATTTGATAATATCTGAATCCATTCTTCTTCACTTTTGATTCAGTTAATTTATTACTGTAAGGCTCTTCAGTATGCTGAAACTAATTTTTAGTAAATATATTTATAAACTTGAAAGAGAAGACATACAGTATGGTAACAGAATTACACCTGCAAAATAAACAACTTTATTTAGAATAGAATAGGTACGCCTCTGTGGCGTAAAGGTTAGTATGATTAGCTGCCACCTCCGGAGGCCCGGGTTCGATTCCCCGCTCTGCCACGAAATTTGAATACTGGCACGAGGGCTGGAACGGGGTCCACTCAGCCTCGGAAGGTCAACTGAGTAGAGGTGAGTTCAATTCCTTCCTCAGCCATCCTCGAAGTGGTTTTCCCTAGTTTCCCACTTCCCCTCCAGGAAAATGCCGGGATAGTACGTAATATAAGGCCACGGCCACTTCCTTCGCTCTTCCTTGTCTGTCTCTTCCAATCTTCCCATCCACCCTCCCCACCATAAGGCCCCTGTTCAGCATAGCAGGTGAGGCTGCCTTGCGAAGTACTGGTCTTCCTTCCTAGTTGTATTCCTCCGACCCAAAGTCTCACGCTTCAGGGCACTGCTCTTGAGGTGGTAGATGTGGGATCCCTCGATGAGTCCGAGGGAAAAACCAACCCTGATGGGTAAACGGATTAAGAAAGAAAGAAAGAAAGAAAGAAAGAAAGAAAGATGAACAGAATAGAATACTCCCTTCCCGTAGTTCCGGAACGCCTGAAGCTCGAGAGAGAGCATTCTTATATTGCAATTCGTTAAATACGGTACATGCATTACATTTTCCTCCTGAAATAATTAATACTCAGAGAAAATTACTCAGAGATTATTATTATTATTATTATTATTATTATTATTATTATTATTATTATTATTATTATTATTATTATTATTTGCGCAGAATGGAAAGCCAGTATACACCATTATAATATTTGTAATCCCTTACTCCACATTCAGAGTACGTAAAGAAGTTACTTGAAGAACATGATATGGCACTCCACAGACTTGATATATAAAAATCAAGTCTTCCCCCGAAGATCGACGGAAGAAAACTAGGTGAAATTATGAGAAATCGATCCTTTCACTCGTGGTTCCAGTTGCCACACGAAGAAAAGTGAGTGGTTTTATATTCAGACCGCTCGAAACCAAACTCCTGAATGACTCATAAACCACCTATATCCTCTTCTGAATACATAAATGCAGTCAGATTGCTTCCCGGTAAGTTATTCTGCAAAACCCGTTGCCGCCAAAATGGCTGCAACGAGACAGAAACACTTGGACGTGGGCTGGGATTCTGCCGGAGCACTGAACTAATGCGCAACCACCGCCACCCCCGTGTAAGATCGTCGATTGCTCAAGACTTGAGACAGCGTGGATGGTAGGTGCACGAGGATGTTGGCTGCATCTCTACCAATGACTCTAATCGGAGTGCTAACATCATAGCCAACAACAGAAAGGACAGTAAAACAATGATCTTAAATCCCACCATTCGCTTTCAAGAAACTCAAATCATGCTCGGGATATGGACCTAGAAAAGCAAGCTACTGTATTTATGTCCCGTGCTTGCCTTACCTGTCAGCAAAGTATAAAATACATATCGATCGGTGGCTTCTGAGAGGCCTGCTATTCGGAGCAAGAGACACCCTCCCTACTCAGAGTGGTGATGGTGATTATTGTTTTAAGGGGAAGTATAACTAGGCAACCATCCTCTATATAACACTAATCAGAGAGAAAAAAATGGAAAGGGTCCGACACTTCGAAAAATGAAGGTATCGTGTGCGGACATTTCAATTTGACGCCATCTGGCTGTCTGCTCGTCAATTTCGATGTTCCATTTTCTTTAGGCCCACTAGATGGCAGAACGAGTAAATTGAACTTGGGCGTCTATGGTTGCGATTTAATGAATTTTGTCGGGTAAACGCCAAATGTGTCACCTGAGATCTTTTACATGCCGACATCGTACGACATGGAGTGTCGTATGGACTGTTGTGCGCCCTACAAAAATCCGACTACCTCTGCCGGGTTTGAACCCGCTATCTTGGAATCCAGAAACCGACAGTCTACTAATGATCCACAGAGGCAGCTACCATTAGTGCTAATTGAAGGCGATTGTAAACTTCAACGGTTTCCCGCAAAAATCCCGCAGAATGGCAGCTTGACGCTTCTCTCTTTCTGCGTAAGGAACAACCATGAGTTTACAGGAATGATGTCGAAAATAGCGATACGTTACTTCTCTGATGTCAAGTAGCCAAAGACGTTGCCATGGTAACTTGTAGGTTCGTTGCCACTCTTCTACAGAGCACCAAACCCGCAGAAAATAGTAATTTTCTCCGCCATTTGAAGAGTAAAGAAAATTATGGAAATGACAAAAAATATTTAAAACCAAGGGATGCTTCACATGTAGTCTACAGATTTTAGAGAAAATCAACAGTGTATGAGAGAATATCAAATACCTCGTTTGATCTCCTTATAAATCTCCAGTCAGTTCCGTGACTTTTAAATCAAATACAAATGACAACTCCTCCTGGATGAGTATACTCTAAATATGAAGTTTGGTCGAGATATATCCAGCTGTTTTACCATGGTGGTGGAACAGACAGGCAGGTAGACAAAGCTAAAAACAACTGATTTGGTCCTGAGTTGATCTAAAACGGAAAAATATCTGACGAATTGGCAAAATATACTAAATTACAGGCATCGGGCCCCCCTACAACTTTATTTATATAGATTTAGAGGAAACGTATAGTACATAAGATAGATAACAGTAAACAAGGAATACATACGGTGTATATCAGTCAAGGTGCCATTTTAAATTCCATGAAACAGGAAGCCACTTTCGTTCGGTCCATGATATCAGGAGGTGTTTATATGTGTGTGCGATGCCCAGCCAAATCTACGGCACTCATAAATCTGAAATGTTTGTCATAGGTGGACACAGCATTTCACAGATTACGCACGGCTGTGTCAAAGAGCAATTATTGCTCCAAGAAATGAAGCTATCTGCGTCATCAAGAAGCAAATTTTGCAAGAATTACCCGGTGTTCTACAAATTTACAAGTCAACATGATATGTTACACAGACGAGACTGTCAACTGCACGACAGAGCATTTGAACAACTTGGAGTCACCTAGAGTACTGTATAATATTTTGGAGCGGGCGTTGTGACATCGATTATGCTTCTCGGGATTATGAATTCTCCTTCCCTCTGCAAAGGAACACAACTCTCAGTAAAGGAATTGATGCCGAATAGTATTGAAGTCACCAACATGACTGGACATGCCACGGACGAAGTTGTATTCATTCCTCGGATTCAAATCTTCTCTTCGGATATAACGTTTCAATTTAGATGGAATTTCCCGTTTGTTTTGAGTTTCGCTAAGCGCAAGGCACAACGAAATTGCCTAAAGTTGCAGGACTCGATCTTCGGAAACCGTATTTCTCCGATGGTCAAATGTACGTGGATTGTTCAAGAGTTGAAAAGGCAAACACACTGTACATCTTAGCTAGAAATGGGAGGATGCTAAATACAGTTTATCCGGAAGCTCTATATATAATATTGTCTTAGTGAGCTTGCCTCCGGGAGATAGGGAGGTTCGAACCCCACTGTCGGCATCCCTGAAGATGGTTTCGCATTTTCACACAAGGCAAATGCTAGGGCTGTACCTTAATTGAGGCTACAACCGCTTCCTTCCCACTCATAGATCTTTCCTATCACATCGTCGTCGTAAGATCTATCTCTATCTGTGCGACGTAAAACAAAGTGTAAATATATATACTTTAAAATCATTTATACCATCCACCAACCCGATATCTTAAGCATTGAAAGTAACAATATTATTAAAAATAAAATAATATATTCCAAGCGATTTGTGTAAAAACTGTGTACTTTTAAATAAGTGGTTGAAAAACATCTAACGGTTGAATTAATAAACGCGGGAGAAGCCGTGGGTATCCGCTAGTAAAAATTATACAATAAATCTACTCATACGTGAGGAAAATAGCTAATAATTCGGAGAAGAAGGATTGCATTTTATAGTCACAAGGAAAAATGAGCCCAGAGAGATTGGCATATAGACCTTGACCTTTCTTCTAGAAAACAAAGTCAAGGTTACCTGGTTCCATGATATGGAAATAAACTTACAAGAAGTTGGTATTACACGTAAGATTAATCGAGATTCGGAGCATCTCAAGGAAAGGAAAAGCCTAGGCTTAAAACAGACGAGACCTGCGCTGAAGCAAATGTTAAATCCCAAGGATGAAAGGAGCTAAAATAAAGTGGTGGATAGCTCACCAAAACGACAGTATTTCAACTTTTCTGCTGTTTGTAAATTGGGCAAGTCCTTCCAAGGCTACCACAAAATTGACTTGTCAACTGCCTGTCCTTGCTTACTGAGAACCTTGCGGTGTTGCATAACAAGGCCTGTTCCCGGCAAGTCGCCAGCATTCCTGTGGATATGCCGATCGATCACAGGCTCCTAGAACAAAGATAAACGACGCCCCCGTAACACCTGGTATGCTTTATCAAAACACAGAGCGCGCCCTATCTAAATTAGCAAGTCTGGCGCAGGACCGCTGGTCCTATCCAATTTATACATATTTTATGCTACCACGAGCACTGAAAGAAAAATGGCTTAATAATGTTATTCCCTGATAAATATACAGGAAGGGTAAAAAAAAACACATGGTGCGCTTACACCGCAATTTATAGATTATGGGTTTTTTCATCCAATCTCTTTTTCCTCTACAAGAGCTTTGAACTGATATTTTTTGACCGAGGGGAAGCACAAATTTCCGGTATCATGGCGATGTCAAAAGCATACCTTCTACTTATCTACCGCTATCCCGTGCCTGGTCGCTCGGTATGAACGTGTTTTTGTCACGTAAATCCATTCCGTGATTACCAAGTGTTAGTGGATATCGTCGTACGACTCGTTGGCTGAACGGTCAGCGTAGTGGCCTTCGGTTCAGAAGGTCCCGGGTTCGATTCCCGGCCGGGTCGGGGATTTTAACCTTAATTGGTTAATTCCATTGGCACGGGGCTGGGTGCATGTGTTGTCTTCATCATCTCATCCTCATGATGACGCGCAGGTCGCCTACGGGAGTCAAATAGAAAGACCTGCACCTGGCGAGCCGAACCCGTCCAGGGATATCCCGGCACTAAAAGCCATACGACATTTCAATATGTCGTCTAGCGGAAGTACGGTACAGCACCAGGTTACCATCTTGCGACTTAACCATTGATATTTAATTTCCTTATTTTCTTCGTGCGACTTTCGGAGAGGCCTGGTACCAGGAATTTCTAGTTGACGCCTTATACACGATCTGCGTGTCTGTGAAGATGACTATTTTCAATTCTAATGCTGGAGGCGGCACGCAACCCAGCTCTCAAGCCATCGGAATTAACCAATAATGGTTAATATTCCCGATCCGGCCGGGAATCGAACCTCGAACCCCATAGATCAAAGGCCAGTACACTAAACATTTAGCCATGGGACCGGATAAGTGTAAATACGTGCCCTCACTCCGACGTGGTGCGGCTCTTTTCAGACTCCCCCCACTCCTTCTATAGAGAGCATATACCCTTTTAACCACATACCATCACTCCCGCCTTACATTCCTGACAGTACCGGGAATCGAACGTGGGACCCCGATGATGGCAGATAATAGTGTTAACCTTTACACCAGGGAGGTAGGTAAGGGTTATTCTGCCCGAAGGCAGGTCCGAACCTCCGCAGAGGTATTCCTGAGCCGGAGTTTACGTGCGGTAGGGTGGCCAGTTCCTTTCCGCTCCTCCATTCCCTTACCCCCCACCAACAGCGCGTGGCAACCCATCCAACTCCTGACCACGCCCAATGTTGCTTAACTTCGGAGATCTCACGTGATCCGGTGGTTCAACACGGCTACGGCCCTTAGCACCAGGGAGGTGGACATTAATAATAATACAGAGCCATTTCCGTCCTGGAAAATATGAGGCAGCATCGCACGGTTATTCAACCAGATCCCTGGCCAAAAAAAGAAAAAATCTGTGATTCAAAAGAAGGGGCAAAATATCCTCAGGAAACTGACAGAAGTATTTACTTTCCACCTGATGTCCAAGAAGGAGTTACTTGCGAGAATCGAAAAGATCACCATCACATCGAGAAAGAGAAGATTGAAATTGTAATCACATCTAAAGAGGATGAACCCAAAGTGACTGACTCGCAAAATACTCATTTTTCAGTAGAAATGGAAAATCCATCCACGCTGGCTGACAGAGGTACATAAAGAGCTATGTGAAGGTGGCATGAAATCCATGAAATGAAATGTCGTATGGCTTTTAGTGCCGGGATATCCCAGGACGGGTTCGGCTCGCCAGGTGCAGGTCTTTCTATTTGACACCCTTAGGCGACCTGCGCGTCGTGATGAGGATGAAATGATGATGAAGACAACACATACACCCAGCCCCCGTGCCATTGGAATTAACCAATTAAGGTTAAAATCCCCGACCGGGCCGGGAATCGAACCCGGGACCCTCTGAACCGAAGGCCAGTACGCTGACCGTTCAGCCAACGAGTCGGACCATGAAATCCATAAAAATAACCTACTAAGTGTCGGAACATCCAGGAGGAAAAATGACAGAGTAGAAGCTAAAAACAGAAAAGCTCTGGTGAGCATGTAAACAAATAGATGTAAGACTGAGAATAAATGACGTCATATAGAGTAGCTTGGCTATTCATATAATAATAATAATAATAATAATAATAATAATAATAATAATAATAATAATAATAATAATAATAATAATAATAATAATAATAATAACAATAATAATAATAATAATTCACCGAGGAATGGAAAGCATAAAATACCTAGATTTCTCAGCTCACACAGATGACATAGTGATGATACCCAGCAACGACATAGAAACAGCGAAGAATAGGGTTGAGAAGGCAAGCAAGACTGGGCTGCAAGTTTTATACGAGAAGACACAGTTCTTGCCCAGCATCAAATAAGCTCCCAACAGCTATAATTTGAAAGAAAAGAGGATCAAGAGAGTAGAGAGCTTCATCTACTCGTAGTTGGGAGAAAGAATACAATGGAACGAGTCAGAAAACTATGCAGTTCGAAACCGATGTGAGAAGAATGGAACTAGCCTAACAAGTGACGGAGGACACCTACAATCAAAAGGTTGGAGCTAAATTAAGATATACTGCGACAGCCGCAAAACCGGAATACTTCTACGCAGCAGAAACATTGGATATGATTGGAAAAAGTGGGCTGCAATACATTACGAAGAGAGAAATATATAAAAATGCTTAGGGAAATTCTGGGTTTAAAGATAAAAATTAGATAATTGTCTCGTGATAAGCGTGCATACGTACATCAGATAGAAAAAGATACCAAAAATTAAAAATTGCGTTTCGTTGTTACTGTGGACACAGCCTATGCAGAAATACATTTTTTTAATTGGGGTAACGTACAGACTAAACTCTTTATATACTGTAGACAGGCTTTCATGTGATCCATAAAAGCCGAGTTATCTTGTTTAGAGAAGCCAGAAATTTGTTTTATTTGAGTTAAGTTGTGAAAAGTGACCGGAATTGGAATATGACACGTCATAGAAATACGAGCTCTAGAAAGAATTATGTTTTCTCACTTCCAAACTCGGTCTAAAACGACCGCACTTGTTCGCAAGATCCCTCAAGGTAGAACCACGCTATCTTGATCACTATACCGGCCCCGTCACATTTCTGCTCCTCAGTTAACTGAAATGAGCCTTCCTGGAGGTTCACTTCACGACACGAGTGCAAGTGAGCGCGGATCATTATGTGAGAGTGCTCATGTCCCTAACAAGCTGGTGCTTCAGACACCTCGCACCACAAAACTGGGTTAAGTGCTGTCAACACGGCTCCGTCCAATCCCTACATTCACATCGAGAAAGAACCGTGTCCGAGTTTCACATAATTAGGGCCATTTATTATAAACCTTTAGAAACAAGAAATATTACATATGGATTTTATCCTATTAGTTTCTGGTAGAAATGTTCAACTTGTCATTAAACGTTTGTATGCCAACACGAATTTTATGTTAATACTATCAATTTCCTTCTGGCTTCACCCGGAACGTATCATATTGTTAATTAATATACCCAGGCATGTACTTGCAAAGTTTCGAGACAATGAAATAATACGCATGAATTTTTTAATTTTTTTAGTTCCGTTTGGGCCTGCTACGGACTACGTGGTTCTTATCTCTAGCAGCTTTCTTCTTTGACCAGTACTCCTTCTTTCTTGCACTGTGAATGTCTTTTCGCTCCTGAGTCCATTTCACACCTCCTCCTGGACGTACTGTTTTTTCTGTTAGTGACTGGAGAGAGTTTGATGTTCTGATCAATGTTCTGTACCTATTCCTGTCCTAAATTTCACTGGGAGCAATGTCCAATTCTTGAAGGTCTTTTCTAACGAGTCTTGCCCACTTGACATTACTCGCTTTCCCTCTAGAGATGGTGTGGAAGATTCTGGAGGTGAGCCTCTGATTGTCCATTCTCATGACATGACCGTAGAAGTTCAATCTCCTCTTCCTCATAGATATTGTAATGCTCTCCTATTGTTGGTACAGTTCGTTGTTGTGCCTGATTCTGTACTTGCCTTCTTCTTTAATAGGGCCCATGATTTTTCTCAGGATCTTCCTTTCCTTCAGCTCCAGTTTTCTAAGTTGCCCTTTTCTTACCATGTTATTATTATTATTATTATTATTATTATTATTATTATTATTATTATTATTATTATTATTATTATTATTATTATTATTATTATTATTATTATTATTAACAAATACATCGCAATTGGGAAATATCCCGGTGGCAATGATCACTTACAGTAGTGTGATAATAAAGTTAAATGTAAACCATAATTACCCAACAACAACAATAAACAAACAACAAGATTACAACAAGCAATACCATGGAAAAAAATAATACAAGTAATCCTACTAGTTTAACATTCTAAATCCAGCATCATCATATACAATTTCACATACAACTTAAGTATTTCCAGTGCTTAACACTACGGCTTACAATACTATAGATTGAGCTTACTGCTAGCTTAACATTTTTTTTCTTAAAGTTATTTGTTCGGGGCGTCGACCAATGTGGATCTCTTGTCCCTACTGGCACCATATTGTATGAAGCTGCGTGTTATTGGAATGGCGGTAGTGTGGAATGTTGTGTGTGAGGAAAGGAACATTAAGGACGTCATAAACTCCCAGTCCCCAGGCCAGGGATATTAATCATTACAATTAAAAACCCCTGAACCGGCCGCGAATCCAAGCCGGGTCCGCGTTACCCCGCCGGACTAGCTTAACATTACAAAGTGATAATAAAGTAACTTTAAAACACAATTACCCCTTATTATCGACAACTTTCCCTTCTAAAATTTGAACAATATAGAAACCTGGCAGTATTAATCTTTCGAGTATTACTTATCTTCACAACTCAATTTCCTATCCTCTTTCCACCAGCATAACACACGCTCCGGCAGTACACTTGCTATCACTCTCAGCAGGTCAGCAGCATTTAGCCGTTCCTTTGTTGCAAATGGAGCTAGAATATGGAATTCTCTCCCCCCACAACATTAGAGCCATAGGTAGGTAAGGGTTGTTCTGCCCAAAGGCAGGTCCGAACCTCCGCAGAGGTATTCCTGAGCCGGAGTTTACGTGCGGTAGGGTGGCCAGTTCCTTTCCGCTCCTCCATTCCCTTACCCCCCACCAACAGCGCGTGGAAACCCATCCAACTCCTGACTACGCCCAGTGTTGCTTAACTTCGGAGATCTCGCGGGATCCGGTGTTTCAACACGGCTACGGTCGTTAGCTTAGAGCCATAAAATCCTTAAATTCCTTCAAGTTGTCTTGCCGTGAGCATCTCCTCGATGTGTGCCGCCGACGTGTGTGTCTGAATGTATGTTTACTGTGCTAATGGTATTTTGTGTCATTCAACTTTTAATTCCTAACGGTAGTTTAAAGACATGACTAAGAATATTTATAGAGTTTATGTTATTTTGTTTCATAGTTTGTAATGGTAGTTTTAAGATAAGATTATGAATATTGCTCTCAGATGTACAATGTTAATGAAGTGTGGTTAAGTGTAAGGGAGGACCATCAGTCCTAACTTCGCCACTACAAATGAAGGCAAATATAATATAATAATAATAATAATATAAAAACAAGAACTACAACAACAAGAGTACAACAAGTAATTCCATGGAAAGAAAATATTACAAAATATACTACCAGTGTAAAATTCTACATCCAGCAGCATCATATAAAAATTCGCACACAACTTAATTATTTACAGTGGTAATTGAATGCAGTAGTCTATTGTATCACGAACAGGAATGCAAAACTATGGTCTATGACTAACACGAAGTCTGTATAGGTCCAAATAAACAGTGTCAACAAAATAAGTCTGAAAGCAATCACTCAATACTCACATCGGACGATAAAATGCTACCTTGAATTCCAGAACAAAATCCGCCACCTATATCATTTGGTACTCATTTGTGGAACAGACGTTAATTTTTCAGAGAGCGCTACATTTCATCACAGATATTCCTTGCTATATTAAGTTTCATCTTGCATCATAGAGAAAACTTTGCCACCTACAAGGCCGTACCCAGGTGGGGTAGGTTAGGGGGATTCAAACACCCTCCGAAATAAAAACGAACCTGACAAATTTAAACAGCTTACAATAAATTAGAAATATTATACAAATAAGCCATTGCAAAATAAACAAGTGAATTTAATCTACAAAATCTGCGTCATCCCTAAATGTTTCTCTGTGAATATAGTCAACAAATTTACTGAAAACATAAATAGAAATTTTAATTTTGGTGAGATATAGGGATTTTTTTATCTTCGTATTACACTCTGCACCATACAAATCGATTTCAATTAACACATATAAACAGGTACATGTTATCGAACCGCTAGAGGATTTTTAAAAAGTAATCAATTCTCTAAATATTTGAACACTTACAGTGAAACTTATAGGTTTTTTTTTTTTTTGCTTTACGTTGCACCGACACAGATAGGTCTTATGGCTACGATGGGATAGGAAAGGGCTGGGAGTGGGAAGGAAGCGGCCGTGGCATTAATTAAGGTACAGCCCCAGCATTTGCCTGGTGTGAAAATGGGAAACCACGGAAAACCATTTTCAGGGCTGCCGACAGTGGGGTTCGAACCTACTATCTCCTGAATACTGGATAGTGGCCGCATTTAAGCGACTGTAGCTATCGAGCTCGGTGAAACTTATTGTTACCTCCATTTTTAAACAAATCTTTGTGTCGCACTGTACGCACGTGTTCAAGCGTGATCTTCCCGCCAAGAATTTGCCTTTCCACTCCACCCGTTAAGTTGTAAAAGGTACTGCCTCTAAAATTCAAACTTTTCTTTCCGTAAAACATATTTGAAAGTAAAAATATATTCGTTACTATAGCTTTTGTTTTCGGACCCCCTCCCCCAAATCCTAACCCCCTCCGAACAAAATTCCTAGTTGGGGCCTTGGCCACCTGTATGCAATCATTTGATACTCATTTATGTAATTAAGGTTAATTTTTCAGATAATAAATCGCTAGTTATTTATTTGTACTTCCTACAATGATAGGCTGCCTGAACCTGACAAAGTATGCCACAACACTTAAATAGTGAATACATGTTCAAACATGAAGAGTTTCCCGGAGTTAATCCTTTTCCTATGAAATACTATAGAGGTGATTTATAAAAATGTGGACGGGGATATTCTTTGCTATTTTAAGTTTCATGCTATTCGTCCGTCCAGTCTATCCGTTAAGAGTTTTGGTACCAAAAATTGCATTAACACATAAAACTTTCTACCCGATCACATGTTATGACCAATTTTATGAAATCTATGACGATATCTACGACCATTCCGGCTCATTTATTTGACCGAGGTTAATTTTCCAGAGAATATATCGCTAGACTGTATCGTAGAGAAAAATTCAGGGAAGTCACAACGAACAGTTCAGTCCTTTATCTCTGTATTAGGTCTGACCACATTCCCTGCTGTTACGTCGTGGGGTTTGGTAGGATTAAGATGACTTACTATCAATCAATCAATCAATCAATCAATCAATACTGATCTGCATTTAGGGCAGTCACCCAGGTGGCAGATTCCCTATCTGTTGCTTTCCTAGCCTTTTCCTAAATGATTTCAAAGAAATTGGAAATTTATTGAACATCTCCCTTGGTAAGTTATTCCAATCCCTAACTCCCCTTCCTATAAATGAATATTTGCCCCAGTTTGTCCTCTTGAATTCCAACTTTATCTTCATATTGTGATCTTTCCTACTTTTATAAACGCCATTCAAACCTATTCGTCTACTAATGTCATTCCACGCCTTGTCTCCGCTGACAGCTCGGAACATACCACTTAGTCGAGCAGCTCTTCTTCTTTCTCTCAATTCTTCCCAACCCAAACATTGCAACATTTTTGTAACGCTACTCTTTTGTCGGAAATCACCCAGAACAAATCGAGCTGCTTTTCTTTGGATTTTTTCCAGTTCTTGAATCAGGTAATCCTGGTGAGGGTCCCATACACTGGAACCATACTCTAGTTGGGGTCTTACCAGAGACTTATATGCACTCTCCTTTACATCCTTTGATCGTATTCCTCTTCCTAGCCTTTTTTCCAATCCCTTCCTGTATCTCTGCATTAGGTTTGACCATATTCCCTGCTGTTGCGCCATGTGGTTTGGTAGGATTTGATCGTATTCCTCTTCCTAGTCTTTTTTTCCAATTCCTTGAGGTCAGTGTGGAAATCGCCCAGGTTTACGCCATGACACCCTTCCCATATGGAGAGAAGTATTCACCATTGTGTCTATCTGTGGAGATTGGTATTGTGGTATGTTGTGAGTAGATCAACAGATGTCTCGATCAAGGTAGGTTTCCACTCAAAAACCCAAGTACTGGAAAGAATGTAACTTAATACAGAAGAAGACAGTTTCACATATGCTGCATGTATGGTCGCTGTTGTAAGGGAAGAGGCATTATCTTGTCGTTGGGCGCACTTTTAGAGACATTCTGCTTGTCTCGAGACAACAAGCGGCGCCATTATTTATTTAAGGTTCAAGATCTCTCGGAGAATTTCTCTCTTTTTCTTAAACAAGTTGCGGAGTTAATTCTTCCACTGTTCATGAGGCTCAACTTCGTTACTCAAGTCACAATTTGATTGCTTCTTTTTAACGAGTGGAAAGAGAGAAAAAGTTCTTTCTTTATAGCTCTCAGCAGAATGAAAGAGTTTAGAAGTAAAGATAAAAGAAGTGGGTAAAGTTGAGGAAAATGTCACAATGTGTAACAGGTAGATTATTCTGAACTAGAAACAAGCAATATTTCTCTTCTAGAACAGTCAGCTTCTAGAACGATACTGATAAAAATGTATAATAAGCTTATCAGAAGGGGGTGATAAAATTGCAGAGGTTCCCAGCCCTCTGTATTTCTGGAAATGCTATAAATGTTCACTAAACCTTGAAGAACCTTGGAACTGTGATAAACCAATGAATTGGCTATTTTGATATTTTACTCCATTTAATAAAACTTAATCAACTTTGCAGAGTATTTCACGAAAATTTAGAATTCATTGTTATAAAACACATACAATAATCTATAATTGTGAGTATTCTCATTCCGTCAAAACTAACGCAAGTTAAATGAAATAAGAAATTACCTTAAATAGGTTTAAAAACAGATCATATCTGAAAATTATATAACTTAATTAAATCATAATGGCATGTTTCATTCTATAAAATCACGATTTTGTACGTTAAAATTGTGTGCACATTTTCTTAATAGATAATTGTAGTAATGTTTGAAATTATTTTAATAATGTACCCCTCCTGTGCCTCATCACTCCTCATTGGTCCAACCAGGACCACAGTTTCCTGTGTGTAATATTTTTAGACCACTGCTGATATCGGTAATTTGGTGGATGATATCATCTATATGTTCACAGAAGGCTGAATGTCCTTTGTGTCTAATTGGATTTGTGTTCTTTGTACCTGGTGTAGAAACTAGGTCTTTTCCGATATATATATGGCATTAGAATTTGGTTCTTGGCATCTGAATTCGTGTATTCTTGATTTTATTTTAGAATGCTATTTTAAAACCTCGATTTTATAATACATTGGCTATTTTATTCATTTGTCGTTTTAGGGTGAGGGTTTGTGTAGGCTTATTCGTTCTTTCCTAAAAAAAACTGTCTACTTTGTTGGTTGGATGGATATTTTCTCCCGCGATTGGTTTTATTATTTTAATTTCGTTCTTAAATTCAGTTTTGTACATCGGTATGGTGATAGCTGTGTGTATCACTGTATTCAGCCCTGCTCATTTCTGTACGGTCGGGTGATTAGAATCCTTGTCTATTCGGTGTGATTCCTGAACTTTCTGTATGAGAGTTTATCTTTATTTCTACTGATTGTTTTGTCTAAATAATTGAGCTTCCGATTTGTTTCTAGTTCCATTGTGAATTTGTTTGAACTGTGTACAGAGTTTATTAGTATGTCTAGTAAGTGCTGTCTGTGTGTTTGTGACATCATTGTCATAAATGCATAATAGGTCATCAACGTATCTGCTCCAGCGCAAGATCCATTTGGAACGTTGGTCAATTTCAATGTTGTTGGGGAACATGTTCACTATTATTCCTGATAATTGTGAAACCATAGCTAATCCTTCATTTTGATCATATATTTTATTAATGGGCATAAGCATCTTTTGGTTTAAGGTAGTTTTTAACAGACTGATTAAGTCTTTCGGTGAATTGTTTTCTTTTAGGTGTTTTTCTATAAATTTAACCCATTTTTCTATTGGTATATTAGCGTACATGTTGGTGACGTCAAAAGGTATCATTATTGTGTTTTCTGATATTTTCAGTTCATGTACTCCTTCTGTTAGTACTAATGAATTTTAATCGACCTGCCGTTTTTGGTCTATATATTTTCTTTTATCATGAGTAGATTTTAACATTGTAAGTTGATTGTTTTTTATTACCTTTACTATTGGCCTGATGAGAGTGCTCTTAGTGTTGGAATCTTGAAATTTGCGATGATAAGTTTTCTTTTTTCCACTATAGTGAGGAGAAAATTTGGCTTTAACCACTGTGAAACACTTCACAGTAATGAATTATTTAAGTCTAAAATGAAAATAAATTGCTTGCACTATAAAAAACATAATACATTCATTCAGCAGATAGAGGTATTCAGTATTTTATTTCACAATTTATGGATTTATAAGCAGCTTTATTGTGACATCGAAAACCAGTATTATGGCTTCCACAATCAGTTTCTTAACACCTCTATTATTAAAAATAACTCTCCACATAATAAATCAATGAAAATTTATCAAGGTACAGTTCTTTTATTGGTTTACGTATTATGACCAATGAGAACTACAATTTCTTGTTAAAGATATTAAAGAGAATACGCGTTTGAATTCATTCATAGTCAAGTTGTGTTCACATAAGTAACGATACAATGTACAAGTTCTTACTGTGATAAAATGGCTCTTCAAAATGTCCTAACAAGCAAATTTAGTGACAAGTTACTAAGTTCTAAAAACGAATGTCCAGTTCAGCTGAAGGTCACTATATTTAACTTGGGTTAAATTGGAAATAGTATTGTACAGTATATGAGTCGAATTGCAATTCGTATATTTAAAAAATAGGACAGTATTCATATTTTCCTAGTCTTCATACGAAAGGAATACTTTATGTTTATAGGAAAGCAATTCATGTAAAGAAATGTAAATTATTACTGTCTCTGAAACACACTTTAAAGATTAAAACGTAGTCACATAGGTAAACAGTTTTTCAAAGTAAAATTCTATTTGGGCCGATGACCTCGATGTTGGGCCCCTTTAAACAACAAACATCAAAATTCTATTTACACTAACAGATCAATGTGATATTTTGGCCTGTCTCTTGGTCTCAACTATGACAAGCAAACGCATATCGAATCATCAGAGAAATTCACGTGCATCGTCCGATACAGAGAGAGTACAGTTGAATGATCACGGTTCTTGAAATATGTTATGCATTTTTTCGGAAACCCAGATTGGAATCACTGCTATGGTAGAAGTAGACAGGACATAAGTACAAATTAGTGGAAGCCAGGAAATCATTTCTTAAAAAAATAAATGCACTTACTTCAAACATAGATATGCAAATTAGAAATATATTTATGAAGAATTTTATGAGGAGCATTGTAGTGAATGAAAATAAAAACATGGACAAGTCTAGCGCAGATGAAAAGAGAAAAAACCTTTTGAAATGTGGTATTTCATATAGGCGTGTTGAAGGAAGGATGGAGAGATCCAATCCCACAAGAAAATATGCGGAATCGAATATATAAGAAGAGAAGAATTGATGAAATTTTACCAGAAAGAGAGACAGACATCCAGGACTTGTTCGGTTAATTCTTGAGTATAAACGAAGTTAAATAAAACTATGAATAACATTATAACAAGACATTGTTACAAAGATTGTCAACAGGGGATAATATTACATGAAATTCAAAACAATTAATTTCTTGATAGCGAAAGAAGGGGGATTCAAAGAATTCTATTAAAACGAGAAGAAAACACCACATCGCAAATAAAAGTTACTCTCGACTAGTGTAATGTAAAAATTACAACACGATTACAAATCACCAGTAACACAAATATTTCCAATACCACAACACTATGATGTAGAAATTAATATAAATCTATTGGGTACTGGGGTCCTTCCTTGAATCATGGTACGCTTTTGGTAATGCTCAAAACAGCTATAGGTAACGTATTCCAATTATTAGTTTACCTATTTTTATTATTCATTTATATATATGCGAATTATGAAGCCCATTAGGACTACGCAAAGTACATAGAGGCTTGCATTTGCCTTTCTTTGCGCCTATATTTATTTCGTTCTCTTACTGTGGGTTTCCGTTCTGTCCTCAGGTCAGGTTGTTCCAGTCTTCTCTCTTGGTCAGTTTGCCATTGATGTATTTTGGATCTGAAGATTACCCTATCTTTTTTAAATCTGTTGGTGTATTTCTTGCCTGTTTCAAATCGGTTTCCATTTCATCGTGTCTGTTCTGTCTTTACTCTTGTTTTCCTAGAATTCGGCTATTTGCTTTATAAGCCTATCTGGGTGCATTATTTTAATATGTCCATAGAATCTTAACCCCAGTTCTTTCATGTCCTTGTGAATATTTGCGAATTGTTTGATTCCGTGTGTGTCTCTGAGTCGGTATTGTCCGTCGGCGAGTTTTGGCCCAAGAATTGTTCTTATGCTTTTGCATTCCTTTTTTCTCAATGTTTTCAATGTCTGCTTTCCTGTTCAAAATAACACTTTCCGAACCATAAAGACATTCTGGTTAATGACTGTATTGTACTGTCTTGGTTTTATGTGCATGGAGGTACATCTTTTGTTGTAGGTATTTTGGGGTAGTCGGTATGCAGTTTCCATCTTTTGGCACAACACTGCTTGAGACCCTGGGTTGGGGGCCCTCAACCCCGACCAGCGCGTCCCAGTGGCTGATAGGGGAAGTTTCTGAAGATATGTAGGACAGGCGTGAATAAGACGTAGCCAAATTAGCACCCGCGGATCAACTGAGGTACAGGAAAAAATGTCGTCAACGACCTTGGAGGTAGAAGAGGACATATCCCAATGGCAGAGAGGTCGGAATAACCAACTCAAATCCACTTCGCGTCTGACTTGCAGAAAGCGACAAAGTGGCCAGCGTCCGATCACCAGAGGTGCGGCTTGAAATTCATGTTCTGGAACTAATCTCTCCAGTCCTAAAAACTGGACTTTGGTCCGAACTTGTGATAATCAGTATGTTCCCCGAAGTGGTATCCGATCCACTGCTGTCAAGAACAGTACAACCAGGCTGTCGGATTCTGTGGAGTCTGGACTGACATGCAAACAGAGGAAGTCAGAGACTTCTGGCCAACTTCGCCCAAATTATTAGTTTTGTTAATTCGCTATGCCCACCCAAGAAGCGAATTCGAGCTTATTTTTTCTTTTATTCACAGCATCTCCTGATTCGTTCATTGAGTTACCTTTTTCCTTTCTTCTGGCCACCCTATATATTTTCTTTCTGGTTTTCTGTGAATTTTCGTTAGATTACTAGGCTTCTAGACATTGTTTAATCTTGAATAGTTTCCTCGCTAATGCTAATTTTTGTACATCTAACTAAACAATTATTGTGGTTTCTCAGGGATAATGTTAGGTTTAGAAGTTTCTTTGTCAGCCTGTCCTTGTCCATTCTGTGTACATGTCCGTAGAATTTTGATCACATTTTGCTAATTGTACCTGTGATTTTTTTTCTCTAACGAAAATTTCCTGTGGTTTCTTTTTTATCCAAATTCCACTTTCATATTTCGGTCCTAGTTTGTTTTCTGAGAATATTCCTGACTTTTTCTCGATGTTTTTATTTGTGATCTGCCACCTCTTATCAGAGTTTTGATGCATTAAGTGCCTTTGCTATGATGACTGTGTTGTAGTGTAGTAATTTTGCATTTTTAATATTTATTTTTGTAATAAATGCTCCATGTGATTTTGTAAACTCTTTGCAGGTAAGCAGTTCTTTTTTGTTTGATTCCTAATTTGTCCCTGCAACCTGAATAATTTCATCTAGATACTTGAATTTATCTACTCGGAAAGTTTTTTTGTATTTGATGATTAATTGCAGATTGACGAATTTTGATTTTGTTCCTTCCATATATTGCGGCCAACGGTCGTAGCCGTGTTGAGACACCGGATCCCGTGAGATCTCCGAAGTTAAGCAACATTGGGCGTGGTCAAGATTTGGATGGGTTGCCATGCGCTGTTGGTGTGGGGTAAGGGAATGGAGGAGCGGAAAGGAACTGGCCACCCTACCGTACGTAAACTCCGGCTCAGGCAAACCTCTGCGGAGGTTCGGACCTGCCTTCGGGCAGAATACGCCCTTACCTTACCTCATATACTTACCTTACCTCAAATTAAATTTGGAATCCGGTTTTGGCAGCTCTTTCATGTTTTTCCATAGACTGGATTTCTTCTTGAGCCGGCCCCATGGTGTAGGGGTAGGGTGCCTGCCTCTTACCCTGGTTCGATTCCCAACTAAGTCAGGGATTTTTACCTGCATGTGAGGGCTGCTTCGAGGTAAACTCACCCTAGGTGATTACATTTGAGAAAGCTGATAATAATGGCCGAGAGGATTCGTCGTGCTGACCACACGACACCTCGTAATCTGCAGGCCTTCGGGCTGAGCAGCGATCGCTTGGTAGACCATGGTCCTTCGCGGCTGTTGCGCCATTCTTCTTGACTGTTGTTGGAAAGGATGGCAAGATCATTTGCCAAACCTAAAGTAATCGAGGTGATTTTTGTTTTTAAGAAGTCTGCCAATTTTTATCCCATTAGTTCATTTATTATTATTATTATTATTATTATTATTATTATTATTATTATTATTATTATTATTATTATTGTTACGGAGTTTTCCGTGGTAGGTAGAGGTGAAAGAAGGTGCGGGTGTGAATAGGTCTCCAGCTACGAAAGCAAAATTAATTTAAAATTTAACAAGGTTATATTTTCTTTTCAAAAACAAAGAAATAACAAGCATGGCAGGTACAAGGTAGCAAATCAAAAAGGGTAGTTACAATATTTACAGGAATTGGGCTTCGCGCCCTGATTTTACACTGCTTGGGCAATCAGCTCAGTTTTACCCCAAACACGAGTTTTAACAGAGGGGCAGAAAACCCCATTCATACCTAGGAGCCCTTGCTCCAAATTACACAGAAAAGCCTCCACGAGGCATACAACACTCAATTTTCAAAAGAGCCACTCGCTCTCAAAATTTAAGCCTCTCCCAGGCCACACCAAACTCCACCTTCAAGTTGTCCTCACTGGACATAGACACAGGGGTAAAATACCCAACCTACTGAGGTCTATTAAATAAAAATGGGCAATTACATGACCTCTAAAATAACAATTTGAGAGGAGGCGATCTTGCACTCCTAATACACTTGTTTTTAAAAACCTAATCTGGCTCTAGGCCACTAATGCAAGGGCTAATCCCATACTACCGAGGTGACTTTAGAAAAGAGCAATTTGTTTTACATTAACGAAGAATAGGTTGAGAAAATAAGTTCACCTCAAGACAATGTGAGTGGGAGCTCGAGAGGGTTAGCACTCTCTATCCCAATATGCAGCTTAAAAGAGAATAGAAGAAAAGATCGTTACATTTTAGGAAAAGGTTACATGGAGGAACGCTTCGCACCCGCCCCGAGAGTTAAACTGCTGAGCTAGCAAAGAAAGAATTTATTAATCGGCCATTACCTTATTGATGACCGCTGCCGAGGAAAGAGGCGCTTCCCGCCTCCTGCTATGTACTTTATACACTGAAAGATGGAACAGAAGTGGCCCGGAGACCCTAAAATCAGCAGTTTAAATACTCTCGCAGAAGGTTCTAGGCGTTAGGGGAATGAAAACACCCTCCCGCGATGATTTTATTGGTAGATCAATAAACCCCCTACACAATACTAAGAAGAAACACATAATTGGTGGAAAATTAATTCAAGAAATTCGGGATAGGCTAGATTTAAAACAAGGGGAAAGAAGGGGTTAATATTGCCAACTTAACCAAAGACTGAAAAAAATTTAGCAAAGAACAAACATTTGAAATAAAAATTTCTCCAACAAAATAGTTCTTTGACTCCGCACTAGGTTGCACTATTGTTGATCTTCAGTAGTGTCCTCTAGAAGAGAAAGTTCACACTTCTTACTTCAAGCGAAACAAAACCACATCAAAAATGACACAGTTCAAAAACTCAAAATTTTCCACGTGGTGACATCTTCTGAGAAAGTAGAGAATTAATAGCGTAGATAAAGTTCAGACTTCCTCCAGCAGAGGAGTTTCAACTGGCGCACATTTTAAATTAGCGGAGTGGAGGTGTACCGCCCGGTACAATTATTATTATTATTATTATTATTCGCTGGGGCCATCGAGGACCACGTTCAGTCCTGTTACATTTGGCAGTGAACTTAACTTTCTTTTGAGCCCAGAATTCCCTCATTCTTTCTGAGTGAGCCTGCTTGCGTACCTCCCTCCAAGCGATACCGTGTCTTCTTTTCGGTTGTTCGCCTCGGTTTAGTCCATTCGTCTCTATCTTTCTTCGAAAATACCTCGGCCAAAGCCATCTTCCGGTTTGATCTGCAGCACTTTAAGGTCTTCTTAGGTATTCCTAAACCAAGTCATTGTGGTTGTATATTTTGAATCAAACAAGTGAAAGAGCTGTTTGGTCAACCTGCTTCGGTCCATTCGTTTGAGGTGACTGTAAAATCGTGCCGGTCCTTTGCGGATTGTATCTGTAATTTTCATATTTTGTTATAGACTTCCTTATAGATTACTTTTGGTTGACCGGGCGAGTTGGCCGTGCGGTTAGAGGCGGCGGCTGTGATACTGCATCCGGGAAATAGTGGGTTCGAATCCCATCGTCGGCAGCCCTGAAGATAGTTTTCTGTGTTTTTCCATTTTCACCCCAGGCAAATGCTGCGGCTGTACCTTAATTAAGGTCAGGGCCGCTTCCATCCAACTCCAAGGCCTTTCCTATCCCATCGTCGTCATAAGATCTATCTGTATCGGTGCGACGTAAAGCTACTATCAAAAACAAAGGCTTTTGGTTGAAGCTATTCTTGTAGTTGGATCCCATGACTCCCATAATTATTCTGCGCTCTTTTTTTTTCTCCAGTTCTTCGAGTAGTCCTTTAATGGCATTTAGTGATAGTTTCGGGTTCACACATAACTAATGGCTTCATAACCGTTTCATAGCGACGTACCTTAGTATTTTTGGGAAGGAATTTTCTTGTTGTAGATCGTGCGTGAAGTTTGGTAGGTTATTTCAAGTTTGCGTATTCGTTTCCTAAGTGCTTTGTTGTCCAGTCTATTTTTCATGATATCTCAGCAAAGTACTTAAATTTTTCTGCTCGACTGATGTCCCCGTATTTCTTCCGAAGTTTTGGTGGTGTGTCTTTGATGTTAGTCATTACTTCTGTTTATCCAAACGATATTATTATTATTATTATTATTATTATTATTATTATTATCATTATTATTATTATTATTATTATTATTATTATTATTATTATTATTATTATTATTATTATTATTATTTTCATTGGAGGTACATGAACATTTACTAATCCTCTTTTATAATTTAGAAGCAGAAAAGTATATACCCAAACTATACTACGAATCTGATTGCAGAATTGAAGCTATTCGCCGATGTATTGAAGATAAAGAATTGATAAATCTGCCCCAGTACTGACAATGGGGAAATTATACCTAGCTAGCTCTCTAAATGATTCCAGAATAAAGAAAGAGTTCCAATTTGGCTTCCGACCTGAGCAAGCGAATCTAGCTGGAGTCGCGGTTCCATTATTCAATCTCTACACAACGTCGATCCAGAAAAGGCGGGTTACAAGGGCTGTTCGTCAAATATTGACAACCTCTTTCGTGAAATAGGTCTGTCTTTCAGCCTTGCGGCCGAGTTTTACACTAGTGAATAGAATTGTTAAAGCGAGCAGAGAGAATTTGCTGTTAATAATGTAACAATTAAAGTCGGTAGGTAGACAACGAATATCTCTCAAGGTCTCTAGGAATATTGTATAAACCGACGGTAATATGACCTCGTAACTGAATGAGTCATGAGTATCAATCACTCAATCAGTTAACACTGATCTGCATCTCCCGTCGTAAATTATTCCAATGCCTGACTCCTGTACTTATAAACGAATACTTACACCAATTTGTTCTCTTACTTTCCAATTTTATCTTCACATTGGGACCTTTCCTACTTTTAAAGACACCATTGAAACGTATTCGTCTACTAATGTCATTCCACGACATCTCTCTAATGACAGCTCGGAATATACGACTTTGTCGAGCAGCTCGTCTCTTTCTCCCAAGTCTTCCTAGCCCAAACTTTGCAACAAATCGAGCTGCTTTTCTTTGGATTGTTTTCCGGTTCTCGAATCAAGTAATTCTGGTGAGGGTCCCATACACTGGAACCATACTCTATTTGGGGTCTTACCAGGGTGTTATATGCCCTCCCCTTTAAATCGTTACGACAACCCCTAAATACCTAAGTAATCATGTGCAGAGATCTGTGCCCTTTATTTACAATCTCATTTATGTGATTAACCGAATTATGGTATTTCCTCATATTAACACCTAAGTACTTACAGTGATCCCTATAAGGAACTGTCACCCCATCAACGCAGTAATTAAAACTGAGAGGACTTTTATTATTAGTGAAACTCACAACTTGACTTTTAACCCCATTTATCATCATACCTTTCCCTGCTGTTCACCACACATTATTGTCGAAGTCTTTTTGCAGTTGCTCACAAACTTGTAATTTATTTATTACTCTGTACAGAATAACATCATCCGCAAAAAGCCTTATCTCTGATTCCAGTTCTAGATTGCTTGATTACTTATGTCTACAGTCGATTGCCTGGATTAATGGAACTGTATCACAGCTCACTGTTGGTTATATTCCTGACTTGCCTTGCTGTAATGCTAACTTCAGAACATTGAATATGAGGTGTCACTTTGGCTGAAAAGAGAACAAAGTCATCAACATCAGCCACTATCAATCCAAAGCTCGAAGGAGGCCTCTTCCATTGTTCATGATCCTTTGCCCGCTCTTAGCAATTAGCCCGCGCGAATGACATGGTCTCATCGACCTGTCTGGTGAGGTCTGCCTCCAGGTTGCTTATTGACCAACCCTGATGGCCCTTGGCCTACCAAGCGACCGCTGCTCAGCCCGAAAGCCAGCTGATTACTTGCCTTCAAACTGTTTGAGATCCTTATGGAGAAGACGTTGTCTTGCCGGCCGATCAGGCGCAACATCTTCCAACTGTTGATGTCAATATGCCACTTCTTTATATTAGACTTACGACAGTATAGAAGCTGTATGTAGTACTCGACACTCACGTGACAATCAATTAGCATGTACCAACTCTCCAGCTCCAATATTAAGGCACGCAGTGTAATTCCATCTTTCGGAGATGAGTGGTGGCAGAAGAGACAAGACACATTACAACAATGGTCAACGTAATTTATTTTTGATCAGTTTTAGGAGCTTTCACTTATTGTAGACCTTCATATTTATTTTTCTTCCGACTCTGTGATATTAAGGTTTCTTATTTAAAGTGAGTCCTTGCTTCTTTCGTCATTCCCTATTCTCTTATCATTCAATCGATCGTTCCTTTACGATTTTTCCTCATCTTTATGATCATCCTCACAATTTTCCTTGTCGATATGGACCGATGACCACGTGGTTTTACGCCTTAAGACAATCATGACAATTAATTCTGTTATAATAATCGGTACGTTAAACTGTACTTAGACATAAAGGGTCGGAAACTGTATTTATAACTTTTGTTATGTTGTACTTTCCGATAGGACCAATAACGTAGGGATTTAAAAATTAAATTTTAAGCTCTTTCCCTTAAATTACTATTTCGTCCAATGCGAATAAAAGTATTTGTATCCAAGACTGTAATGTCTTATTCCCTACATACCGATTTTCATCAGATAATGTTCACAAATTTTCTCTTGGTTCCACGCTGATATGGACTTTGCAACAACAACAAAAATCGAATTCGAAAATCATGAATATCTTTGTTATCATAGCCGGTACAGTAAAAATATTTTTTTTTTCGCTATTGGCTTTACGTCGCACCGACACAGATAGGTCTTACAGCGACGATGGGAGAGGAAAGGTCCAGGGCCTTAATTAAGGTACAGCCCCAGCATTTGCCTGATGTGAAAATGGGAAACCACGGAAACCCATCTTCAGGGCTGCCGTCAGTGGGATTCGAACCCACTATCACCCGAATACTGGATACTGGCCGCACTTAAGCGATTGCAGCTATCGAGCTCGGTGTGAAAATGAATAAGACATATATGATCGGGAATTTAATTCTATATAACTTTAGTTATGCAGTATAAATAAATAGAACACTCACCTGAACTACCATTTCACTCAGCGCGAATAAAATTATTATAGCCTAGATTGTAATGCCTCATACCCCGACTTTCGACACCGGTTTTCATTGAATTGTCTTAGGCTTTTTTCTGGTGATGCGCGTACATACATGGTCAATGAAGTGTTACCTTGTTGATCATTATTATTATATTTTTCGATTATTGGAGGCCTAACTGTACGTACAGACAGATAGACAGCGATGACGGAAAATTAACATGTGCATTTCCTTCTTACTGTGGACACGACCAGTGCAGAAATATCATTATTTTTAAATTCTGAGCAATGTACGGACAAAACTCTCATTTTATATAAGTTATATATATTGTTAGTCCCTGTCAATACTTACATTGTGGGAAACAGATCATCCGTTGCACATCTTGTTCAAGAAATGTTTGCGGTGGTACAGTAGTTTTAAGTGATTCTCCCAGTACAGGCACCTGGAATCCGTGGTCTACCTCCCACAGACAATTCTGGGTAAGTTGGGAATTAATGTATCTGACACTCAAGAAGAATGGTGTTACTGTCCTGATGCGATATCAGAAATTAACTCTTCTGAATTATCCCTTGGCTCTAGTGTCGTGGATTCGAATTCTTTCGAGTTTGCTGTAAAATCTTCAAAAGGTCCAGGACGTACAGCTTTAAATGCTCGATCAAATCAGATCCTCCTCTTACACTTCCGTTCAATTGGGCTGGGAAGACTTTTGAGTAAGGAGACAAGATGCTCTACTACGTGGTATGTTTCCAGCTGTCAGTCGTGAGCTGGCTTGGAATGACATAAGTAGAAGAATAAGTTTGAATGGAGCTTTTGAAAATAGGAAATATCATAATATGAAGATAAAATTTGAATTCAATAGACAGATTGGGGAAAATATTCATTTCTAGGATGAGGAGTAAGGGAATGGAATAAATTATCCAGGGAAATGTTCGATAAATTTCCAAATTTGTTGAAAATATTTGTTTAAAATATTTAAGAAAAAAGCTAGGTAAACAACTGATAGAGAATCTGCCACCTGGGCGACTGCCCTAAATGCAGGTCATTGATTGATTGATTGATTGATTGATTGATTGATTGATTGATTGATTGATTGATTGATTGATTGATTGATTGATTGATTGATTGATTGATTGATTGATTATGCACTCTCTTTAGAGGTCACATATAGTTACCAGTTCGAAAGAATGCGTGTCCTCACATCAAGAATTTAATAACACATGTCCATGCACACGAAACAGGAGCTTTCCCACAACGAGTCTGGAGCTTGGGTTTAGCTTGCGCGTCACTACAGAACCTGTTGCGTCAGATTGGATACTGTAGTGGGATAGCTTCAACATCAGAGAATTTGGACGCGTATTGTCACTCTTTCATCTCAAAATATCTTATGACCAAACCCCACTCCACTCTTGCTGTCTGCCTGTTACGCGTTCATCCCAAAATCAGGTTGGATCCTCAAATATCACCTCCGGAGTTTAAGTTTGTAGCAAAACCGATGTCAGCGCCATAATAACGCATACAAGTCATGATGAGAATTGAGGAAATTCACCACACTTTCCTCACGAGACTAGAATGTGCTATTGCAGCACAAGTGAGACAATGACTCTTCAAAACACCCAGATACACTATTTGTACCCTGAATAACACTACACAGCACCAGTCATACCTCGGCAGCTTTCATACTGTCACACCTGACGTGTCGGTGAAACGTATGTTTTCCTCTGACCTGTGTAAGATACAAATGTAAGAATACTGTATCTACCTACCTGGCTACGTAAAACATTAATTGATTAATAATAATAATAATAATAATAATAATAATAATAATAATAATAATAATCTCTTTTATACAGTGTGGTCGGAAATAACGTAAGCCGAGTATATGAGCGTTAGAACGTTGGTCATACTGATAAGTAATTTGAAAAACGTACGTCGATATATCACACCGTTCTCATTTTATCAGCTGCTGAAATTAGCCAATCAGATCGCTTTGCGGGCAAATTCAAATTGGCTTTACAAGGCAATGTTGATAAATCAGCACGTGGCTTGGTCGGGCTTGAGAGCCATGCCGAGAAAGGATCATCCAACACTAACACGCGGTAGGTTTCAGCTAGTGCCACCGTAGTGTGCTTGCTATACGCCGAGCCTAACATCAGGGATTTCCTTGTTCAAGTTCCTCCCCTGGAGAAGTTTATTTCTTCTATTGGCTCTCTCAAGCCGGCCATAAGCCAGGTGCAGATTTAGCAACATCGCCTCGCAAAGCCCATCTGAAATCCGCGATCTGATTGGATGACTTCAGCAGGGACAAAGGCGCGATATATCGACCTTTTTTTTTTAATTACTTATCAGTGTAACCAACACTCTGACGATCATATACCCGGTTCACGTTGTTTCCGACCATCCTGTATAAAAACGAAATTCCTGACTCAGTCACTTATCACTAATTCAAAGATTTGGCACAGGTGTGCCTAATAAGCTAATTACCGGGCGAGTTGGCCGTGCGCGTAGAGGCGCGCGGCTGTGAGCTTGCATCCGTGAGATAGTGGGTTCGAATCCCACTATCGGCAGCCCTGAAGATGATTTTCCGTGGTTTCCCATTTTCACACCAGGCAAATGCTGGGGCTGTACCTTAATTAAGGCCACGGCCGCTTCCTTCCAACTCCTAGGCCTTTCCCATCCCATCGTCGCCATAAGACCTATCTGTGTCGGTGCGACGTAAAGCCCTTAGCAAAATAAGCTAATTAGGGAAAGTAAATATGTTTTATCCTCATGTTTTGTGGTAAATGTGGTGAATCGGAGGTAATCACCCAAAACAAAATGTCACTAAATTGGACTCTTTCCACAAAGGTAGAAGGCTGGAATTTGGCACTAATGTCTCTTAAAAGCTAGTTCATTAAAGTAAGGATGTTTTATTCCAATATTTTGTGAGTAAGGGGATGAAATGGGGTTAGCTGTCTTAATTAGAATATTTAATTCCCACATTTCCAACGAAGCTAGAAAGCTCCAGTTTGGCACAGATGTATCTCAGAAAGTGGATAGGAAATTTAAAGGTATTTCGTTCCGATACTTTGCGACTAAAGGGGTGAAATTGGGGCAAATATTCGAATTAAAATATCATTATTTCTTACACTCCCTACGAAGGTAGAGTGCTATGCATTGCCACAGGTGCCCCTTATAAACTAGTTAGGAAAATGAACGATATTTCATTCCGACATTTTTTGATAAACAGGGCGAAACTGGAGTAACTACTCTGAACACAATGTCAATAAATTGCACACTTCTCACAAAGGTAGAGGACTGAAATTCAGCACAGGTCTTATAACCTAAGTAAGGAAAGTAAAGATGTTTCATTACGATATTTTTTCTTTCTGAGGTGTAAAAAAAGGGTAGAGTAGATTCCTCTAATTACAATATTTAATTCCCGCAATTCCTAAGAAGCTAGAGAGATTAAATTTGGCACAGGCGTTGTTTACAGTTTAATTAGGAACATTAAATATGATTAACTGTGTTTTGTGGTTAAGGGGGTGAAATCAGGATGTACTTACCTAAACAATAATATAACCAATTCTCACGCTTGCCACGAAGGTAAAGGCCTGCAATTTGTCGCAGGTGTTACTTACAAGTTAATTAAAATGTGTGTCGACACCTTATTCCTGTCCTTGGTACGTGGTTTGGAATGAGTCAAAATGAATTTCTATCGTATGTTTTACGGCCGGCTGCCCTTCCTGACGCGAATCTCAGTTGAGGAACTAATGAACATTAAATTAATGATGGTGAATGAGAGTGGTCGAAGGATGTGAAAGAAATCGGCTGTGTCCTATGAATAGGAACTGTCCTCTCACTTGCCTGCAAGGGAAAATTGGAAACCAGAAGAAACCATTCTCAGGACAGTCGACGGTGGGGGTTGAACCGACGCGTATCTCAAATGAAGAACTTTGCTGCATAGCCGTAACGCGTTACACGCCTGGCCATTCCGCTCTGTTCTTATAAACTCATTATAATCAGTAAAGGTACTTCATTCCGATGTTCTGTGGTTATGAGAGAAAACAACCTAGTCAACAATGTAACTGATTTTCATCTCACATTTATTACCAGGCTAGACGGCTGAAATTTGGCGCCAGTGTTTCTTTGAAGGTAATAAAGAAGTGTAAAAATGTTTAATTCCAGTATCTTATGAAACTGCTTCATAAATTCTTTTCATGCATTTCGATGTAGATAATCCGGTGAGTTGGTTCTACCAATGCCCTAGAAGAAGCATAGCGGTCATCTTTTTTCCTCCGTGTCCGGCTCCATGGCTGGCCTTTGGTCACAGGAGCCCCGGGTTTGATTCCCGGCGGGGTCGGGAATTTTAACCATGATTGGTTAATTTCGCTGACACGGGGGCTGGGTGTATGTGTCGTCTTCAACATCATTTCATCCACATCACGACGCGCAGGTCGCCTACGGGAGTCAAATCAAAAGACCTGCACCTGGAGAACCGAACTTGTCCTCGGACACTCCCGCCACTAAAAGTCATACACCATTTCATTTCCTTTCATTTCATTTTCCTCCGTGGGTGCTTCTGAAGGGTGCAAAAACTAATACAGTTATTTACTTAAAGTATGTACTTATTAAGAAGTATCTACGACAGACAGTATAAACTTGTAGTTTATAATATGTTGCTGAATTTAGTGTTTTTTTTTGTTTTTTGTTTTTTTGTTTTGTTTTGTTTTTTGCTAGTGGCTTTACGTCGCACGGACACAAAGATAGGTATTATTGCGATGATGTGGTGCTTGTAGTTTCTGTGTGAGTTGTATGGCCTTGCCCGGAACGGTATGCGGTGGTGGGCAGGACATGACCAGTGGCGCTCAGCTGATAATGTCGCCGTTTGCCCAAACACCGTCACTGACTTCACGTGTTGTTCTCCGTTCTTCTCATATCCGGCCGCTTTTCTTTGTGAGCAGTAATTAATGACGGTACCACTCTTGATGGCTCTTTCCGTTCCCTTTGATGCCGACTGGGATCTAATAAGCATCACCTTCCGAAAGTAAAATTCCCCTTGAGAAATGGTAAACAAATATTCCTCGTTAACATCTAAAAATAAAAATTTAACGCAATATCCCCTGAGAATAACATATATTCAACTACTAATAATAACGGCACTGATAAACATTTAAAAGGAGGGAATAAATCGCAGACATTCTTCTCTCCTTTTAGCATTGTTGATTCCCATTTGTTTTACACAGCTCTTGATTCTTATCACTGCAAACGTGAAGAAACGTATTAAAATAATGTCTGTGTCTACAAGGAAATGTTTAAGACCTAAAACCGCAAATTCAAAATTGCTCCCGTGTGAGTCCAGGTTGTATATAACTTAATCAGACGTACACATTTCCGAAACGTTTAGATTTTTATGGGCAAACCAATATTATTTCTTACCAGTCTAAGGAAACTAACCTCGACGGAGTCTTTCTGAAAGGAGATAAGATTGGAGAGTATTGGGGTAATTCCGTTCAGTCTCCAGTGCACTGCTCGCTGGCATTAAATTTATGTACCGGATGAATTGTAAGGGACGGACCGAAAATTCGTCGTGTAATGAAATTGGTGCTGAGCAGCCGTACTATTTGAGAATTCAGCGCTGCACCTTCCCCGTTCGTCGTGAAAGGCTCTCGGCTTGGGACGTGCAGAATGCTGATTGCACCCGTTGGAGATACCATAGAGCTGAATTATTGAAGACTACCGTAGCTACTTTGAGATAAACTCCAGTGAACACACAGTATCATCGTAAACGGGTCTCATCGCCCAAGTTGCTGAATTCAGCGAAGCAATCCTTTGTTCCTCAACAAATAGAATACTTCCTCGGTGAGCTGGAATTCAAATGTAGAGGAAAGAATCTGAAGGTAATATTTATTGCCCAAATCCTTTATATGACCAAGTGTATCTCTCTTTCTATCTCTTGCACTACATCACGTATCTCTAACGTCTTTAACCTTCACCGTTTCACAAATAACACAAACTGTACTCAACTAAAACAGTCCTTAATATTTATCTTCCTGGAGGAATACGCAAGGAGCTGAGATCGGACATTCTTGTGTCTAACAATCAGAAATATGTATATTTTATTTCTCTCTTTTAGCTTTAGATTCATAGGTTCTTGTAGTCTAAAATAATAAATAGGCTTAATGTTTTACTTTCTTGCTTATTATATAATGTATGTTTTAAATCTACTGAATTTGGTATCTGTATTTTAATTTATCTAAGTTTAGTGTTTAATTTAATATTAGGTAAGGTAAGGGTGTATTCTGCCCGAAGGCAGGTCCGAATCTCCGCGCCAACGCCCAATGTTGCTTAACTTTGGAGATCTCACGGGATCCGGTGTTTCAACACGGCTACGGCCGTTGGCAATTTAATATAGTAATATTATAAAAATGTAGTTAGTGTGTTCATAAATCTGTATTGTATTATATGAAGACGCTACTTAAAGGGGCTTTTCAGCCTCGATTGAATGCAAATTATCAATAAATTAATTTAAATTTTTAAAATTTCAATTTTCTCTCTCGCTCTTATTCCATATATTTATTTATACCTCAAAAATCTTTATAATTCTGTATATGGCACCGGTGTTTACTATAAGGCAATAAAGACGTGTTAAAATGTTTAATTCTAGTATCCTATGATACTGCCTCATATTTCCATGCTTTTATATGTAGATAATCCGGTAAGATGGTTCTACCAATGCCCTAGAACAAGCTAGCAGTCAACTTTTTCCTCCGTTGGTGCTTTTGAATGGTGCAAAAACAAGTACTGTACAGTCATTTAATTAAAGTATGTAACAACGTTTTAAGAAGAATCTCATAAAGACAGTAGAAAGGTTATTAGGAACACCTGTTCCAAATTTCAACCCTCTATCTTCGAATTAGTGATGAGTGACTGAGTCAGGGTGGTCAGAAACAAGGTAAACCGAGTATATGAGCGACAGAGTGTTGGTCACACTGATAAGTAATTTGAAGAAAAAAGTCGATATCTCGCATAATTCCGTTATATTAAATACACTAGAGACAATACGCGACACTCAGCGAGATATCGAGGGACAGCTATTAGAGCTCTCTCTAGCGGGTACACCTGAGAACTACTGATTCTGTCATAAGAGCACGTGTATTTATGTGTGAAGTTTTTGGTGCTATTTATGCGTTTTCAGTGAGTTGACGTAATTAAATAGTAGCGTGTGTGTCATTCCTTGATATCTCCTCTCAACCTGAGGGAAAAGGTATGTGCTGTGTTTGGCTGCAGTAACTGTGAAGTAGAGAAGAATGCGCGGTCTTTCTTTCGCTTCCCTCGTGACAAGAAAATGTAAGTAATATTGTGTTTGCATATATATTCATCCAGTGATAAAGAGATTTTTATATTACTTCATAATCTTCTAGCCGGCTCGACCCATATTTTAACTGGCTTAAAATGTAATACGCAGACTTTATCGTGCAGCAGTTAATCTTCAATACCGATGTGTTGTTGTAGGTGTGATCTGTGAGTTTTGAAATGTCACAGAAGTGATTTGGATAAGGTGTACAAGAAAGAAGGGAGGTTACGCCTATATAAGTATTATAAGATCTGTTCAGATCATTTACAGGCCAGTGACTTTAAAAATCTTCGACTATACAGCCAAGAGTATCTTACATTTTTACTATAATTGTACGTAAATATTCCTCAAAGCATCACTACCGACAACATTTTCATACTTTTCTTTCTGTCATCCCTCTTCTCAGATTAAAGCCTGGATTTTATAGAATTTCTTTCTGTTAGTAGGCTTCATGTTAAGAGGAAAATTGTCCAGCTTTTAAATGTTAGTTCATTGCATCATGTGTATAAGAAATGTGCCGATATTTTTATTGATGAGTGTCTTAATGTGATGATACAATGTTTTTTAAATAGAAAAAAGACAAATCTAACCGTAAAAGTTCAGCCAGGAATGCTAAAGCAAAAAAAGTAATGCATAAATGAAAGATCAACCCATTTCACAGCAGTCCATTTCACAACTCGTTTATATGTCTAATTTCAGTCTTTAAATAATTACCTGTTCAATAACTCTTGATTTATTTCTAGACGTAATTTATTTATCCATTTTCGCATACGCATTTCCGTTGATATTCGAATTTAGCGCGACTTTTCAGGTTAAGTCACTAGAAGCGCCACCGTCGAATTGTCTCCCATTTTAACAAGGCTAAATCCTTAAGTGTCGCCTATTGCCTCTACTGTATTTGCTAAAATCTACTAATTTGGGGAATTTGCACTTCTGTGATGTTCCGTCACCGCCACCTGTTGCCGGTAAAACAATATCGAGAATACAACTGTCGTCTTCATCACGATTGACATTTTCATCATCATTAGGATTACTTGAACTCTCACTTTCACTAAATAAATCATTATCACGATACAATTCTCGTTCAGTATAGTAATTTAGCAAAGAACACGAAACAGCACGTGATGAGAAAGCCATAGTGTGAACAAACGGCAGCTAGCATCGTTCTTTTGTCTGTAGCTCGGCAATGTAAGGAGGATAAATACTTAGAGCAGCGTTCATTTTCGGCTACAATCAAAACAATTAATGCAAAGCTGCACAAGCCCGAGTACGTATTCGGGCTGGCACCATGCGCCGGTAATGCGCAGCCCGAGTGCGTACTCGGGCAGACAGCGAAAGAGTTTAAAGCGTGGATGAGAAAAGCTGAAGTACGAGCTGTTTGAAGACAGGTGACTAAGGAGGCCAAGGTTCTACATCGGGTATAGAGGTGACTAGTAAATAAGGTTCTAACTGAATCAGAAGTACAGTACAAAGTGCAAACTAGATTTCTATGTCTTCACGCAGAAATGAGAATAGAACATTCTCTCATTGAGCTGTAGACAATATTCCTTGAACCGAACACATCAGGTAGGGCTCAACACCTCTTAGAGTGGGCGGGAGGTGTGGAGAGGCCTTCATTAGGATGGCTGGCCACATTAGCTGCGCTCACTCGAAACACAACGGGATGGCTGAAATTAACTTGCCCTCTGTTTACACAGGCCGCTTTATACACCCCACTCTCACACTCATTGTTTTCCAGCTGGCGAGCGTGCCGTACGCCGTAATAAGAGGGGGCAGCCTCTCACTCACTCAGCTACACAATAAGACTAACTGCCTCTCTCTGGAATAATAACAATAATATATCATTCTTACATATTAAGTATTATTTATTTAACCAGCCCCGTAGTGTAGAAGTAACGTGCATGTGTCTTGATCGGAGTCCTCTGGTCCAAGAAAAATGATTATGATGATGATAGTCTAATGATGATGATGATGACGACGATCATGGTGGTTATTTAAAGGTACCTAATATCCAGGTTATCGGACCCTGACGGTGGTGGTGGTGGTGGTGGTGGTGGTGGTGATTACTGTTTTAAGAGGAAGTACAACTACGTAACCATCTTCTATATGATACTAATCAATGAGGAAAAAATGGGAAGAGTCCGACACTTCGAAAAATGAAGATATCGGCCAAAGGAAGACAAGGGCCACGAAGGGCTTGAGAATGAAAGACTCCCTAAGCATCGAGTGCTCTAATACCGTCTGGGTCGGAAAATAACAAAAGTTGACCAAAGGAGGTCGGATAGGGCAGATGAAAGTGAGGAGCCTGGCGCAAGTAAGTGGAAGCAATGCCAGGACTCAGTTAAGGGGGCCGTGGTCGCCAAAACACGTTCCCAAGTTGAGAGCCTCTAGGGGCTCTTTTAGTCGCCTCTTACGGCAGGCAAAGGATACCGTAAGCGTTATTCTAACGGGGAGAGGTACGAGATGAAGGGAAATGAAATAATAATTAGCTTTAAAATTTACCTGTTGACTAGGATTTTAAAAATGATGACGATGAAGAAATTACTATGAGTTTAAAATAATCAGTGGATTTAATTGGCATTGCCTTATTTTCCTATAGATTTACAAATAGATCGAAACGTAATAAAACTGAAGTGAAATCAATTTAGTTCAAAATTTCAAACCATATTAAAATATACAAAAAGATAGGATACCTCAAACAATATTCAGAAGAATAAAAGCGTAATTAACAGTAAAAGTAAAATATTACACATTCATTCCTAAAGACGTAAAAACAGGCCACTATCCCTCATAAAACGGATGACGAGGCCTAGTCACTGCTCGTCATCTCGTAGAGAACGGCGAAGATCGGCCATTCCGCGCACTTCGTAAGGATTACTACTGTTAGATGACCGCCGCAAGTAAACACTAGTTGGGAGTGGGTCTCACTTCAGTAAGTAGGAGTGTGTTGCTATACCATGGCCGATCTTAAGTCGACATTATACCAATGCTCCTCTGCGATAAACTCGAAGGAATGTCTTCCATAACTTCGTAGTCCCCTTAATTGTCCTCAGCTTATTTGAAAGGCCTGCCACTCCAACTCCCTATGGGACATTACCAAATGTCTCAGCTGAGAACAAATATCACTGGCTGGAACCTTGTAATGCAACGGGGGAAATGCAACTGCAGGTTCAAGAAAGGAAGTGAAATTAGCTTGTGGTTTTTCGTTAAGGTTGACACCGTGATTCCGTGATCAGTTGTACTTTCAGTTGTACGTGAAATCCGAAACACAACTATGTGAATATATTCATATTTTTTTAATCCTCGTACCTTAACAGGGATTAATACCAATGACAGAAGCCAATGACAGTGCACTTCACCACTAACATGAGTTCAATTCCCTGTCATTCCAGGGATTTTGATTCTGGACTGAGGACTACAACAAGCTTCACTCAGCCTTGTGAGGCCAACTGAGGATTTGTGTGATGCAAGAGGCAATGATCCCGGTCACCAATTAGACTGAGGAGGTGGTGGTTATTATAGTTTTAAGAGGAAGTAAAGCTAGACAACCTTCCTCTATTAACAACAATCGGACAGAATAATGGAAGTGGTTCGACACTTCGAAAAATGAAGGTATCGGCCAAACAAAGACAAGAGCCACGAAGGGTGTGAAAATGATAGACTCCCTACTCCTCGCAACCTAATAGCGTCGGAAAAGAACAATAGTTGACCAAGGATGATGGGATAGGATAGATTAAAGCGAGGTGCCTGGCGCAAGTAAGTGGAATCAAAGTCAAAGTGTCCCGTTGTCGCCAACCCACGCTCCCATGTTAGGGGCCCATGGGTTCCTTTTATTCGACTATTACGACTGGTAGGGAATACCACGGGTGTTATTCTATCACCCCCACTCACAGGAGGATTAGACTGAGGAATCACCACGCTGACCTAGTGGAACTTAAATATCTGAAGACTAGAAAGCAGTAGTCTTGGCAGGTCAAGAGCCTCAATGGCCTATATGCATTATAGTTTTATTGTGTATTTATTTATTTATTTATTTATTTATTTATTTATTTATTTATTTATTTATTTAAACATGAATCTTAAAGGAACTTACTTTATTTTTACTGAGGATTTGGAATATTATGATCTGAAGAATGTCCAATCTGCCAAGAAAGTTTGACGTCTTCGTTATGGAATCAAGAATAATAATAATAATAATAATAATAATAATAATAATAATAATAATAATAGTGAAGTAACATAAAGTTAGAACCTTCGAGGTTGGCGGCCCATTTAAGTTCCGCAGCTACGCCAATGGGTTCACTGATCAGGCGCTCTCAGCAGGATACAATTAATTTCCGGTTCCTCAATATTCTGAACACATTTCTGTGAACTGAGAAGCAAAACTTCTTCTTACAACTCCTCGCGTCAAATTATTCAACCAATGAAAGTATTTCTCTCCCCCCCGTTGAATATCAGAGTGTTCCTGATAGGTAATAGAATTGACTTAAGATGAGGTCATGAAATATGCACTGGATGCGAGGTCACTTGGGAATTCAAGCGGCTTCATTTCTATCGCTGCATCCCCTTTAATTTATGGTGAAGTTATTCCACCCTCTTTTCTATCTCTTCTTCACTTTCGTGCCTTTCCTTATTATCCCGCTGCGTTCGGAGCAGATGTAGACCGCCGACGTAAGTCAACTACTCGTAAATCAAGAAATGTGCATGAAGAGGTGTTCCTTAAATGACCTAAAGATAAGTAAATATTAATCATTTATTTTAGAAAAACAATTTAAGTAACCTTTTTCCTGGAAATTTTGAGTTAACGGTGAAGTCACTTTCTATATATGTATACTCATCGTCATAATTTTAAACATAAAAAGCATACGTTCGGTTATTATTGAGATTTTTAGACGGCCATGGAATATGATTCTTAGAAAGTCATTGTTTCTACACTTAACAGCCCATACATGGAGAATGCTAAAACCTACTCCCAGATTGTTCTGATATAATAGACCTTGAGTTGGTGGCGAAGGTATTACGAGAAAACTGTGGCATCTCTTGAGCATCAGGAATACGAGTTCCAATTATTCAAAATCAGCCAACATGTTTTCGCATACAAAACGACACTTCGTATCACACAATGCTCTTCCTGTCCGTTATTTTCATTAAGACTAGTCACGACTTCCAGCCCCGTAAGGATATGCAGTCCGTCAGAACAATTTCCATTGTCTTCATTTTGGTATGCTTGTGTACAAAGGAAAATTAACACAAAGAAAATAATTGTTCTGATGTATTTAATATCCACAAGAGGCTGGGAAGCGTGACCCGTCTTAATGGGCATCATGGATAGGAAGAGCATTGTTGTTCTTATTGTTGTTGTTTTGTTGTTGTAATTCATAGTGTAAAATTTTTAAATACTTAAGGTACGTGTAAATTTCTGTATGTTAAGCTAGTTTTAAGCTGAACCTGTAGTACGGTAAGCCGTAGTGTTAAC
Organism: Anabrus simplex; assembly: GCF_040414725.1. NCBI lineage: Eukaryota > Metazoa > Arthropoda > Insecta > Orthoptera > Tettigoniidae > Anabrus > Anabrus simplex. The sequence continues at coordinate 1,704,725,996 of NC_090265.1, read as the reverse complement.
CATTGGAAATACTTCAATTGTGTGTGAATTTGTATATGATGCTTCCGGATTTAGAATGTTAAACTAGTAGTATTTCTTGTAATATTCTCTTTCCATGGAACTGCTTGTTGTAATCTTCTTCTTGTTGTTGTTGTTGTTGTTGTTGTGTAATTATGTTTTATATTTACTTTATTATCACACTACTGTAAGTGATCTTTGCTACCGGAATTTTCCCAATTGCGATGTATTTGTTACTAATAATAATACGAGGTATTGCTTCTTAGGTGACGATAGACACTTCAGCTTCGTTGTAAGTAGTGACAGAGTGATCACTATTTGTGGCCTACGGTGTCCTATGCTCCGTATACAAATTGTTGATCAGGTTTTATTCCTACCTGAAGGGCATTCATGGAGTGGAACAATTAATTTGTAGGAAGTAATATATTAGATTTGTACTTACCATATTTTTCATTTTCATTGCTGTTACTGATTTGTAGAGTTTCTACTGTATGTTTAAAATTATTCCTTAATATTTTTAAAATCATTATTAGCTGAACCATGTGTTTATTTCAGAAACAACTTTAGTCGACGGTTTTTTAAAGGTAAAGGGATGGTTTGAAGTGTGGAAAAGCTAATGGAGCTAAGTGCCACAAAAGTAGTTTTTTGATACTCAACAAAAACTGTTTAAACTTGAAACTAAAGCGGTATTATAGCTGAAAACTCGAACTCATAACCTTAACCATTTGAAGAGCCAGGGCCACCTCGGTGGATTGGGTAGTCAAGACCCAGACAGTAGCACAGATCTCTCCCACAAAACACTCGCATGCCCTTAACACACAACGCATTCCCCTCCCTCGTGAGCATCTGTACTAGTTCCCCCCCAACCCCACCCCACTCTAAAAACTCGTCTTGCACTAAAGCTAAATTCAACCTCACTATACCCCAATCGTATGCGGTGGAACAAGAAACATCGTATTTGAAGCTAAGATGGCTCGTCACCTCCCACTCGCTGCTAGTTGCTTTACGTCGCAACAACACAGATAGGTCTTATGGCGACGATGGGATAGGAAAGGGCTGGAAGCGGGGAGGAAGCGGCCGTGGCCATAATTAAGGTACAGCCCCAGCATTTGCCTGGCGTAAAAATGGGAAATCGGAGCTTCCGATAGTGGGTTTTGAAGTCATGATCTCCCGAATGCAAGCTGATAGCTACGTGACCCAAACCAAGCAGCCACTTGCTCGGTTGACGACAATTATTCGAATCCCAGCCAATACATATAGGATTCCTAAATGAAAATCCTCGTCCCTCTGGTTCGGATTCTACGTAAAACTGGAGGTTTCGTGGCCCTGATCTCGGTTGAACAGTCACGTAAATCTATAAGTTTGCTTGTTTACTTTAGAACTTGGCTGGCGGTATAAGTCCTGATGCCACGCACAAATTCAAGTGAAAATCTCTTCCAAACATGTTAACATTCGAACCCGAGACGTTTGAATTTGAAGATGTCAGACTGGACCACTGAATTTCTGTGACAGAGCTGAGAATTGAAACTCACCCCTAACATAATGGTGGACATGGTGCACATTATATTCAGCATTGGTACGTTCCATGCAGCGCACTATCCTCTTGAACTTAAATTAACTTCCACGCGTTGGTGTTTAAAGAGACTGACGGACATTCTTTCTTTTAAAGTAACAGTTGAGGAAAAGACGAGATAACTTTCCGATTGCGGCCCTCCGGTTGTCTGACTTCACAAGTAAGTTTCAGTGTTTTATAACAGAATGGAAATTTGTTCGCTAAATTTAGAATGACTTGTCTACCAGGAGTTTCTCTTGAGGCAGTGTTTCACAACTTCTATAGGAAAAGTTGTTCAGTTAAACTTGAGAATATATAACTGCGAACAATTATTTTCTGAAGCTGAATCTTACCGAACGTATCGGTCCTTACAAAGTACTTGTCAAAACATTAGGTTGGAATTAACACCATGTTTCTCAGTATGTCACTTTGCAAAGTAGAGGTTGAGTCACATGCCATGAATACAATATACGTAGTAGTCGTTAAGTTCGTGGACTGGCCGTCTGATGTCGCAGTGGTGCACTACAGTGGAGAGTTTGCACCACAGAGTGTTGTCGTGACAGTTCTTCGCTGCTCCTAGGAAGAGACAAATGCGTGCATTTAAACAAAACTACGGTCTCTGTTGTGAAGGGTAGTTTAATATCAGTGACGGAACTTGGGGATGTAGTAGTTTGAGCAACGGGCAGATTTCAAGATTTGACAAAAATTAGGCAAAAATCAGCTAGCGAAACGTTTGATATGATCAAATCGAAATCCCTCGGATCACCACGACGGTAAAGAAGACGCGGAAAGACAGGTTGAAAGACTATATGTAATCCTTGAACTATTACCGGTAGCCCACGATCATATTGACTGCGGTACGTACATATGTGTACAGTGCGTTGCCTGCACTGTAGGCGTCAATCCAAGAAGTTATTGACTGTAGTATATGAGTGTACGTCGTATTGATTGCACTGTAGGCGTCAGTCCACGAAGTTATTGGCTGTAGCAGTATTACACAATACAAAGACCGAATAACGGGGTGGCAGGAAGTGCAGTGGTAATAATATAAGTGGAGCGAGGCGAAACGGAAGAACTTTTGAAGCAGGACAATGAGGAATTTGGCGAGTTCCTTCGAAGATGCTGGAAGCAGGCTAACAATGGAGAGGTGACTGGAATGATCTGGAAGTGGAAATTGCGAGAATATTCTGCTCGACAATTTAAAGAGCGAGAGCATGTCAGTCACGAGTCAGTGACGAGGAATTTGGGACAGCGTAAATCAGAAGACTAGTGAATGTCATATTCTAGTAGACGGCCTATATGCGACCTGCCATGTCTGTGAGGGTGGGGCCCTGCCTTAGATGACTTTTAATAATGGAGGCGGCACAAATACCCAGCCCGCGAACAAGACGAATTAACCAATTAATGTTTAACCCCCGGTCCGGCCGGGAATCGTACCCGGTATCCTCTGGTCCAAAGGCCAGACCGCTAATTTTTTAGCTATGGAACTGAACAACTAGTGAGGCAATCAGCGGTTGACTTCTGCATGGCGTGTGAGTCGAGTTCCTGTGTTGTCGGGTGAACTGTTCTGAGGTGGTGGTGGTGGTGATTATTGTTTTAAGAGGAAGTACAACTAGGCAACCATCCTCTATATAACACTAATCAGAGGGAAAAAGGGAAGGGATCCGACACTTAGAAAAATGAAGATATCGGCCAAAAGAAGACAAGGGCCACGAAGGGCGTGAAAACGAAAGACTCCCTAGCCCTCGCAAACTTAATAGCGTCGGGGTCGGAAACGAACAAGAGTTGACCAAGGGAGGTCGGACAGGATAGATTAAAGTAAGGAGCCTGGCACAAGTAATTGAAAGCAATGCCAGGACTCAGCTGAGGGCCCCGTGGTCGCAAACCCACGCTCCAAAGTTCAGAGCCCCCGAGGCCCCTTTTAGTCGCCTCTTACGACAAGCAGGGGATACCGTGGGTGTTATTCTACCACCCCCCCACAGGGGGAAGAACTGTTCTGATGACGACAATACACTGTGAAGGGTTATGTTGGAAAGCATTTGTGAAGTGAAACTCCCAAACTCAAGTGTATTTTTAAACAGTAGTTTAATCAATTTAGTCTGTACTTAAACATGCTGCCTATGTGAATGGCCAGTTTAGTTTTAAGGAACCTCATGACCCGCGAGAACTGGTGTCAGGAGTGGGACAGAGTTGGAACACAGACAGTATGGAACTAAATAAAAGTGTGACAATGCACTTGCCTCCACGGATATTATAAAGAATTCGTTATTCGTATCGTATAAGGAAATATATTTTATTTCATACTATGACGTAATTGCCTTCTTCCTCTACTCAAAGGAGTACGGAAAATAACATATTACCGTACTGTAATTACCTTCTGTACTGTTTTATTAGACGTCGTCTCTGATTGGTTTAATTGCAGTCCATTATAATTTAAACACAGATAGTCAGAGGGATCCTTAATCAGAGAACATCTAACTGAACCTTGTTGGATTGTTTCCTCACCTGATTGCAGCACTGTGGTTCCGTACTCAAATACACAAACAATGGCGTCTCTGCCTTCCCGGCTCAAGTAATCCACTGCCATCACAATACTAACTACTGTATAGACTAATCTATTTGAAATAGATAAATATCGCATTTATCACAGCATATCATAAAGTTCGCATTACGTCCATTAATCCACGGTCAGAGGAAAACGTTTACGACTCTGGTAGCTTAGTAGACTGTTCACTGCTTCAGATAACATTTAATTGTTATCATTTAATACAAAGTAACTCCATGTACACAACTCTTATATCGTCCACAGGAAGGCATGAACAACAAAACAAGAATACGACAATGCATGGATCAAACATGAAAGATTTGTTTTGCAACGAATCAATATTATTTAATTTAAGATAACCAATTTCTCCATAGCATGAATTAAAATATTGTACCAACCTGCCACAAAAAGCTATATTTTACGTAACGTGTGAGGAATTTCGAAACGAGTAACGTAAATGTATATATATTGGATCGTAAATCTTCCTTTGCCCCGAAGGGGAGTGATCTTACAAAGGAGAGGACTCCAGGGCTGTTGGAGAGAGGGGAGGGGGCTTGCTGTGCTAATTGGGTAATTAGGTGGCCAAATACGATGACGTTATTATGACAGAACATGTCTTGTGCAGCGGAGCGTGTGAACAGCTGACCGCAGACCGCAGAGAAGCCAACTCCAGCGGCCTACTGGACCTGATTGATGTTACCCTGCTCTGAGGTCGATAAGACGACCAGTGATTATAGTTTTAAGGGGAATTACTACAAAATCACTATTCCGTAGATTAGAGACACAAAGTTTGTGATAGGTTTGATGGGGAGGTACACGTTTCTCGAGTGTATATAAGTAAAAATCATTTTTGTTATTACTCAGCTATGGCTAAATCTATCTAAAGAATGTTTGTACGCTCAACCCACATTTGTTTTCATTCATAATTAAGGCTGAGATATTTGCGCAGTAATAGGTTAGAATGCAAACTCCTTTGGGTAGGTGGCCGATGACCTCGATGTTAGGCCCCTTTAAACAACAAGCAAGCCTTTGGGTAGTAGGAAGTATCTTCTAACACGTTCTTCCGTAATGTAGTGAGAGAAACATAAATTCTAGGGGATCAAATAGGCTGGGCCCCAAGTGTTTATGCAAATCACAAAGCAGACTCTTGTCTGATATACTTCATTCGCTTCAGTAGGATTGAATTCTAACTGCGCTCTATTCATAACACAGTATAATGTTTAGTTATTAAAGAAAGCTACTATTTATCTGATGCCTTCGCTGGCGAGATATAGTATTTACTGTGCACTATGTCTTCTGGTATGGGCTAGAATAAATTTGTTACTGTCATTGACCTGTCTCAGTCTCATCCTTGGCTTTAACAATATGAAAGTGACTGAGGTATGAGCGATGCTAGTAATACCATTCCTTATGCAGCCAGTCCCTGTTATGAATGGTATGAAAATATCACTCATAGGGTCGGTTGATGCGTGCATTTCAGTGGGCTTGGCAAACTGATATGTGAGCAACTTTTGGCTCGGTGAGGAAAGCAACGGGAAACTACCTCACTCCTCATTTCCCTAGTACGCCTCTTCAGTGATGCCTAGGCGATCTATGACAGCTGTTGGCATAGCTGTGGAGGATCAAACCAGCCTTCGGGCTGAATACCCAACATACACTTTTAAACATCAAACTTGTAAACTGTCCACCTCTGTGTAGTGGTTAGTGTGATTAGCTGCCATCCCCGGGGGCCCGGGTTCGATTCCCGGCTCTGCCAAGAAATTAGAAAAGTGTTACTAGGGCTGAAACGAGGTCCACTCAGCCTCGGGAGGTCGATTGAGTAGAGGAGGGTTCGATTCACACCTCAGCCATCCTCAAAGTGGTTTTCCGTGGTTCTCCACTTCTCCTCCAGGTAAATGCTGGGAAGGTACCTAACTTAAGGCCTCGGCCGATTCTTTCCCTCTTCCTTGTCTATCCCTTCCCATCTTCCCATCCCCTCCACTAGACCCTTGTTCAGCGTAGCAGGTGAGGCCGTCTGGACAAAGTACTGGTCCTCTTCCCAGTTGTAGTTCCCCGGCTCAAAGCCTCACGCTCCAGGACACTGTCCTTGAGGCGGAAGAGGTGGGATCCATCGCTGAGTCTGAGGGAAAACCAACCCTGGACGGTAAAGGATTTAAAAAAGGAAGAAAAAAATTGATAATTCATTTTCTTTATCTGAATTAGGTCTCAACAATAATTGCACTGAATATCTACATGATTTCTTTTTAAATTAAGACATATCAAGGACAAACACTATGGTCTCTAAGATATTCGTTTCGAAAATAATTTTTTCTCTTAATAGTTACCTTCCACATCACATATTTTCACTTTTGCAAAGCATTTAATTAAGTGGAAGAATCCGGAGAATTTTGATTATATAATTAAAACTGCCAAGCACAATTTGATGCAAATTAATTATAATGAAAAAATTGGATAAATGAAGGTAACGTGCGTATGACAGAATGGGAAGTAGGAAGTGTCATATATGGACATTTACAAACATTTTTGAATCAGTGGAGATAATTATTTTTTCACCACATGAAAGATAAAGGATAATATGGAGAGATATTTTAACCCATAAATGTGTACATCCATCATAATGCTCCTCGGCCGAATGGTCAGCGTAGTGATCTCCAGGGCCAGGGGTTCCATTCCCAGACGCGCCGGGAATATTAACCCCTTTCTTTTAAATTCTACTGGCTCAGAGAATGGGTGTTTGTGTTCGTATTAATACACGTGTCTTCATCTATACAGAACATAACACGCCACACTATCGACCAACAGTTAATATATCCTTTCACGAACGGTCGGTGTGAGGAAGAGCACATGGCGTAAAACATCGCCAAATTCACGTCAAGTGCCGATCCCAATAAACTGAGGAAAATAAAGGAACAGAAAGAAGAGAAAGGAAAAACGAACCTCTCTGTTAAGTGGAAATATAACCTGATAAGGGATCAACAGGGCAGAAGTGTCGATATTTTGCTGATTGTCTTCAACACAGCTTTTGTACAGACTACCGTACCTCGTTATTACAATTGGCTTTACGTCGCACAGACACAGAGAGATATAATCGCGACTATGGGATAGAAATGTGAAGGAAGCGAACATGGCTTTAATTAAGGTATATCCCTAGCATTTTGCCTGGTGTGAAGATGGGAATCCACGGAATACTATCTTCAGGGCTGCCGACAGTATAGGACAGAATACACTATCTCCTGAATAACAACCACGTATCCACTTGCTCAGTACTATACTTCCATGTTCCCACCAGCATATGTTACGAATTAAGCTCCATTGTTCTACTCTGAACAGAGTCATCTTGAATATAATTTCCGTGAAGTATATTTATGATTTATTGTTTTAGGTAGCAATACAATGACATAACAATTTCCTCTTAACTCTAATCAGAATCAATAAAGATAGAGGTCTAGCTCTTAGAGAAACCAAGGTACCGTCGCCCCTTTGCGAAAATCATATGATTAAATATACGTCTCCTGGTCATGGCCATCCATCAACGGCTGCTCATTTCAGATGGCAACCAGCCATAATACATAGCCTCGACGGTTGTTAGGTAAAATTGTCTGACCATGCATCCATACCTTCCATCACTGTCTGCACAGTTGCTAGGTAACATTGTCTGACCATCCATTCATATCTTACATCACTGCCTGTACGGTTGCTAGGTAACATTGTCTGACCATCCATCCATACCTTCCATCACTGTCTGCACAGTTGCTAGGTAACATTGTCTGACCATCCATTCATATCTTACATCACTGCCTGTACGGTTGCTAGGTAACATTGTCTGACCATCCATCCGTATCTTACATCACACACTGCATTGTTGCTAGGTAAACATTGTTTGACCATCCACCCATACCTTACACCGCAGCCTGTACGGTTGCTAGGTAAACATTGTTTGACCATCTACCCATACCTTACACCGCAGCCTGTACGGTTGCTAGGTAAACATTGTTTGACCATCTACCCATATCTTACATCACAGCCTGTACGGTTGCTAGGTAAACATTGTTTGACCATCTACCCATACCTTACACCGCAGCCTGTACGGTTGCTAGGTAAACATTGTTTGACCATCTACCCATACCTTACATCACAGCCTGCACGGTTGCTAGGTAAACATTGTTTGACCATCTACCCATACCTTACACCGCAGCTTGTACGGTTGCTAGGTAAACATTGTCTGACCATCCATTCGTATCTTACATCACACACTGGATTGTTGCTAGGTAACATTGTCTGACCATCCATCCGTATCTTACATCTTTGTCTGCACAGTTGCTAGGTAACATTGTCTGACCATCCATCCGTATCTTACATCACACACTGCATTGTTGCTAGGTAACATTGTCTGACCATCCATCCGTATCTTACATCACACACTGCATTGTTGCTAGGTAAACATTGTTTGACCATCCACCCATACCTTACACCGCAGCCTGTACGGTTGCTAGGTAAACATTGTTTGACCATCTACCCATACCTTACACCGCAGCCTGTACGGTTGCTAGGTAAACATTGTTTGACCATCTACCCATACCTTACACCGCAGCCTGTACGGTTGCTAGGTAAACATTGTTTGACCATCCACCCATACCTTACACCGCAGCCTGTACGGTTGCTAGGTAAATATTGTTTGACCATCCACCCATACCTTACATCACAGCCTGCACGGTTGCTAGGTAAATATAGTTTGACCATCCATCCATACCTTCCATCACTGTCTGCACGGTTGCTAGGTAAACATTGTCCGACCATCCATTCATATCTTACATCACTGCCTGTACGGTTGCTAAGTAACATTGTCTGATCATCCATCCATATCTTACATCACATACTGCATAGTTGCTAGGTAAAGATTGTTTGACCATCCACCCATACCTTCCATCACTGTCTGCACGGTTGCTAGGTAAACATTGTTTGACCATCCACCCATATCTTACATCACACTTTGCACGGTTTCTAGGTAAACATTGTTTGACCATCCACCCACATCTTATATCACACTTTGCACTTTTTCTAGGTAAATATTGTTTGACCATTCACCCATATCTTACATCAAACTTTGTACGGTTGCTAGGTAAACATTGTTTGACCATTCATCCATACCTTACATCGCAGCCTGTACGGTTGCTGGGTAAACATTCTTTGACCATCCACCCATACCTAACATCACAGCCTGTACGGTTGCTAGATAACATTGTCTGACCATCCACCCATATCTTACATCACACTTTGTACGGTCGTTAAGTAAGATCGTCTGACCATCCATATCTTACGTTACTGAATGCACGATTGCTAGGTAACAATATCCGATCGTCCATCCATACCTTACATCACTGCTTGCACTGTTGCTGGGTAACATTGTCCGACCATCCATCCACACCTTACATCACTACCTGCACGGTTGTTATAATTACAAAATATGTGGTTTCTTTATATATGTAGGGAAGGGTTGGTTCTAGGTCCTTAAAAAATGGTTTTTCCGTAAGGACAAATCAAGTATTGTTTTAGCACCGAGGGGCTTAAATTACTGAGGTTAGTCCGGTCCTTCTGTGAAAAGTTCTATATTTTATCGATTTCCTTCCCCCTTCCCCTAATCATAAAACATCTCTAATTTTCCTTTTATGTTATAGAGAACTCCTGCGCCAAATTACAGCCCTTACTCTTCAAATAACTACGGGCTTCATGTTATGCAGCCTGTGACGGAACACTTGCAGACCAATAGTTATTTGAAAAATCCATAGCAGGAGAAAATCAGAGGATGCAGAATATTTCGCACGGCTTGACAATTAACCCCATATAATATAAGTGAACACCGAGGAAACATGATATAGAACTTTTTGTATCGTACAATAAATTCGGAAATCGTCATCATTCTCTCTCTACTTTGTTCACCTCCATCATAGTTCACGTCACTGCTACGCGCTTTCTTAGGTAAACATCACTTTAACATGTCTCATTAAATGTGTGAATATAGCCATGTTACTTCACATTAATTCCTGAAGGAAACACGTAATCCTCTGCAAATTCCCGTGCGAAGAACGGGTAAAAATGCTAGTTAGTTAATAACAGCAGTCTAATTTTTTTAGGATACAAATATATATTGGTTTACAACGCAGATTCAGAGAACATGTTGGCTGGAGCTGCGCTACGTAATTACAGTGGACATGGCGAAGCAAACAAATGTTCATCAGTCCCCAGAGTGCCCATGACCACCATGCGTAATTAACTGGAGTCAGCATGTTTCCGACAGTGATTGTTGTGTGTGGGCGGAGTCAGGGAATTATTGTTCACGAGTATTGCACTCAACAGGGTAGGCGTTAGGTAGGTGTGGCCCCTCTTACATTACTGAAGACAAGAATGTTAATTACAGTCCAATATTCGCGAGAAAGAATGTAAGAGATGTAGCGCGAGAGTAAAAGAGCTAAGATGCAATGTCAAAAAAATGCGTTTGAAAACATTGATCAGAGTGTTCTTCACAGAAAGCATTCTGGATTTCGAATTATCACTCTTATTCTAATCGAGATCTGTTATTGTCAGATCAATTTAGGTAATCCTCATGGTTCAATGCAGGATCTCCTTTTATAGTATAATGTACCAGATATATATTTTTTTTGCTAATTGATTTACGTCGCACTGACACAGATAGGTCTTGTGGCGACGATGGGACAGGGAAGGGCTAGGAGTGGGAAGGAAGCGTCCGTGGCCTTAATTAAGGTACAGCCCCAGCATTTACCTGGTGTGAAAATGGGAAACCACGAAAAACCATTTTCAGGGCTGCCGATAATGCCAGATATAATTATAAATGCAAAATGTTTCATGTTTGCCGATGATCTTAAGTTGACTTTTTCTAATTTGCTTTACGTCGCACCGACATAGTGCAACCGTTAGGGCTTTAATCGTCGCACCTAAACTAAGTATGAACCAGCTCTGAGCACATCGGGCGACAAAATGAAACTGGCCCCAAAAATTGGGCAACAAAATGAGGCTTGCATTAGGTATATCAGGGCAATATTACTTAATTTGGTTTCACAAACAGATGTACAGTTGGAACATTTGGATGAGAACCGCCAGAAGTCACTTACCAGGCTTGAAGTCTCATCCTCCCTACTTTCATAAGATCACCGGCTGAATTCGTAGAGCAATATGGGTAATGGAATGTCCGATAAAGAAATAAAATAGGCACTATCTAAAATAATGAAAGTAGGACTCTATAATATGAGAGGGATATGCTAATATTGCTAAATGAGAAGAATCTCCGTTCAAGTATATATTCTAAACATATTTATTATACTGATATGAACCACACAAATAATGTTGTATCTCAACATATGAGTGAAGAAACAATTAAACTGATACAATTATATACATTATATGCCCTCTTTTCCTGAAATTGTCTTGGCATAATTAATTCTTGATGTACACCAATTAATTCGCTGAACATACACTGATACATGATATTTAAAAAAAATGGATATTGAATTTATTTCTTAAACTGTCGTCACAAATGGATATTAAATATGGTTCCGGTACCGAGGATCGAACTCGAGACTCATGGGTAAGAACCAGGTATCCTTTATTTGTTAGTCATGATTTGGATAGAAAGAAGAGAAAAAATATTTATAACACAATATAAGCACATCTGTTATACACACGAGATTGCATTGGCGAGTATCGAACATGTGATCCATTTGACCACGACAAATGTATATTTACAACACTTACGATGAACATACACTCTGAACATATATGTGCGTATCCTGGGTTTACCTAACAAATTATATATTTAAAGAAAATCCGTCAAAGCTGGAATCAAACCCATCACCATATCACTTTGGGAAATAATAAAACACACAGAAACATATATATATATAAAAAATCAAATATATTTACACAACACGTCTTGAAAATATGGCTTAACCAAGCCATAATATCTGGTTAAATCTTCGCTCCAGCATCATTCGAACCAACAGGCTTCGGCATCCAAGGTAAAAATTTTTGGACTCCAATCAGAGGCTAAATTAATGCTTAGCACGAGAAGGGATCTATCCTTCACAAAATCCGGAAAATATCCGTGTTACTTGCAACGTATAATTAGAATGGGGTTGAGATTACTTTGGTAAATGAAAAGAGCTTGGCCCGTTAACATCGCTTTGCTAGAGACTGCAAAGTTTGCTCGGCCTACGGTCGACCAGCATATACCTGTCCATCACAATAACAGCTGTGACTAGTCCTGGGTTGTGGATACCATAAATCGTCCGTCACTCTCCCTTTCATTTCTCTTACATATCATCTCGGCTCATTGTCAAGTATGCACTCACTTGAAAGCCATTATTTCTTATTACTCGTTATCTGGCTATATATTCAGCTCAATTTTATATCTCACAACAGCTATAATTATTTATTCTTCCTTATCACTCCAACAACAAAACATGTTACAGCTCCGCCCTCTCATGTCTTGGCATCGTATCTCAATCCGTTCATTTAATTCACAGAGAAAACCCCATTATTTCAGGTTATTTTATTCTCACAATTTCATATATAATTATAAATTAATTACACCTCGGTTTGGATCAACTCCAATGATTATCTAATATTATCCGGGATTACAAATACCCGAATTTCAAACGTATCATTTATATCCAAACTACTCTGAAGATCTTTACCAGACGAAGAAATATAAATCTAGCAAACTTGCCGTTCTTCCCAAAGATAGTTCATATAAGCTAAGAACTTTGAAGTCTATATAACAATTCATGCAAATGAATTTTTGTTAAATATCAATGATTATCTTAAAAATCACTTGATGATCCTAACTAATAGTAATAAATCTTTCCCAATCATACGCGCATAATGTTCCCTACATATTTAATATTTAATTATGACATTATAATATTTACAAATATTATTATTACTGGAATGCATCTCTCGTGTTTAGGGTATATTAAAGTATGTACTTAACACTTGGTGAGTAAGGCTTGCTGTCATCTAGGGTACATCTTAGATCTTTACACGAACATGATGAATATTCTTGTTCCTAGTAGTCCTTGGTTCTTCTTCATACGACGATCCATGACACGAACTGCTGTTTTCTCAGTTGAATTTCGTGACGATCCTTGTAAAGCTGATTGCAGGCACTCAGGCGCGACTCTTGTAGGTTCCGAGTCTTGGGTTCGACGACCACTCACGAACATACAGAAAAATGGAGAATGAGTTATCAAATACTGTTTTATGCACTTTCAAAGGGGGCCTACTTGTAACAAGATCCACTCTTAAGTTCAAACAGATTAACGCAAGTAGTGATAAGTTGTAAAATCACTGTTCATTCCCTGACCGTCACACAGACTATCACAACGAATGTCCCTAGAGGATGCGAATATTAATTTTGTCAAGAACAGTTATTTAATTTTTGCTAAATGTCACTCGTTCTCAAATGCTCAGGAGCGGTGATAATTAGCCCCTGCATATATTAATTAACTGTCTCACCACGCTAAATAACCTGAAGCGTTTGATCTCCGTTGGTGATTGCACCATAAGTCATAATTAACTATCTTCGTCGATTGTGATGTTGAAATGCCAAATTAAGGATTCTATTCGGCAACTATGTACATTAACTCGTACACACGACTTATTCCGTAAATATATTTACATCACATTGATGTGTTTCTTCAATGGCACAACACTTTGTACACTGATATCCAAATCACTGATATCCAAGTTCCACTTCTAATATGTTGGGTTGCCACTACACAGACGATAATGAGGTAACGTGTTACCACTGCCGGTACACGGATGAGAATGAGATGCAGTGTCTGGGTCTTGGATATATTTATAGCCTACGGGCAAAATGGTCAGGGGGGAGGTGAATTATGCCCCTGTTGGAAATGACAGTCCGGTAATCGAAGTTTTTGAACGACGTGATAACAATCGAATTAAAGCTCATGACCTCTACTTTCTACTGAACATCTGTGAAACCAAAGCGATCAGTAGGTTATTCATAATTTCCAAAGCGTCCTTTAGGAAAATCATACGTCATGTTTCATCATGCAATATCTCCCACTTTTTTCCACATGTTGTCAGATTTCAGTAGTCGCCTTTGATCTGCGTACTACTGTATGATAGGCGTCATTACTGATCCATATTTAAAGTATTGTGTTTATATGCATTGACAGTCAGCATAAAACACACTGGTTCGAATGGGACCCGTTTTATAAATTTAGAAAAATTATCTCATATAGAAGTATTCTTCTTCTTCTTCCTCTTTTTCGTAAATTATGGTGAAGTGGTACTAATGAATGCGGTGTTGAATTTATAGTAGGCATTTATTTTTCAACGGTTAACACACCTTAATTTGGCTCTGTCTCAAAAAACCTCCATCTCCGTGCGTAGCGTTATCATCTCTTCTCGCTCGCTCGGAAAGAGAGCGCGGTTTCAAGGTTAACAATACTGCGCTGTCTTCTTCTCGTCACAGCGTAGGGAAACTGCTCCCTCCGGACCGGCGCGTCGCGGATCATACCCCGCTTAAGCATACAGAATGCTAACTACTGCGTTATATGTCACAGGATGTTGCGGAAAACGGCATATATAATTAGCTAGACCTCCTAACATCTCCATGGCATGATGGTGAACGGTCACAATAGATACGTCATACGGCGAGGATGGGATAGAGAAGGGCTAGAAGTGGAAAGGAAGCGGCCGTGGCCTTAATTAACCCTTAAAAGCACAGCATTTCCTATGTGTTAAGGAAAATTTACAGGGCATTCACTTACTCTATTACGATGTTACAAGAATGCATTTACTTCTACCTTGCAGACGAACTCGCTAGGGGTCCCGAGTGTATTAAAAGTAATCAATCTGTTATGTTATGATGTTTCTTGCTAATCAGCTGGAGTGAAGAAATTCAAACAGTTAAGGTAATAAAATGTTCCATACCTGAGATAATTCGTGAACAAGGACATCCTTAAGAGTGAAGTGTGTCAGTAGCTACAGTAATCGTACAGCTTTGCATATACCGGTACGTAAGACATTCAAAAGATAACATTTTAACTGGTCCAAACAAGTAAATAAACCAATAAATAAATAAATTAAATAAATAAATAAATAATGCATAAGTAAATAAATAAATATTTTGGCAAATAATATTTTAATAATGTCTTGGTAATAATGTATTACTTTTGGAATTATATTTTAAATAAATATTAAACTGAGTATTTAAAGGTTAAGGTAAAGCCAACGCATTTGCCTGTTGTCGAAATGGAAAAGCATGGAAAAAGTATTTTCGAGGCAACCGATAGTGGGGTTCGAACCCACTATCTCCCGAATTCAAGCTCAGAGCTGAGCGACCCTAACCGCACGGGCAAATCGCGCTGTCAAGTATGCCCTAAAACTAGCTTCTCTTGTTGGATCTCTATGTTTCCTTCTTTTTCTACGTTTTAAACATTCATTACACAGGTCTTCTTTTTCCGAGGTCTGTTCACAGGATTTTAATCAAACTGGGCATTCACTTACTCTATTACGTGGTGTAAATTTCACTGGATGGTTTCTTTGATATGTCCATTGTGTTCCAAACAAAAGTGTTACGAACGGGAAGTTCTGTGGCAAAATATTAGTAATGACTTTTAAAATTCGTCTAATAAAATATAAGAAATCCTTCCCAGAAAATGAAAGCTCTTATGTCATAAACCATTCTTTACCAAGCAAGTTGGACGTGCGATTAGGCGGGCACAGCTGTGAGCTTGCATCCGGGACATAGCGGGTTCGATCCCACTGTCGGCATCCCTGAAGGTGTTTTCCGTTGTTTCTCATTTTTACACCAGGCACATGCTGAGGCTATACCTTAATTAGGGCCACGGCCGCTTCCTTCCCACTCTTAGGCCTTTCCTATCCCATATTCATCATAATACATATCTGTGCCAGTGCGACGTAAAACGAATTGTAAAAAAAATCATAAACCATTTATACAAATTTTCTGTGCAATATATTGTAAATCTGGATGTTTCAAAATATTTACAATCCGGGGCACGGAATCATGACGGTGTATCTAGTTTGCAATAGTGTTTTCTATTATAAGTTGCCATAACCCCCTTTAACATTTTATCGGTCACATCATCCCCTCAATGAGGTGGTGGTGGTGGTTATTATTGTTTAAGAGGAAGTACAACTAGGTAACCATCCTCTATATAACACTAATCATAGAGAAAAAATGGAAGGGGTCCGACACTTCGAAAAATGAAGGTATCGGCCAAAGGAAGACAAAGGCCACGAAGGGCATGAAAATGAAAGACTCCCTAGGCCTCCATACGTAATACTGTCAGGGTGTGAAGAGAACAAGAGTTGACCAAGGGAGGTCGGATAGGATAGATGAAAGTGAGGAGCCTGGCACAAGTGGAAGGAATTCCACGACTCAGCTGAGGGCCCCATGGTCACCAACCCAAGCTCCAAAGTTCAGAGCCCCTGAGGCCCCTTTTAGTCGCCTCTTACGACAGGCAGGGTATACCGTGGGTGTTATTCTGCCGCCCCCACCCGCAGGTGGATTCCCTCGATGAGCAAGTCTCCTGTTGAATTGAAGTAAGTCCCTGCACACAAGAAACACTAACCTATAAACAAAGGGGAGGAGTAAAGAGAAACGCACCTGAGTGATTCAAACGGACTGTGTTGTAACTTGATCCTCAAGCTACCTTCAGCTCGTTAGATGCTGTGAAACAAGGGTAAGTGTAAACTCCCGATCAGTACAAGAGTATTGCTAGAACTAGGCAATAATAGGGTTAGACATGCTATAAGATTCCATTACCAACCTAAATCACCGTTTCTCTATCGGCAAGATTCCTTGCACACGAATGTAACTGAGTTGCCTGATAATTAAAAGGAAAACTGGCTGGAAGATTACGAAATCGGCAAAAATATAAAAAATTATCCCTCACAGTGCTTAGCCTATCGCGAATGTATGTGCAAAAATTACCTTGGTCGATCCAAAATATTTTATCTAAGCCTACAGAAGATCTAAAGAAATTGTTGAATTGAATGGACACTGACTTGGAGATGGATTACAGGATAAAAGAAAACAAGTCCAAAAACAAAAGTAATGGAGTGAAAGAAGTCAGGTGATGCAGGAAATGTTAGATTAGGGAATGAGGTCTTATAGGAAGTAGAATAATATTTTTTATGGGTAACAACGATGACAGAAGTAAGGAAGAGATAAAATCAGAAATTTGATCACTTCCAATTAGGAATTAGAAAGATGTTTTTGAAGACGTTTGTCTGGAGGTTCATCGTTCTCAATGCAATTTTATTTGTCTAAATAAATATAAATTGATTGTAAGAAAACTTTATTGTCACTGAGTCTATTCCTCACAACACACAATTACTGTATATGCAACGTTGCAACACTAGTAGGGGAAAACACTGAAGCAATTTACTGCCGATTCTGACAAGTACAGGTAACAACAGTCCACACACTGATTATTCACTTTACCATCACAAGACAAGACTGTCTACCCTCTAACTCACTCAAGTCGATTCTCACAAGTACAGATATCAACCAAATCCTCAACTCACTGTAACCCATACTCTCACTTCTCGACCTGTCAGCTCGATATTTATACCGTTCGACAAACAGTCTGGAAATATCGACTTCTGGAAATGTTCCTGCTACCCTCTAACTGGAACATATTCGAACATACAATGAGCAATCGATCGACCGGCCTCTCGATTGGAGTAGATAAAACTCGAATATTCGATTGCATGTACACAAACCACAATGGCGGAGTCTACAAAATTCCTAATGTTTCTACATGTATCTGGATAATAAATATTAGTGTAAGTTTCCAGAAACCTCCATAAATATCAGAATGGTAGTGAATTATACCCAATGCACGAGTATTATAGATCTCTCCACAGTTATCGACTATACAGATTTTGGTTAGACGTATTCACAATACGTATTTGAGGTTATACAAATTTGCAATACGCTTAGCATTCAATACAAGATAATTAAAATATATAAAACATAATATTTGAAGGTTTTGCAAGAGGTAGATTATGCGTAGGATGGCGTACATACAACCGGGTGGCATTGTATATAGATGAAACATGGTCGGTAAATGGCTCATAAAGAAAGAGAATATAATCTTTTGAAATGTGGTGATACAAAGGAATGCTGAAGGTGAGGTGGGTAGATCAAATAACTAATGAAGAATACTGAATTGAATTGATGACAGGAGAGCGATTTAGCGAAATTTGAGCAGAAGAAAACATATAATGGTGGAATTCAACTTACTGTAAAGCACCCGGAACTCTTCAAGTTAGATTTTGATTGAAGTGCTTGCGATAGTGCTTGTTGTTTAAAGGGGCCTAACATGGAAGGTCATCGGCTCGTCTGAGGGAGGTGCAGACGGTAGGAACGGTAGAGATACACCAAGGCATGAATATGGTAAACGTGTCAGAGTAGATCTTGGAGGTAGTAGTTAGATAGAAATAGCACAGGATAGGGTGGCATTGAGGGCTGCATCAAATCGGTCTATTCTAAGGGTTTATTGTCTTAAGAGGAAGTACAACTAATATAACACTAATGAGAGAGAAAAATGTGAGGGAAACGACACTTCGAAAAATGAAGATATCGGTCATAGGAAGAAAAGGGCCACGAAGGGCAGAAAATTAAGGACTCCCTATCCCTCGCAAACCTAATAGCGTCGGGGCCTGAAAAGAACAAGAGTTAACCAAGGGAGGTCGGATAGGATGGATTAATGTGAGGAGCCTGGCACAAGTAAGTGGAAGCAATGCCAGGACTCAGATAAGCGCCCCGTGGTCGCCACCCCACGCTCCAAAGTTCAGAGCCCTTGGGGCCCCTTTCAGTCACCTCTTACGACAAGCAGGGGTACCGTGGGTGTTATTCTACCGCCCCCACCCACAGGGGGATCGGTCTATCGACTGATAACCCAATCAACAATATTTCACTATTATTCAGTCATTGCTTCCCCTTACATTATTCAATGAACCCGAGAGGGCACTTATAAGGTAACCTATTACAGCATACTGTACTGTTACAGATAACAGGAACACGAAGACACGCGCTCTCTGTACTGTTAATAATCTGATGCTACTGAAGCTGCACTGCGGGTGGCCTGTTAACAGGCGAGACGCGGCAGCTGCTCTGTTCTTATCACATGGAAGTGACGTGCACAAGATGGGTACGAGATTGCGGCTTTATGAATCGTTTATGAGCTTTATTTGAAGTAGAAGGTACTTAACACGAAAATGGGAGCTAATTATTGTCGTATGACAAGCAATCTTCTTGACAGCCTTGCCAAGAGATTGATCTGTCCAACATCATAGACTGTGTCTAACTTCCAAGTTTGCTTTCTCGTACCCCTGGATGGAGGATAATTAAGTTTACGGTGATGAAATTTGATGCTGGAGTTCAAAGTTTACCCAAGGAGTAATAAACTATCGATCTAGAAAAGTGGTCAGGGAAGTATTTTGTAAAATGCACTGATTACAGTGAAACATGTATCCAGTGGCAACGTGCAATACCATATTTATTTTCCATTTAGCACAAGTTTCTGTTAAGAACAAGTACTGTAAACGTAATATACAACGTATTCACTCACATTTTGTGCAGTATTCGTTGAGTAAACTGAGATGCTGTCTGGCTAATTTGCTGCAATTTGGGCCACTTAGGAGATAAAATAGGCTGTACCATGCCAGATGAGCAACGAATCAGCGCCCATATTATACGTCCGTCTGGCTTGAAACCCCGGTAAATAGGTAGATCTTCATGATTTTTCTGAATTCTGACGTTTTAAGCCGCGGAAAAAAATGCAAGTCGCGTAACTGCACAGAATTCGAATGACTACGTATATAAAGCCGAATAGATTGGTCCATCAATAGTAATATTCCCTTCTACAGGGAAATTTGCTTCAGTTCGAACATTCCCACCTTATGCTGTAAGAAGTTGCGATAGTGCTTTACAAGGAAAATGAGAAAATCCCAAATGAGTCTTAACTCTAAATTGCTTAAGGGGACAGGTGGTGGTGGTGGTGGTGATTATTGTTTTAAGAGGAAGTACAACTAGGCAACCATCCTCTATATAACACTAATCGGAGAGAAAAAATGGTGGAGGTCCGACACTTCGAAAAATGAAGGTATCGGCCAAAGAAAGACAAGGGCCACGAAGGGCGTGAAAATGAAAGACTCCCTAAGCCTCCATACGTAATACCGTCGGGGTCGGAAAAGAACAAGAGTTGACCAAGAGAGGTCGGATAGGATAGATGAAAGTGAGGAGCCTGGCACAAGTAAGTGGAAGCAATGCCAGGACTCAGCTGAGAGCCCCGTGGTCGCCAACCCACGCTCCAAAGTTCAGAGCTCCTGAGGCCCTTAAGGGGACAGTGTGTAGATAAACAGATATTTTTACCTAATGCATCGCTTTTCACGAAACATTGTGGGAATGTCACATGAATAAAAGTAGGGATATCACGAAAATGTTTTTCTTATACATTTCATAGTTTTTTAGAAAATAACTTTTTACTTTTTATTCCATTTTTTCATGATTCTTAATTGAGAAGTTAGCGGAAATTTGCACTTAGGTAGATAATGCGCCTTTAAAAAGGTCTGTATATTGATTTTTCTGTACATAATTTATATAAGGAGGTATATTGTACTAAAATTTGTGTATTGTTTATGTTCTAAAATTTTGGATTTAAAGATCCCTAGGCCTACTACTTGAATAAATTCTGCAATCAAAAATTCCATACATGAGTTCCCTAATATAGCTTTGACACATATACCATACAAATTTTGTTACATTTGTCAGAATATTAAGGGAGGAAATGGGAATTATATGCAAAATTATAATAGCCGATGGTAAAATGAAAGTGAAGCATACGCCATGACCATTTTTGCTCCATGCAGACTGGCAAACAAAGCATTATTAAAGTGATAAATTTTTTGAATTCAACGGAATAACTTCGTGACAAGAAAGAAGAAACTCAATCCTTCCAATTTCAGTTTATTTCGCCAAAATGACCAAAATATCGATTTTTATCTCCAGACTTAAGAAAATTGTATTCAATAAATAAATTAATAAGATACTCGCCTGTAAATGCATTGCCGTATCCATTGTTTAATTTTTGAAACACTGTTTGTTCCTTTATAAAAGAAACACTTATCTCTGTTTTGTTTTCTAAAATACCTTGATATAAATTCCTTTCGGACTACACTGATACGGTATTCTAATCTCCCGTCTGTACTTATTCTAATCCTCTAAGCGTGTAAGACTCAACCATACTCCACATCCCTCAGTTTATGTTCCATGCTGGTCGGCTGTAATAAATAATGTTATTGGTTCTAACGTCCGACCAATTACTACACGGTTTTCAAGCACGCCAAGGTTCCAGAATTTAGTCCCACAGGAGTTCTTTCACGTGCCAGAAAATCTAACGATAGGAGACTAACCTTGAAATACCTGATTGGGACGGGATCAGGAAGCCAGCGCCCTACCGTCTGAGCTACTGAGTCCGGTAAGAGTCCTGATATAAAAACCCACAGAATGTATCATGCTTTTATAAAGTACCGATGCTCACACTGACCAACGTTTAAATCGAAGAGTTTTCAAAACTGTTGTTAGTCGGCATACTGATTTGATGCAGATGTCCACGCCACCCTATCCTGTGTTCACCTTTTCATGTCTACGTAACTACCACATTCCACATCTGCCCTAATCTGCTTGTCATATTCATACCTTGGTCTACCCCAATTCTTCATACCGCCCACACTTCCCTCACAAACCATCTGAACAAGTCTTGGGTACCTTAAGATGTGTCCTGTCATTATATATCCTCTTCTAGTTAAATATAGCAAAAGAGGTCTCCTCTCACAAATTAGATTCAGTATCTCTTCATTCGCTATTCGATATATCCATCTCACCATCAGCATTCTTCAGTAACACCACATTTCAAAAGGTTCAATTCTCTTTTTTACTGAGCTAATTATCGTCTATATTTCAATTCCACACCATTCCATGCTCCATACGAAAGCCTTCAAAAACATTTTTCTAATTATTATGTCGACGTTTGAAGCGAGAATATATATTTTTTTTTCTTAAGAAAGGCCTTCTTTGTTTGTGCTAGTTTGCATAATATGTCCTCCTTACTTCTGACATCGTTAGTTATTTCACTACCCAAGTAACAATATTCATCTACTTCCTTTCCTAAGCTAATATTTCCTGCATCACGTGACACCGTTCGACTGCACTCCATTACTTTTGTTTTGGACTTATTTATTTTCATCTTGTACTCCATCCCCAAGACTCTGCCCATACCATTTAGCAATTTCTCCAGATCGTTTGCAAACTCAGCTAAAATAATATTATTGTCAGATGTCAGAGTGTTGATTTCTTCCTCTTGGTTTTGCAGGCTAAGGGCTCTATTCAGGATCAGAATTCAGGACAGGTGTTTGTGCGAAATCGGTACGAGTCACTCCAGGTAGAACAACAGAGGGAAGATGAGGGACAGGGAACTGTTGCTAAGATGTGTGGAAGTAGGAGGAAGGGAAAAGGTAGGAAAGGAAAATGTAGAGTAGAGGATAGGAAAAGACAGGTGGAACAGGGTCATGGGAAGGAGAAAAGGGAGGAGGAAGTAGCTTCTGCAGCTATCAGGAAAGATAGGGCTGACCAGGAGGGGAGGGGATCAAATAAGGTGGGTAGGGTTGAGGCTCTGGTCATGGGGGATTCCATCGTTAGACACGTGGGGAAAGTGTATGGAGGAAAGGGTACCAGGGTAGAGTGTTATCCAGGAATTAGGTTGAGGCAGATGTTGAGGAAAGTAGAAGAGAGGGAGGAGGGGAAGAAGAAGGTGGTAGTGTTTCACGTTGGTACCAACAACGTAAGGCAAGCTGATATAAGTACCAACATAGTTGGAGATGTGTGGGATCTGGTAAATGCAGCACGGGTGAAGTTTAAGAAAGCGGAGATTGTTATTAGTGGAATACTGTGTAGAAGGGATACTGACTGGAGGGTGATTGGGGATTTAAATGAGACTATGGAGTGGGTATGTGGGAAACTGGGAGTGAAATTTCTAGATCCTAATGGGTGGGTAGGAGATAGGGATCTGCGCTCAGATGGCCTTCATTTAAACCGCAGTGGTACGTATAAGTTAGGAAATTTGTTTGGAAGGGTAATAGGGAGGTACGTTCAGGGAAACGGGATGGCCTAGGGAGCGGTGATAAGGGAACAGGGAACAGGAAATCAAGTAGGGATGACATAAAATTGTTAGTGTTGAACTGTAGAAGTATTGTAAGGAAAGGAATAGAATTAAGTAATTTAATAGATATATATTTACCAGATATTGTAATAGGAGTTGAATCATGGCTGAGAAATGATATAATGGATGCAGAAATTTTCTCACGGCACTGGAGTGTGTATCGTAGAGATAGGATAGGAAGGGTGGGAGGGGGAGTTTTCATTCTGGTGAAAGAAGAATTTGTAAGCTACGAAAAAGTTAAAGATGAGACACATGAAATTCTAGGTGTAAGGCTCATTTCTAAAGATAATAGGCAACTTGATATATTTGGAGTGTACAGATCGGGAAAGGGTAGCACTGACGCGGATTCGGAATTATTTGATAGGATAGTCAGCTATGTGGAAAACGACATGGAAAGAAATGTGATTGTAGCGGGAGATCTGAATTTGCCAGATGTCAATTGGAAAGGAAATGCGAACGACAGGAAGTATGACCAACAAATGGCAAATCAGTTAATATGGGAAGGACAGCTGATTCAGAAAGTGATGTAACCGACCAGAGGGAAAAATATCCTGGATGTCGTGCTGATAAAACCAGATGAGCTCTATAGGGAAACTGAAGTAATAGATGGTATTAGTGATCATGAAGCTTGTGGTAGTTAAAAACAAATGTGATAGAAAGGAAGGTCTTAAAAGTAGGACTGTTAGGCAGTACCATATGGCTGATAAAGCAGGCATGAGGCAGTTTCTAAAAAGTAACTATGATCGGTAGAAAACGGTAAATAAAAATGTAAACAGACTCTGGGATGGGTTTAAAGAAATTGTTGAGGAATGCGAAAATAGGTTTGTACCATTAAGGGTGTTAAGGAATGGTAAAGACCCACCTTATTATAATAGAGAAATAAAGAGACTAAGAAGGAGGTGCTGACTGGAAAGAAATAGAGTTAGAAATGGCTGTGGAAGTAAGGAGAAATTGAAGGAACTTACTAGAAAATTGAATCTAGCAAAGAAGGCAGCTAAGGATAACATGATGGCAAGCATAATTGGCAGTCATACGAATTTTAGTGAAAAATGGAAGGGTATGTACAGGTATTTTAAGGCAGAAACAGGTTCCAAGAAGGACATTCCAGGAATAATTAATGAACAAGGGGAGTGTGTATGTGAGGATCTTCAAAAGGCAGAAGTATTCAGTCAGCAGTATGTAAAGATTGTTGGTTACAAGGATAAGGTGGAGATAGAGTAGCAGACTAAGGCCAAAGAAGTAATAAAATGTACATATGATAACAATGACATTTACAATAAGATACAAAAGTTGAAAACTAGAAAAGCGGCTGGAATTGATCA
Organism: Anabrus simplex; assembly: GCF_040414725.1. Taxonomy (NCBI): domain Eukaryota; kingdom Metazoa; phylum Arthropoda; class Insecta; order Orthoptera; family Tettigoniidae; genus Anabrus; species Anabrus simplex. The sequence continues at coordinate 1,704,701,285 of NC_090265.1, read as the reverse complement.
GATTTCTGGGGATATACTAAAGACAATGGGTTGGGATATAGTACCATATCTGAAGTACTTATTTGATTATTGTTGGTCGGAGGAGCTATACCAGATGAATGGAGAGTTCCTATAGTAGCCCCTGTGTATAAAGGAAAGGGTGATAGACATAAAGCTGAAAATTACAGGCCAGTAAGTTTGACATGCGTTGTATGTAAGCTTTGGGAAGGCATTCTTTCTGATTATATTAGACATGTTTGTGAAATTAATAACTGGTTCGATAGAAGGCAATTCGGTTTTAGGAAAGGTTATTCCACTGAAGCTCAACTTGTAGGATTCCAGCAAGATATAGCAGATATCTTGGATGCTGGAGGTCAAATGGACTGTATCGCGATTGACCTGTCTAAAATATTTGATAGGGAGGATCATGAAAGACTACTGGCAACAATGAGTGCAATTGGACTAGACAAAAGAGTGACTGAATGGGTTGCTATATTTCTAGAAAATAGATCTCAGAGAATTAGAGTAGGTGAAGCTTTATCTGACCCTGTAATAATTAAGAGGGGAGTTCCTCAAGGCAGTATTATCGGACCTTTATGTTTTCGTATATATATAAATGATATGAGTAAAGGTTGCCTGCTGCCCTTTCTTGATGGATACAGTACTTTTGTATCCATCTCTTGGCACAGGCCAGAGTAAAGTGTAGCTTTCACCGAAGTCCCAGTCTCATCCATGGCTGTGACAATATGGAAGCTGCTGGGGTATGGGTGGTGCTGAGTAATGGCATTCAGAGCACGACTAGTGGTGCTGAGTAATGGCATTCAGAGCACGACTAGTGCATCTGAGTGTTGTGAAAGGTGTTGCTCATAGGGTCACTCGTGCTGCAATAGCACATTCTGACCCAGTGAGGAAAGCAATGGCAAACTACCTCACTCCTCGTCTTGCCTAGTACGCCTCATTTTGATGCTGCCATTGGTTTTTGCGGTTTCCTTATAACCGCATAACCTTTGGTGGTGCTATTTGAGGATCCAACCAGCCTCTGGGCTGATGACCTAACAGACAGATGAGTAAAGGAGTGGAATCGGAGGTAAGGCTTTTTGCGGATGATGTTATTCTCTCTATAGAGTGATAAATAAGTTACAAGATTGTGAGCAACTGCAACGTGACCTCGAAAATGTTGTGAGATGGACAGCAGGCAATGGTATGTTGATAAACGGGGTTAAAAGTCAGGTTGTGAGTTTCACAAATAGGAAAAGTCCTCTCAGTTTTAATTACTGCGTTGATGGGGTGAAAGTTCGTTTTGGGGATCATTGTATGTATCTAGGTGTTAATATAAGGAAACATCTTCATTGGGGTAATCACATAAATGGGATTGTAAATAAAGGGTTATGAGGGTGTTTAGGGGTTGTAGTAAGGATGTAAAGGAGAGTGCATATAAGTCTCTGGTAAGACCCCAACTAGAGTATGGTTCCATTGTATGGGACCCTCACCAGGATTACCTGATTCAAGAACTGGAAAAAATCCAAAGAAAAGCAGCTCGATTTGTTCTGGGTGATTTCCGACAAAAGAGTAGCGTTACAAAAATGTTGCAATGTTTGGGTTGGGAAGAATTGAGAGAAAGAAGAAGAGCTGCTCGACTAAGTGGTATGTTCCGAGCTGTCAGCGGAGAGATGGCGTGGAATGACATTAGTAGACGAATAAGTTTGAATGGCGTTTATAAAAGTAGGAAAGATCACAATATGAAGATAAAATTGGAATTCAAGAGGACAAACTTGGACAAATATTTATTTATAGGAAGGGGAGTTAGGGATTGGAATAACTTACCAAGGGAGACGTTCAATAAAGTTCCAATTTCTTTGAAATCATTTAGGAAAAGGCTAGGAAAGCAACAGATAGGGAATCTGCCACCTGGGCTACTGCCCTAAATGCAGATCAGTAGTGATTGATTGATTGATTGATTGATTGATTGATTGATTGATTGATTGATTGATTGATTGATTGATTGATTGATTGATTGATTGATTGATTGATTGATTGATTGATTGATTGATTGATTGATTGATTGATTGATTGATTGATTGATTGATTGATTGATTGATTGATTGATTGATTGATTGATTGATTGATTGATTGATTGATTGATTCATTCATTCATTCATTCATTCATTCATTCATTCATTCATTCATTTTCCAAATTCCTCTTTGATTTCCTTTATCGCGTGTTCTATATAAACATTGAAAAGGAGGGGGAAATCTTCAGCCTTGCCTCACTCCCTTTTGGATTGCTGATACTTTTTCTAAGTCGTCGATTCTTATTACTGCAGATTGATTTTTGTACAGATTGTAGATTATCCTTCGTTTTCGGTATCTGATCCCGATCATCTTCAGAATCACAAATAGCTTGGTCCAATCATAATTATCGAATGCCTTTTCTAGAGCTACGAACGCTATGTGCGGGATCTGAATAATTTAAGACAAGCTCAGCAAAGGAATTGCATCTCAGACAAGCGGAGTGGTCTATGAAAAGACTGCAATAGGATAATGCCGAGTCACGTATGCCCTCAAGTGCGAATTGTACTTTGTGCATGGAAATGCAACAAGTGAATCTCACTCCTACACCGACGCATTCAAACACATGCTACAGCCGGCATCTCTCGAAATACAACTTGTGCATCTACACTAGACAACGTTTTTTGTGCATATGACAAGACGGAATAACCGACAGAGGAGGATAGTGGGTTGTATTTTATGTCCTGAAAGTGATCACATTTACTCTATCACATAAAATAAGACGGTGCAAGTGTGGTGCGAAAATTGCGACGGTCAAAATAAAAATTGTGAGATTTAATATTTTTGCTGTCTCATCACTAGACATCGGTTTTGTATACAAATGAATATTTTGTTTTCCGATATGTAGATTCCCAAAACAGTGCGTTTGAAGGTGAAATTGAAAGAATTATTAAATTTAATAAATAGTGCATATATATGCATATTTGCATATATTTGATATTAGTGCATACATTTCAAATTTCGGATTTATTTTGCATATATTCTACATTTATTATGCATATTTCAACGTGTTTTACAACCAATCTTCAGAGAAAATGTAAAGTAATCCATGCCGTTAACTCTTTCAGCAATCAAACTTATCAAGACACACTTCCAAATCATACCAGAATCGATCAAGAAGCTAGAAACAAGTGGATTGCGTCTTGGAGCTTCGCTGCACATTATGAAGAAGGTAAAGCGTGAAATAGAAGATGTAGCAGTAAACCTTTGACTCCGTCTGCAAACAAAATATCGTGATGTCCTTAAACGAAATTCAGGCTACGACATCATGATAGCTATAAACAGATATTTGGCTGGTACTGACGATGTGGGTCTACCACGGACTGTTTAACACCTACACTCGCTCTCCAATTCAAGTGCTGTCCTTTCACATCCGTAGATGTACATAGACCATTCTCCCCATTGAAACTAGTTTTAACAGACAAACGCCACAAATGTAAACATGAAAACTTGGAGAAGACTGTTGCAGTGTATTGCAAAGCAAATTATGGACAGGAAAATCAGGGTTTCAGTGTAAAATGAAAGAAGAATGTGTATTTAAGTGTGTTTCTTCACGTTTGTGATTTTTACACGCTTTTCTTAAAACCTTGCTCATTTATTTATCCACAGCCTGTTTCCAGTCATTCATCCAGGTCAGGAATGGAATGAATGAAGCCCCTATCTAGCGGCGAGGATTGGAATTGTGCCGGCTGCCGAGGCCTGTCTCACTCCTCTGGGGCGATGATTAATGAATGACAGATGAAATGAAATGATATTGGAGAGTGATGCTGGAATGAAATATGACAGGGGAGAACCGGAGTACCCGGAGAAAAACCTGTCCCGCCTCCGCTTTGTCCAACACAAATATCACATGGAGCGACCGGGATTTGAACCAAGGAACCCAGCGGTGAGAGGCCAGCGCGCTGCCGCCTAAACCACGGAGGCTCTGCTAATTTATTTTTCATGTGTATTAATTAAGTTACTGTGTCCTATCTAGGAGAAGTGTGCACATAACTGAACAGTGAACACTAATATATTGACACGTCTCACAAACTATGCACGAGGTGGTGGTGGTGTTTATTGTTTTAAGAGGAAGTACAACTAGGCACCCATCCTCTATATAACACTAATCAGAAGGAAAAAAGGAAGGGGTCCGACACTTAGAAAAATGAAGATATCGGCCAAAGGAAGACAAGGGCCACGAAGGGCGTGAAAATGAAAGACTCCCTAACCCTCGCAAACCTAATAGCGTCGGGGTCGGAAAAGAACAAGAGTTGACTAAGGGAGGTCGGATAGGATAGATGAAAGTGAGGAGCCTGGCACAAGTAAGTGGAAGCAATGCCAGGACTCAGCTAAGGGCCCCGTGTTCGCCAACCCACGCTCCAAAGTTCAGAGCCCCTGGGGCCCCTTTTAGTCGCCTCTTACGACAGGCATGGGATACCGTGGGTGTTATTCTACCGCCCCCACCTATAGGGGGAAACTATGCACGAATTGTCTGGACAAGTAGAACAGCCGTAGCTCTAAATAGTGTGAATTTTCGAGTTTTTTCATTCAGCTGTTTATTCATGATCAAGATTTTATGTATTGGTGTGGTTGAATCGCGCATAACTTGTAAAGGAATGTTACGTTTTCATAAGCATGAAAATAAGTGCATACTTAATTTCATAATATGAAATTAAGTAATATTATTACATCACTTTTTGCAGCTTGTATTGGTGATTTATATAGGGTGTAAATCAGATGTCTACTCATCACTTATCCTTGCCGTATGACAGGAACTTCGTTCTTACTGCAAAGAGGAAGAATGGTGTCCAACAATGGCCCCAGAAAAAGTTGCAAAAATGGTCAGAGAGGCTAACTCCTTCAACCATTGCATGAAACCACGTTGACGCTTGATGATGTTTCTGACTTTGCTAAGGTTTGAGGCGGATATCTTAATATTGGGTCCATAAAAATTAGCACTCTCTGCTTAACTAAAGATTTCAATAGTCCCTTTAATAAAGGCATGAGAGCCATTCAAAGAGGAGGAAACATGGAAAGAGTTGAACATCTTCAAAAAACAGCAGTCTTTTCAGGCCTTCGAAAATATGTACCCATTACAACCGTTTAGAAAGTCCGATAATATGTGAGAACAAAAAAGAAGAACCTATTAACCATGCAGCATTTTCTTGACAAGACGTACCACGAGTTTTATAGTAAAGTTTGAGCTTGAAGAATAAGAATGCTGCCTGAATTGTATTTGTAAAGCTTATAAATTTTACTTTTATTATTAATTCGTTTCTAAAGGGAAGAAAAAGTTATGTTAGATAAATTCTGATTGCTGGTGTTCTTTCAGAAATAATAGAGCTTTTCTTGCAATCAGGCAAGTTTTGTGTTATTCTCTAAACAATGATGTATATTTTGTAATATAACATACTTTCTGGTGTTCCCAAAACTGTTTTTGCTTCTCAAGTAAAGTTCTATTTCAATTACTTTACCTTCCTCATTCCAGTGCCTCAGTTTTCTTAACATATTTACTAGTTTGAGACATATGCCAAGGATTTTTCAAATTTTGAAATATTTGAAGTAACAGGCATATTTTAAATATCTGTTAATTAACGAAACGGCCGTAGCCGTGTTGAAACACCGGATCCCGTGAGATCTCCGAAGTTAAGCAACATTGGGCGTGGTCAGGAGTTGGATGGGTTGCCACGCGCTGTTGGGGGGGGGGGGGTAAGGGAATGGAGGACCGGAAAGGAACTGGCCACCCTACCGCACGTAAACTCCGGCTCAGGAACACCTCTGTGGAGGTTCGGACCTGCCTACGGGCAGAATAACCCTTACCTACCTTAATTAACGACACTACAAGAATATTTAGAAAAAAATACTTCGTGCTGAAATATTTGAAAAATATTGAAGTTTTACTTCAACATAATTAAGGCATTTTTCTTCTTCAACTTTTTCTTCTTCTCCTGCATATCCATTAATGTATGCTACGACCAAATATTGCATTTCTGTCCAGTTGGTTACTATGTGCTCCGAACGAGTTGGATATGCGGTTAAGTTAGCGCAGCTGTAAGTTTGCATTCGGGAGGTTGTAGGTTCGAACCCCACTGTCGGCAGCTCTGATTATGTTCTTCCGTGGTTTCCCATTTTCAAACCAGGCAAATGTTGGGATTGTACCTTAATGAAGGTCACGGCCATTTCCTTCCCACTCCTAGCCCTTCCCCATCCTATCGTTGCCATATGACATATCTGTGTAGGTGCGACGTAAAGGCAGTTGTAAAAATGTTAATGTGTGCTACAGACTGTCAATAGTAAGTACCCCTATAAAATGCTGTATGTGGTGAATCCATGATATTTTTCTTCTCCCTTTTCCTCTTTTGGCTTCGGCCTTCCCTTCTAGAATCAACTTTAGAATGTAATATTTGTAATTCTACAGGGTTGGTTCCAGGAATGCAGTCTTTCCCCTTTTAATTGTAACTAGAAATTCCAAATCTCTATTCATACGTTTCAGAAGTTCTTCATTAGGTATCCTCGCTATCCATGGTTTTCTTAAAAGTAAATCCACACTCGTTCTAGCCATTTTTAGCTTCCACAACTCAACATCATACAAGAATATAGACCAGATTCAACATTTTACAAATACTGCCCTAACAGTGGCGTCCAAATCTGTACATTTATGGGACAGGAGATTGTGTTAGGAGAACAATCGGAGTGAAGGACACAGACACACAAATAATAAGGATAGAATGTAACAGCAAAGAAACACTAGTAGAATTTTATAGAATAAATGAAAATTTGGCAATAAGGACGCAATCTTAACAAGAAGAGAAATGACAAGAATAATTTGACCGTTGAGTGGAGGTGGTGGTGGTGGTGGTGATGATTGTCTTAAGAGGAAGTACAACTAGGCAACCATTCTCTATATAACACTAATCAGAGGGAAAATTGGAAGGGATCCGACACTTCGAAAAGTGAAGATGTCGGCCAAAGGAAGAGAAGGGCAACGAAAGGCGTGAAAATAAAAGGCTCCCTAGCCCTCGCAAACCTAATAGCGTCGGGGTCGGAAAAGAACAAGAGTTGACCACGAGAGGTCGGATAGGATAGATGAAAGTGAGGAGCCTGGCACAAGTAAGTGGAAGCAATGCCATGGCTCAGCTAAGGGCCCCGTGGTCGCCAACCCATGCTCCAAAGTTCAGAGCCCCTGGGGCCGTTGAGGGGACTATACAAAAATAAAGCATATGGAGAAACGTAGCGAAAATCAATTCATTTTATGCAATACATATATGGAAGTAGCACATGTGCTAAAAGACTAAAACGAAACGAGTAATATATTCAGAGTGGTCAGAAACGGGTAAATGAGCGTTAGAAGGTTGGAGAAAGTAAATGGATATCCGTACCGTTGTCATTTAGGCGATCTGATCACTTCCCGGGTGACCTCACAGGGGCATTGCGAGGTGGTGTTACTAATTCTGCACGTGGCTTATGACAGGCTTGAGAACTCCAATAGCGGAAATAAACTTCTCCAGGGGAGGGTCTTAAACAAGGACCTCCCTGCTGATTGGCTCCACCTATAGCAAGCACGTAAAGGTGGCATTTACTGAAACTCACGGTGTGTTAATGTTTGATGCTCATTTCTCGGCATTACTCTCAATGCTGACCAAGCCACGTGCAGATTAAGCAACACCGTCTCGTAAAGTCCATTTGAATTCATGCGCGAAGCAATGTGATTGGCAAATTTCAGTAGCTGATAAAATGAGATATCGATGTATTTCTTTCAAATTACTGATCAGTATGACCAGCGCTTTAACGCTCACATATTCTGTTCACGTTGTTTCCGACCACTCTGTATATGAGAGATAGGTAACACTGAAAATGTTACACACTTGCTAAGCTATTAAATATAGAATGGAAGAAAGCAGGAAGAACGGAAAAGTTATACAACATCAGAGGAATATGGGAAATGAATTCTAAATGTGATTAAAACAGAGAAATATTACACGTAGATAATGAGGACTATATAACGTAAAGGCGCAGAAGACTTTCAAAAATATGTCTAAATTACGTTTATGGAATAGGTACTGAAAGAGTAAGTTCTCTCTTTCTTTCCTTCTTAATCTGTTTATCCTTCAGGGTTGGTTTTTCCCTTGAACTCAGCGAGGGATTCCACCTCTACCACCTCAAGGGCAGTGTCCTGGAGCCTGAGACTTTGGGTCGGGAGATACAGCTGGGGAGAATGACCACTACCTCGCCCAGGCGGCCTCACCTGCTATGCTGAACAGGGGTCCTGGTGGGGGATGGGTAGATTGGAAGGAATAGAAAAGGAAGAGAGAAGGAAGCGGCCGTGGCCTTAAGTTAAGTACCATCCCAGCATTTACCTAGAGGAGAAGTGGGCAACCACGGGAAACCACTTCCAGGATGGCTGAGGTGGGAATAGAACCCACCTCTACTCACTTGAGCTCCCGAGGCTGAGTGGACCCCGTTCCATCCCTCGTACTATTTTTCAAATTTCGTGACAGAGCCGGGAATCGAACCCGGGCCTTCGGTTGTGGCAGATAATTCCACTAACCACTACACCAGAGAGACGGACAAACAGTATGTTACACTTTAATTACGTTTTGTGATATTTTGTAAATGTGTTCTTTATTTTCTAAATTTAAGAAAATGTTAGCTCATGTTATGTCGACGGTTGCGATGAGTGAACGCCCTCTTCCCCAGTTGGTGGCCATCCGTGATTGAGAGAGAAGATCATTCATTCATTCATTCATTCATTCATTCATTCATTCATTCATTCGTATTAAAAATTAATATATCTGCGTACACGAAGTAAATACGCCTAATTGCTAATAAGTTTATTGTAATTTACCTTGCTAATCCCGACTACCATTTATTGATCATTACGTAAGACCAGAGAAACTTTGATAAATTTTCTTTTCACTTCTTTGGTCGTTCTCAAGAAACTTAAATCGTTTGCAACGATTAGTGTGATTTATTTTTGAAATATAAAATAAGCAATTTATAAACATAATTTGAAGCACCTAATAAGTATTTTTGGTGATATTATTACTTTTCTGAATGCTTCAAATAGCTCGAAACCTTAGGCGTGCAAATCATTCAGCTCTTATCACAGGCCTAAGTAAAGAATTAAATGGTCAACGTAGTATAATATTTGCATCTATAATAAAAATAATAATTGTTTTTGACTGTTATTAGTACGTTGCAGCCCTTGTAAGGCAGACCCTCTGATGGATGTGAGTAACCTCTGGTGTGCATGGAAAAGTGTGTATTAGTACAGTGGAGAGGAGGTTAGTGCCCTGTCTCCGTCAGTCCCCTGTCACAGCTAACTAACCATTTAAGATTCAAATCCCTAGACGGGAATCGAATCCGGAGACCCGAGAACTGAAGGCAAAGTTGCTGACCAGTCAGCTATAGATCCAGACTTATATTCTGCTCTATTACATCAAATCATATGAGGGGTTCACATTCATAGTGAACCACGTCGACATTTCTTTTTATTTGCATTGACAATGCAAAAGTTTCAGCGAACACTGTTCTATTCACTGCCATAGTGAACCATGTCATCAGTTCACAGCTGTACTCAACCAAGTGGTGATATATTACAATAATTTAAATCAATCAAATAGCTAACGAAAATGAACAATGATTTTGAATTATGTGGCGAAGAATGCGTTTCTCATTCATCAATAGAATCCTTAGATGAACTTAAACACTATTAAGTGACATTGTTTTAATTCTTTAATTCGTAAATAATATTGCAAATAAGATGCATTAAAAATAGTTTTACTGTATATTGCCATACTGGTTGTATGAACATAAAGAGGAATATATTAAGGTGAACATAAACACCCAGTCCGCGGGCTAATCATACGTAATTTAAGAGATCATGCACATGAAAAGTCATTAAAAATCCACATTTCGGTTTTCATTTCTTCCAATAGAATAAATCTTTCTGACTCCAAATATATATAATATGAATGTTCCTGCGAAAAAGGTTTCTTTGAAATGGCTATTGAAATAAAGTAGCATCATTTCAGAAAGGGGCATTCTTTTATTTTGAAACACACTTTCCTCAGGAACAATAACAGCTAAACTCAGTAAACATCTTTAATTGTCTAAAAGATAAAATGAACACTTTCACAATATAATATCTCCCTAATATTTTAGTATCATAAATTAAGTTGTCAGAAGGAAATCATAATTTAATTTAATCGATTGCAAATCTTAAAAACATCGAAGCTCTTCTGGCCTTTTTAGCCCTGAAATGACCAGCCTTTCGCCCCAGTGCGACAGCAGGATCATCAGTTCCATTATTACAACTTTCCAAGACGCTGGCGACCAGTGCGCCGTTTGCGCACCGCGGCAAGCCTCCTTTGAAGTACAATGCAGTGACGCTACACTAGGGGAGATACGTACCTCAACGCACTATGGCCTAAAGAGTTAAATTATTTTCAAGATTTAAGTAATATGGCAAAAACCACCTCCAAACATCTGAACGAAACTTGTACAAAAGGAATGATCTTTCATAACGTAACATCTTCCATGAAAATTTTACCTGAATTGGCAGAAACATGAACTTTCAAATGTGATTCGTAGTTATATGTATTCTTTCTGATGACATACGGATGCTACGAAGTTGATATTAAGTATGAACTTTGTCCTTCTTTTTTCAAACGGCTAAGCCTTAACTTCGTAGCCACGCTTTCCTTTCCTCTGCAGTTCTTTTCATCTCAAAGTAGGAATAATACCCTATCTTACCGTTCTTGGATAATGCAAACATCGACAGAGATGTTAGCAATCGGGTCAGCAGTGGCTGGGTGAAGCAGCTACCAGTGTTCTATGTGACAAGGAAGTCCCTCTTCACCTGCAGGGCAAAATTGACAAAATGGTTGTCCGTCCAGCCATTATATATATAGTTTATGTCGATGAGAAAAAAACGCTCCGATAGGCCCGTGGAGTAATCAGTCTAGATAAAATTCCAAATGACACCATTCGTCAATCTCTGAGAGTAACACCAATATACGGAAAAATCGACTGTGATTATTTCAGCGAAGACCAGAAGATTATGTGGCGCACAGAGTGGACCGGCAGGTACTAGAAGACCAGAGAGCGCTGGGCAGACATAAATTTAAATGGAAAACCTGCATCAGGAAGGAGATGAAAGTAGAGTACAAGTTCGAAGTTACTGGAGGAGAGTTACCCCTTCTGAGCAAAGAAGAAGAAGAATAAGAATAAGAAGAAGAAACTCTTGGTCGTTCCCTTGCTTTCTTTCGTAAGATTCTGACTTCGAAAATGTTCTGTAAAAAGTATCATGCCTAAGTAAGTGTCCAATGAATGTTGCTTTGCGTTAAGCTATTACTTTAAGTAGATTTTTCTCTCCTATTTTTTTCAGAACGATCTAATTGCTCTTTCTGTCAGTCCAAGTAGTTCTGATAATTATCTTCCAAAACTCCATTTCCCCTGCCTTGAGATGAACTTTCTCCTGATTTGTTAACGTCCAGGTTTCACACCCATATGTCATGACACTCCATACAAAGCTTTTTAGAAGTCTCTTCTACCGGGCGAGTTGGCCGTGAGCGTAGAGGCACGCGGCTGTGAGCTTGCATCCGGGAGATAGTAGGTTCGAATCCCACTATCGGCAGCCCTGAAAATGGTTTTGCGTGGTTTCCCATTTTCACACTAGGCAAATGCTGGGGCTGTACCTTAATTAAGGCCACGGCCGCTTCCTTCCAACTCCTAGGCCTTTCCTATCCCATCGTCGCCATAAGACCTATCTGTGTCGGTGCGACGTAAAGCCCCTAGCAAAAAAAGAAAAAGAAGTCTCTTCTTGTGTGGGCGTTGATGTCTTTGTTCAACAGAAGGTTCTTTTTATTCTGGAAAGCGTTCTTGGCCCGTGCCATTCTTCTCTAGATATCCTTGAGACATCTATTGTTTTCCTCAACAGAGACAGCAATACTCGGCTGCTCCCTCTGCCTATTCTTATTTCAGTCTTTCTTCCACTTACCCACTTGTCTATGACCATGACTTTTGTCTTCTTTATTTTTAGCTTGAGCTTCGTTATCTCTTGGTTCAAGTCTCTAAGCATTTTATTTAGTTCCTTTTCTGAGCTTGCCATTATTGCAATATCATCGACAAATCTGATACAGTGAATATGTATTCCATTCAGAGCCGATGACCTAGCTGTTAGGCCTCTTTAAACAACAAGCATCATCATGCATTCCATTAATTTGAATTCCAGTCGTCTTTCCATTTATGGTCCTAGTTAGTGTTAAAATGTGAGCCAAGTTTGGAACTCTTCAAATACTTACATATGAACCTAAAATATGTACCTTTAAACCTAGTGATTTCTTCTTTCTTGCTGTCGTTTCGGCCACGTACGGACCACCTTACTTCAGCTGTCCGTTTCCTTTCGCTTTTGCTTGGGCTTTAACATTCGCCCAGTATTCCTGCATTCGGATCCTATGCTGCTCCTTCCTCGCTTCAGTCCATGTTTAGTCAGTTTTTAGTTTCGGCTTTTCTTGGAACCTTCGATGCTCTTGGGGTTTCTTTTTGAGCGGCACACGTTTCTGGATATCCTCCTGTGTTGTCCACACTTCTTGTAAGTCTTTCTCTACTCGGTGAACCACGCCTCCTTGGTTTTTTGTTGTACTACTTTGTATTGCTCAGCTTTGTAGGATCCATACGGGCAATGTGGCTATAGAAAACAATTCTCCTACTGAGAATTGTGTCTGAGATCTTTTCTACATGTGTGTAGAGTTCATGATTATGTCGTCTTCTAAATTCACCATTGTCTTTGACTGGCCGTAGGATTTTTCTTAAGATTTGCCTTTCTTTTATTTCTAATTTCTCGATCAGACCTTTCTTATTCAGAGTAAGGCATTCTGCAGCATATAAAGCCTCCGGTCTTATTACTGTGCAGTAATGTCGTATCTTGGCGTTAATGGTTTATTATTATTATTATTATTATTATTATTATTATTATTATTACTATTATTATTATTATTATTACTATTATTATTATTATTATTATTATTATTATTATTATTATTATTATTATTATTATTATTATTATTATTATTATTATTCGTTTGGTTCTTGCCATCTAAGGACCACGTTAAACATCTTAGCTTTCTTCTTCCTCCCCCTCCCCTTCATACTTTCACTTGCTAGCCTTTTCCTCTCCTCATTCCAGATGTTGTTTTTCTACCCATAGACTCCTGGAAATCCATCCACATTTTGAGTTGTTGTCTGAATCTTAGTCTGTTCTGTACGTCTGTCTCTCGAATGTTGGCTTCCTCCATATTTTTACGTATCTCTAGTATCCAGGTGGATTTTGTCTTTGGGTTGTGTTTGAAGTGTCTCTTGGTTGAGCTATTTTCATTCCATCGTAATAAGTGTCCGTAAAACATCAGTCTCCTTTTTTCGTTGTATCCATTATCCTCTCAGTCTGTCTATATACTTCTTCATTACTTCTCTTACGGTATATATCACCTTTCTTACGTGCACCTAAAGATTTTTATCGATATTTGTCTTTCTTTATGTCTTTCTTTATTTCCGTTATCTTCAAGTTCGTTTTGGCTATCCATTGTCAAGCATACTTTTGCATATAGGCACTTTAGCTTGATCACCGTGCTGTAGTGTCCGATTTTTTCATTGATGGATAGAGATTTCTTGTTGTAAACATATAAGGTCAGTTGGTATGTCAGTTCCATATATATTTAATTTCTTAGCTCCTACTTAGTATTTTTTATGTCGAGTCCATTTGGCTGCAAGATCTCGCCCAGATATATATTTAAATTTGTACACTCTTCAAAGTTTCTCAAAACGTGTGTTGATATGGTTAGGTGCACTTCGTCTTTTCGAAGGAGACCTCCAGTCCTGTTTTCTTACCTGTCTCTTTCAGTTAGGTTTATCGGGTGTTTTGATTGTCGTACGGACTGCTGGGTGCAAGTCCGCCCACTTGTTGTCACTGAGAGGTAATCCAATTACACGAGCATGGCAAGTCCACACAGTGAACGGGGGAATTTGGTTTGGAAACTTTCTTCATTACCGATCCAGGGAAAAGCAATTTGTAAACAGGAAGCTGGGAGCATCATAACAACGTTAAGAGAGGGCGAACACAATATAAAGGCTCGGTGCAATGAATAACATTATGTGTAATTACTGCGATTATCGCACAGTCCCAGAAACGGCGGACGAGATAAAGTGTGAAAGGGGAAATTGCTCGATTATCTTGATGAAGAATTTCCACAGCCTAGACAGCACCCAAGCGTGTTAGGGAAGACTATTAGTGCTGAGGTACTGGTGTTAAATTCTTACTGATACCTTTCTCTACAATTATTATTATTATTATTATTATTATTATTATTATTATTATTATTATTATTATCATTATTATCCGTCTCTGTGGTGTAGTGGTTAGTGTGATTAGCTGCCACCCCCGGAGGCCCGGGTTCGATTCCCGTCTCTGCCATGTAATTTGAAAAGTGGTACGAGGGCTGGAACGGGGTCCACTCAGCGTCGGAAGGTTAACTGAGTAGAAGTGGATTCGATTACCACCTCAGTCATCCTCGAAGTGGTTTTCCGTGGTTTCCCACTTCTCCTCCAGGAAAATGTGGGGATGGTGATGTGACCGTTCACCGTTATGCCATGGAGATGTTAGGAGGTCTGGCTAATTATACATGCCGTTTCCCGCAACATCCTGTGACATATAACGCAGTAGTTAGCATTCTGTATGCTTAACCGGGGTATGATCCGCGACGCGCCAGTCCGGAGGGAGCAGTTTCCCTACGCTGTGACGAGAAGAAGACAGCGCAGTATTGTTAACCTTGAAACTGCGCTCTCTTTCCGAGCGAGCGAGAAGAGATGATAACGCTACGCACGGAGATGGAGGTTTTTTGAGACAGGGTCAAATTAAGGTTGTTAACCGTTGAAAAATAAATGCCCACTATAAATTCAACACCGCATTCATTAGTACCACTTCACCATAATTTACGAAAAAGAGGAAGAAGAAGAAAAGTTCTATATGAAATAATTTTTCTAAATTTATAAATCAGGTCCTATTCGAACCAGTGTATTTTATGCTGACTGTCAATGCATATAAACACAATACTTTAAATATGGATCAGTAATGACGCCTATCATACAGTAGTACGCAGATCAAAGACGACTACTGAAATCTGACAACATGTGGAAAAAAGTGGGAGATATTGCATGATGAAACATGACGCATGATTTTCCAAAAGGACGCTTTGGAAATTATGAATAACCTACTGATCGCTTTGGTTTCACAGATGTTCAGTAGAAAGTAGAGGTCATGAGCTTTAATTCGATTGTTATCACGTCGTTCAAAAACTTCGATTACCGGACTGTCATTTCCAACAGGGGCATAATTCACCTCCCCCCTGACCATTTTGCCCGTAGGCTATAAATATATCCAAGACTCAGACACTGTATCTCATTCTCAACTGTGTAACTGCAGTGGTAACACATTACTTAATTGTCGTCTGTATAGTGGCAGCCCAACATATCAGAAGCGGACTTGGATATCAGTTACTTGGATATCAGTGTACAAAGTGTTGTGCCATTGAAGAAACACATCAACGTGATGTAAATATATTTACGGAATAAGCCGTGTGGTACAAGTTAATGTACATAATTGCCGGATAGAAGCCTTAATTTGGCATTTCAACATCAATCGTCGAAGATAGTTAATTATGACTTATGGTGCAATCACCAACGGAGGGCAAACGCTTCAGGTTATTTAGCGTGGTGAGACAGTTAATTAATATATGCAGGGGCTAATTATCACCGCTCCTGAGCATTTGAGAACGAGTGACATTTAGCAAAAATTAAATAACTGTTCTTGACAAAACTAATATTTGCATCCTCCAGGGACATTCGTTGTGATAGTCTGTGTGACGGTCAGGGAATGAACAGTGATTTTACGACTTATCACTACTTGCGTTAATCTGTTTGAACTTAAGAGTGGATCTTGTTATAAGTAGGCCCCCTTTGAAAGTGCATAAAACAGTATTTGATAACTCATTCTCCATTTTCTGTATGTTCGTGAGTGTTCGTCGAACCCAAGACTCGGAACCTACAAGAGTCGCGCTTGAGTGCCTGCAATCAGCTTTACAAGGATCGTCCCGAAATTCAACTTAGAAAACAGCAGTTCGAGTCATGGATCGTCGTATGAAGAAGAACCAAGGACTACTAGGAACAAGAATATTCATCATGTTCGTGTAAAGATCTAAGATGTACCCTAGATGACAGCAAGCCTTACTCACCAAGTGTTAAGTATATACTTTTATATACCCTAAACACGAGAGATGCATGCCAGTAATAATAATATTTGTAAATATTATAATGTCATAATTAAATATTAAATATGTAGGGAACATTATGCGCGTATGACTGGGAAAGATTTATTACTATTAATTAGGATCATCAAGTGATTTTTAAGATAATCATTGATATTCAACAGAATTCATTTGCATGAATTATTTTAAAGACTTCAAAGTTCTTAGCTTATATGAACTATCTTTGGGAAGAACGGCAAGTTAGCTAGATTTATATTTCTTCGTCTGGTAAAGATCTTCAGAGTAGTTTGGATATAAAATGATACTTTGAGATTCGGGTATTTGTAATCCCGGATAATATTAGATAATCATTGGAGTTGATCCAAACCGAGGTGTAATTAATTTATAATTATATATGAAATTGTGAGAATAAAATAACCTGAAATAATGGGGTTTTCTCTGTGAATTAAATGAACGGATTGAGATACGATGCCAAGACATGAGAGGGCGAAGCTGTAACATGTTTTGTTGTTGGAGTGATAAGGAAGAATAAATAATTATAGCTGTTGTGAGATATTGAATTGGGCTGAATATATAGCCAAATGATGAATAATAAGAAATAATGGCTTTCAAGTGAGTGCGTACTTGACAATGAGCCGAGATGATATGTAAGAGAAATGAAAGGGAGAGTGACGGACGATTTTTGGTATCCACAACCCAGAACTAGTCACAGCTGTTATTGTGATGGACAGGTATATGCTGGTCGACCGTAGGCCGAGCAAATTTTGCAGTCTCTAGCAGAGCGATGTTAACGGGCCAAGCTCTTTTCATTTACCAAAGTAATCTCAATCCCATTCTAATTATACGTTGCAAGTAACACGGATAATTTCCGGATTTTATGAAGGACAGATCCCTTCTCATGCTAAGCATTAATTTAGCCTCTGAGTGGAGTCAAAAATGTTTACCTTGGAAGCCGAAGCCTGTTGGTTCGAATGATGTTGGAGCGAAGATTTAACCAGATATTATGGCTTGGTTAAGCCATATCTTCAAGATGTGTTGTGTAAATATATTTGATATTTTTTATGTGTATGTTTCTGTGTGTTTTATTCTTTCCCAAAGTGATATGGTGATGGGTTTGATTCCAGCTTTGACTGATTTTCTTTAATATATAATTTGTTAGGTAAACCCAGGATACGCACATATATGTTCAGAGTGTATGTTCATCGTAAGTGTTGTAAATATACATTTGTCGTGGTCAAATGGATCACATGTTCGATACTCGGCAATGCAATCTCGTGTGTATATCAGATGTGCTTATATTGTGTTATAATTTCTTTTCTTTTCTCCAAATCATGACCGGTAGACAAAGGACACTATTTAATATCCATTTATGACTAACACATGAAGGATATCTGGTTCTTACCCAGGAGGCTCGAGTTCGATCCTCGGTACCGGAACCATATTTAATATCCATTTGTGACGAGAGTTTAACAAATAAGTTCAATATCCATTTTTTTAAATATCATGTATCAGTGTATGTTCAGCGAATGAATTGGTGTACATCAAGGATTAATTATGCCAAGACAATTTCAAGAAAAGAAGGCATATAATGTATATAATTGTATCAATTTAATTATTTCTTTTACTCATATGTTGAGATACAACATTATTTGTGTGGTTCATATCAGTATAATAAATATGTTTAGAATATATACTTGAACGGAGATTCTTCTCATTTAGTAATATTAGCATATCCCTCTCATATTATAGAATCCTACTTTCATTATTTTTGATAGTGCCTATTTTATTTCTTTATCGGACATTCCATTACCCATATTGCTCTACGAATTCAGCCGGTGATCTTATGAAAGTAGGGAGGATGAGACTTCAAGCCTGGTAAGTGACTTCTGGCGGTTCTCATACAAATGTTCCATCTGTGCATCTGTATGTGAAACCAAGTTAAATAATATTGCCCTAATTATACCCAGAGTAAGCCTCATTTGTTGCCCAACTAACGGGGCCAGTTTCATTTTGTCGGCTGTTGCGTTTTGAGCTGGTTCATACTTAATTTGGTGCGACGATTAAAGCCCTAACGGTTGCAGTACCTAACTTCAGGCCATGGCCACTTCCTTCCCTCTTCGTTGTCTATCCCTTCCAATCTTCCCATCTCCCTGTTCACGCTCCAGGACACTACCCTTGATGCGGTAAATGTGGGATCCCTCGCTGAGTCCGAAGGTAAACCCAACCCTGGAGGGGAAACGTATTAAGAAAGACAAATTGTATTATTATTATTATTATTATTATTATTATTATTATTATTATTATTATTATTATTATTATTATTATTATTACCGGGCGAGTTGACCGTGCGGTTAGGAGCGCACAGCTGTGAGCTTTCATCCGGGAGATAGTTGGTTCGAGCCCCACTGTCGGCATCCCTGAAGATGGTTTGCCGTGGTTTCCCAGTTTCACACCAGGCAAATGTTGGGGCTGTACCTAAATTAAGGCCACGGCCGCTTCCTTCCCTCTCCTAGACCTTTCCTATCCCATCGTCGCCAAAAGCCCTAAGACCTACCTGCGTCGGTGCGACGTAAAGCCAATTCTTAACAAAATTATTATAGCCCAACGTGTTAAGGCGTCAAGTCTATAAGGTCTGACACCGAGGGAAGCTGTTTCGAGTCCCGTTATTGTAAAAAGATGTCATCATCAGAATGTTGGCCTGCAGGCTAGGAGAGGGCCTTGTGTACAACTAATCGATAGATTGTGTACAAAAAGCCTGGATTTCAATTCCAAAAATTTCTTCCGTGTATTCATACTAATTTAGGCGTATGACGGTGTTGATGGTCATTCGTCTGTCTGATGGGGACATAAGGCGTTCAGAAAAACCCGTGTTGTTATTCGACTGGAGCATACTATGTCCCCAGGCTGATGTTGGTGGTGATTATTGATTTAAGATGATTATTGTTTTAAGAGGATATTGTACCCTGATGAGATAGGCCCTAGTTTCATGATTTGATTTTGATATGAGAAATACAGATATATTGGAATATTAAATAAATACAGTGTCAGTTTTGTGTGGACGGGAGAATTTCCACATGATCGCGACAGTCCGGCGCCACCGTAAGCTTGTCATAAAGGGGAAGAAGGTTTCCTGGTCAAAAGATAAGAGGATTTAAATCTAGAGCTCACAACAACAGAATAATGACTACAAGGAAGTGAAAGAGTATATATTTCGGACCAAGGCCGAGCAAGATGCATCGCCAATACCGAGAATATGACGTACGGGTTTCGTCCACGCCCGAGGCATTTGGTGTGGCCACGTTTCACAGGGAGAGATTTCAAACTAACCAAAGCGGTCCTGACCAATGAGAAAATGTATCGTAGGCCCGCAGATAAACCAACATAAGAAAAACTCAGAGTGAACTCCAGTTAGCTTCTCCGATAACAATAATTAAATTATTCCAACCACATAATTGAATAGAGGGGATTTTTGTGATATCGTTCCCATGTTGAATAATGGTAATCGTAATAAATTAAAGTAATGAATTCGTGGAAATGACCCACGCTATCTCGCCATTGGTCGAGATGAGCACGCCATCAGGGACGCCGAGTTAGCGCGCGAAAGGTGGAGGACAGAAATTAAGTGATATTTCCATAATCACCGAACGATAGGAGTTCAGAATACGACACATGAATGTGTATCGCCAGTGTATTAAGTAGGATAAAGCAAGAGATCCAAATCCAGCTGCATATGCCAATTTAGGAAACCAACCCCCCTCTCCAGGAAGTGACCGCGGATGACCCCGGCGGGAAATCAGATCGTCCATAAAAGTCCAGAAGCGGACCTCACATCACTCAGTTCCTACCAGTACTCAGTCGTTTGAAGTCACCAGTTGTGACCGAGCGGACCTCACATCACTCAGTTCTTACCAGTCACCAGTCGTTACCAGTCACCAGTCGTGTCAGTCGTAATGAAGTAGTTGAGACTCTGACACGTTGACTCTGTAAGTCAGTACCTCGGGACGTATTCGAAGTCAGTTAGAGCTGAAAGTACGTGAATTATTAGGAGAATGAATACGAACAGTGAAATTATCCATAGTACCGAGTGTGTATAATCAGTACAATTGTATGTTGAAATTAATGAATGTCATGTGTTTAAATAATAACTAACTAACGGAACGCCGATAGTACCTTTGGAAGGCAGTGTGCGGAGCCTGAAGTAAACACCTCAAGATAGACGGTGAATAACTATCCGAGCAGGGAATTATAGGAGCTAGGCGATGATCAAGACGGCTTGAAAATAAACTAGGAAGTGCCGGCTGAAGACGCGATACGCGCCGGTTCAAATGAACGACATTTCGTCGTAATGTGTCACGACGTGTGTTTCGGGCGTATATGAAGAGTATATTGTGCGAGTGTCAGGGGTCTAGGAGCACCTATAAGTGTTTTTTTTTGTTATTAGTATTCTTGTGTAAATTAGTGTAATAAGGTATTAATCATGGGTAGTCACCCAGAAGTGTTTTATTGTGTAAAATTTGTATTGTGCGACATGATGGACGTGTAAATCACCATGGGGCCGTAAAGCCTATATCTCCTCCGCTACGAGACAATGGAATTCTACATAGGAATGAGTACACAATTTTGATATTTAGGGGATGTTATCGCGACTAAACGGGGTTCAGTGTAAATTAATTATGGTTACTTAACATGGTCCGCTTCCCGAGTCCATGATTTTTATTTTTTTGTTAGACGGACGAACTAATTTATATTAACGTAATAATGGGTTAGATTAATTAATTTGAGTAATTGTTTGTTGTATATAATGTAAAATTGGGATATATTTCTTTCAATTAATGCATGCTGTTTATAATACTTTGAATTAAGTTAATTTCAAGTGTTAAATTCTTTTTTTGTGCTAACCCATTTATTTGAATTTCATTCACTGCGGTGATCATTTGTAATTTAATTAGGAATAATTTCTATTAGACAGCCAGATTATGAAAAAGCCAGAGTATGGAAGATTTGTGTTGCGTACGGAAGGTCATTAAAATACTAATAATAATCATGTTTGTGAGTCGACAAAGGAAAGTATAATAATAAGAATATTTGGGCGTGTGCAAGTTAAAGTATAATAATAATAATGACAGTGCTTCGTGAGTTAGCCAGTGCAAATATAATAATCAATGTGGAGATGACATGTAGCGTTAAAGACTTTCATTCGCGTAATCAGTTTGATTTTACGTAAATTTTTGATTTTACGTTTTTGGACTTTAATTTAACCATTAAAATTTTGTTTAAGAGCGATATAGGCACGTGAATTAGAATGGTCACGATATGTTAAAAGCCCAGAATGATTTGAGCCCATATTTAGAGTTGGAAGTCATGAGGGACGAATATCCGGCGTGAAATAAGTTGAGCCGTATTGTTTGTAATGATGAAATAGATGAATCTCAAGGCCTAAGATGATATAAATGCATATGCCGGTGTTCTTAGTGGTAGAATCCACGCACCGAGGATTATTTTATGAATTAAATGTTTGAAGAGTTCCGATGAAAGGAAATGGACTTCAAATTTGAAGGAATAGTTTAGCAATCGCCGGCATTGGAGGTATTTGCCCAGCCGCGATGTGCCATAGGTTGTGAGATGTGTCTTGGGAGGACAGGTGTCCCCATATAAAATTAACGGCAGTACGAAGTTGAAGGTACGGTCCCGAATACCGTGTTGTCCCGACCAATATAAAGCAGATCTTAGTGGTTCATAACGGGATTTAACATATGTGACTAAATTCTAAAGAGTGGAAATTAAAATATCATCTTTCCCTTTTTTTAATAATAATAATAACAATAATCATACTCCAAGTGAATCTTGTCTTAAATCGAGTGCTTAGTGCCAAGATAAATCGGAATTGTAAAAGGGGTTATGCGTTAAACATGTTAAGAGTGGACTACCGTGTAACAGGCGAATTTAAGTTTTTTTAATAATAATAATAATAATAATAATAATAAAAACTAAGCTACTTTTTTTTTGAAGAATATTTTTTTTTTTTATTTTGGACATAATAATGAAGTTGGGAGATGAAATGAAAGATTTGAGATTTTTAACTAATAATAATAATAAATAAAATATTTGAAGAAGGAGAAGAAGAATAACCAATGAAGGTACTTTTTTTTAAACTTATTTTTTTTGATGAAATTAATAAGAGCGAGACGTTGAAGTATTATAGCGAGGTTGATTACGGGTTACGATAATCACGATTTCCACTATTAATAATAATACTAATAATAATAATAATAATAATAATAATAATAATAATAATAATAAAAATATTTATGAGGAAGCTGATCATTATATTGTGCGGATAATTTAGGAGGAAGAACTAACCTTCGTTTGAAACGTCGGCAAGGGTTGGCATATAATCATCCCGGATGACAAATGATAATAATCAAATACCGGATTATAATTGAAATTAATGATAATAATAAATTAATTGATGGTAGTCAAAGTATATGCTAATGATCAGACAGAGAATGGTAATGATATTATTTGATAATCATAGGAGGGTATGCTAGGGACAGTCATCCTGTGTCGAACTGCTCCGAACCACATGTTGGGTTTTCACGGGGAGATAGCGGTAGATACGTAAATAACCCACGGACGGCACATGTTTGCAGGGTCAGAGCAGAGTAATGAACCTTTCCGTACGTCTTGTCGTATTGACAAGTGTAAATATTAAAGTAGCTTTTGAGTTAATGAACTCTACCTGGTGTGTTTGTGAATCTGGAAATAATAGGCTAGAGTTTGTCCGTATTATAAATTCCCGTTTTTTCAAGGCGATAACATTTTCTACGGTGGGTGTCCGGCTCACCAGAATGTACATACCGGAAGTGTCTCATGTCCAAACGGAACGAGGAGACGACAGTAAAAAGTTACTGTCGTGCCTTCGTTTCCGAAAGAAGATCTCCAGCGGTGAAACGTCCAATCATACGGATGTGAATTCGATCCCCAGTAACCAATTGGGACGAATTCACCAGATGTTTTACACTACCAGAGTAGTGAGGTAAAATCCAAGTATTATGTCATTTATTTTTCAGGATTAAAGTGTCACAATGTAAATTTGTCATCATGTGTAGTATGCAAAATAAGTGAATAAATTGCTCCTCATTGCAATTTCAATAGGAAACAGCTTCCATATCTTTTCATTGTAGTTAGTCTAGTATGCCCATGGAATTTAAGTTGTCACTTCCCATTCCTATTGTGGAGTCAGAATTTTGTATCCATGAATGAGTCGTCCCCCGTAACCTTAAAATTTCATGCCCCGTTCATCCCTGTGTTCATTTGATGCGCCGATATATATTTTTTTTTATAGAAAATTTTTTTATTCGTTTTCGAACTGATCACCCCTGAGATAAATGCTAGTCTGGGACTCAGGAGGTGGGCGGGTGCATAATGGCGCCCAACGTGGAAGGGCCTATTGCATCATGTTTGAGCAACGTGTGACTTTAATTTTTTACGAAAAAAAAAACCATCTGAATTTTTTTGTTGTATTAGCGACGATATCATTAGCGAGCAGCTCAGTGCCCGATTGCATTATAGATAGGCCCAGTTGTTTAACTTCAATGTAAACCCAATCGGGATATTTAATTAAATTTTGACCGCATCACGGTTAAGTTAAATAGTGGTTTTTGATATGTCAAGTAGTATTTCCTGTTAAAGTAAGGTTAGTTTCGAACGGGGCTAGACTTGATAATTATACAATAGTATTTTATTGCTGTAAAGACTCATTAAATTAATAATTCCCTATTCTATGAAATTAAAAGTTATTGTGATTTAGTGAGACTCCACATAAATGTAACTATCCATGGGCAGGAATTTTGAATAGGCAAAATTTATTAGGAATACTGTATTTGGTAAAAATATGACTGAGAACCAGATTCAAGCATTAATAAAAAGATAATGGAACTGTGTAAGTTAAATTTAAATTATTTCAAGACAGGTGACTTCAAGGTTTTCGTCATGGTATTATCGATTGTTGTTGTTGTTGTCATATTCGGGAATGACTGATGATATATAATTCAGGCATAATAAGCACGTGATGGCAATTAATATGCAAATTTGAATTACGTTATATAATAATTCGCTATGTGAAAGCGAAAAATATTGTTTTGGTTTTGAATTTGGAAATTTAAAATTTTTAGAAAATATTAACGAGGATATAACCGTATGATAGGGCCTAGACCCAAGATTGTCGTAATCGTGTGCGATAGGATGAGAGGCTGATCGGCCCTCTTTTCTCATTTATATAATGTCAGACGAAGGTGGGGAGCGTCCCCAAGGTGAACAGTTAGAAGGACAGGGAGAGGTGAAAGCTCTCACTTTGGAAGACTTAATGCGAGTTATGGTTCTAAATAAACAAGAACTCACGGAACAGATGCAGGCCGCTAATGTTTCTACTAAACAGGAACTGACATCTATAGTTCAGGCCGCTAATGTTTCTACTAAACAGGAACTGACATCTATAGTTCAGGCCGCTAGTGTTTCTACTAAACAGGAACTTACATCTATAGTTCATGCCGCTAGTGGTGCGCTAGAAAATAAAGTGGACAGGGTTCAGGCTGCGAGTGTTTCTTTAGAGCGTAAAATTGAGGCTAATAGACAGGAACTGACGGAACAAATAAATGCCGCTAATAGTTCATTAGAAATTAAAGTGGACAAGGTGCAGGCCGCTAGCGTTTCTTTGGAGAATAAAGTCGATATGATACAGGCCGCATGTGAAATTAATAAAATGAAACTCACAGAACAAATAGCTGAGGTTCATGCCGCCAGCATTTCACTGGGACAGGAATTACGGGACCAAATGACCCAAGTCCAAGAGGCGTGTCATGTCGCTAAGGACGAATTGAAAGGGCATATCGACTCTTGTATTATTAGTGTCAATGAAAAGGTTGACCGATTCAGGGATGAGGCGTTACTAGAACGTAACGAAATTAAGGAGAAATTAAAGGCCAGTATTCAGGAGATTTCAGCTCAGAGGTTGGTCGACCGCGAAGATTTAAAGGCGCACATCGAAGAGGTGAGGGGTGAATGTCGCAAGGAAAACGATATCATCCGAAGCCACGTGGAAAGTAAAGGTGCATATACTGCAAATACTTTGGACAGGCACGAAAAGGGAATCGATGAGTTACGAGGTGAAACTGTTCGTTCCCTAGTACTAGTAGCCGGTCTCAGAAATGAAATTCAGGATATAAAGACGAATTCGGAAGATCGTAGCCGTAGACTCACACAGTGTGAGGAGGCAAATATAGCATTGTTCAGAAAGACTGATGGGTTAGCGGAACAAAGCCAGACGATCGCTGACACAGAGGTCAGAATAGTGGAACAATTTAAGGTCCACACGGGGCAGAATTCAGTGTCCAAGCAAATGCCCGACAGTAATAGCGAAAGGCTGGAAGAAATTAGAAAGGATCTGGAACAGGTCAAGGCCAGGTTAGAACAGCCAGGGTCACTTCAGGACTTCCATCTCCAGTACCGAGAGTTCGAGACCCCAGACAATCAGGGCTTTCATAAAAAGGAAGGCATGTCACAAGCCGATACGACCGGACTTAAGTTTGAAGTAGGAGACGGATCGTCATCATCATCAAATGCCCTTCCGACATCTGTGGTCCACGTCATCAAAATGTCAGACGACAAACCACCTAGATACGACGCCCGAGGACATATAACCCCTAAAGGCTTCATCCGCGAGATCACTAACTATATTAGTGAAAATAAAATTCCGGCGGAGCGGCAATTACGAACTGTAGAGAAGTTTTTGGACGGAGCACCTGCAATGTGGTTCAGGGCCTTCTTATACACATTCGAGGATTTCATAGGATTCCGACAGGCGTTTTTACAAAAATTCTGGAGTATCCAAGAACAGCAAGATCTTAGGTTGGAGTTGTATTCTAGACGTTATTCAACATCGTCCCCAACTAAATATTCAGAGTATTTCGTATCCCAATTTCATAAGATGCGGGAATTAGATAATCCGGTCAGTGAAACAGAACTCATTAGCGCTATCGGGAAGCAGTTACCATTTGAGGTCCAACGGATGATGATTGCGTCGAATATTCAGACTGCAGTGCAAGCGGAACCTTTGTTACGTCAATTAGATCAGACCACGTATCACTCTAACCAGAGGCAACCCAGGCCTAGAGAGCAACAGATAAATAACGTCGAGAGGCAGACGGAAACTAGAACCATCAGTACTAGAAGCCAAGGAACGAGTACCGATCCAGAACCCAAGAGGATGTATGATCCAGGATGGAGACCCCGACAATGGAATCACCAAGGAGGATTCGCGGAAAGCAACCGGCAAATGAATCATGATAAATTCCGAGGAGAAAGGGGATACCGTGGATATCGGAATGGAAGGAGCGAAACTCAGCCGTACCACCGAAGAAATCAGAATAACCGAGGGCCTTACACGGAGGAATACCGTACAAATGGAGATGATCGACACCCAGAAACCCAGCAGTACCTCGATGAGCTGAAGAAGAGGAAATGGAAGGAGGCAATCCAAAATCATGACCGAAAGGATGACAAGCCATGTAGTGTTTGGGACCGAGACGATGGGAAACCATACATAGAGGCGACGATACAAACTATGGAGGAGCTACATCAGGAGACCAAGCAATATTTAGAAGACAAATGGAAGAAGGAGGCAAATTGTGGTCGCAACGGTGAAAGGAACGCGCCGTTGTCACATTCTCAATATACTGTAGTAGCCAGCTAAATCCAAACGCCCCTAGATTCGAGGACGAACGACAACTCGGAGCTAGGAGGAAAACGACAGAGTTTCAATAAGGCAGAGGACGACCAAGAAGAAGATGAGGACGAAGGAGAGGATGATGAAGAAGAAGATGGAAGAGAAGAAGAAGTCCAACTGATCCATAGGCAAATAGAAGCAAGACCATGCCCAGAATGCGGAGAGATCGACAGTGATGTCCAAGATTTCGTTAACAAGATCCACCTGATTCAACGAGAGAATGAAGAATTGAGACTCAATAACCAGAATCTGCGGGACAAGATCAATCACCATCGAAAAGGGAACGAAAGCAGTAATCAAATCATGATGAAAGTATGATGCGGATATATAAAAAAATCTCATGATTATCACAAGATTTTTTTTACCGAGAAACAGGAAAATGTACCCTGATGAGATAGGCCCTAGTTTCATGATTTGATTTTGATATGAGAAATACAGATATATTGGAATATTAAATAAATACAGTGTCAGTTTTGTGTGGACGGGAGAATTTCCACATGATCGCGACAGTCCGGCGCCACCGTAAGCTTGTCATAAAGGGGAAGAAGGTTTCCTGGTCAAAAGATAAGAGGATTTAAATCTAGAGCTCACAACAACAGAATAATGACTACAAGGAAGTGAAAGAGTATATATTTCGGACCAAGGCCGAGCAAGATGCATCGCCAATACCGAGAATATGACGTACGGGTTTCGTCCACGCCCGAGGCATTTGGTGTGGCCACGTTTCACAGGGAGAGATTTCAAACTAACCAAAGCGGTCCTGACCAATGAGAAAATGTATCGTAGGCCCGCAGATAAACCAACATAAGAAAAACTCAGAGTGAACTCCAGTTAGCTTCTCCGATAACAATAATTAAATTATTCCAACCACATAATTGAATAGAGGGGATTTTTGTGATATCGTTCCCATGTTGAATAATGGTAATCGTAATAAATTAAAGTAATGAATTCGTGGAAATGACCCACGCTATCTCGCCATTGGTCGAGATGAGCACGCCATCAGGGACGCCGAGTTAGCGCGCGAAAGGTGGAGGACAGAAATTAAGTGATATTTCCATAATCACCGAACGATAGGAGTTCAGAATACGACACATGAAT
Organism: Anabrus simplex; assembly: GCF_040414725.1. Taxonomy (NCBI): domain Eukaryota; kingdom Metazoa; phylum Arthropoda; class Insecta; order Orthoptera; family Tettigoniidae; genus Anabrus; species Anabrus simplex. The sequence continues at coordinate 1,704,673,055 of NC_090265.1, read as the reverse complement.
GTGTATCGCCAGTGTATTAAGTAGGATAAAGCAAGAGATCCAAATCCAGCTGCATATGCCAATTTAGGAAACCAACCCCCCTCTCCAGGAAGTGACCGCGGATGACCCCGGCGGGAAATCAGATCGTCCATAAAAGTCCAGAAGCGGACCTCACATCACTCAGTTCCTACCAGTACTCAGTCGTTTGAAGTCACCAGTTGTGACCGAGCGGACCTCACATCACTCAGTTCTTACCAGTCACCAGTCGTTACCAGTCACCAGTCGTGTCAGTCGTAATGAAGTAGTTGAGACTCTGACACGTTGACTCTGTAAGTCAGTACCTCGGGACGTATTCGAAGTCAGTTAGAGCTGAAAGTACGTGAATTATTAGGAGAATGAATACGAACAGTGAAATTATCCATAGTACCGAGTGTGTATAATCAGTACAATTGTATGTTGAAATTAATGAATGTCATGTGTTTAAATAATAACTAACTAACGGAACGCCGATAGTACCTTTGGAAGGCAGTGTGCGGAGCCTGAAGTAAACACCTCAAGATAGACGGTGAATAACTATCCGAGCAGGGAATTATAGGAGCTAGGCGATGATCAAGACGGCTTGAAAATAAACTAGGAAGTGCCGGCTGAAGACGCGATACGCGCCGGTTCAAATGAACGACATTTCGTCGTAATGTGTCACGACGTGTGTTTCGGGCGTATATGAAGAGTATATTGTGCGAGTGTCAGGGGTCTAGGAGCACCTATAAGTGTTCTTTTTGTTATTAGTATTCTTGTGTAAATTAGTGTAATAAGGTATTAATCATGGGTAGTCACCCAGAAGTGTTTTATTGTGTAAAATTTGTATTGTGCGACATGATGGACGTGTAAATCACCATGGGGCCGTAAAGCCTATATCTCCTCCGCTACGAGACAATGGAATTCTACATAGGAATGAGTACACAATTTTGATATTTAGGGGATGTTATCGCGACTAAACGGGGTTCAGTGTAAATTAATTATGGTTACTTAACATGGTCCGCTTCCCGAGTCCATGATTTTTATTTTTTTGTTAGACGGACGAACTAATTTATATTAACGTAATAATGGGTTAGATTAATTAATTTGAGTAATTGTTTGTTGTATATAATGTAAAATTGGGATATATTTCTTTCAATTAATGCATGCTGTTTATAATACTTTGAATTAAGTTAATTTCAAGTGTTAAATTCTTTTTTTGTGCTAACCCATTTATTTGAATTTCATTCACTGCGGTGATCATTTGTAATTTAATTAGGAATAATTTCTATTAGACAGCCAGATTATGAAAAAGCCAGAGTATGGAAGATTTGTGTTGCGTACGGAAGGTCATTAAAATACTAATAATAATCATGTTTGTGAGTCGACAAAGGAAAGTATAATAATAAGAATATTTGGGCGTGTGCAAGTTAAAGTATAATAATAATAATGACAGTGCTTCGTGAGTTAGCCAGTGCAAATATAATAATCAATGTGGAGATGACATGTAGCGTTAAAGACTTTCATTCGCGTAATCAGTTTGATTTTACGTAAATTTTTGATTTTACGTTTTTGGACTTTAATTTAACCATTAAAATTTTGTTTAAGAGCGATATAGGCACGTGAATTAGAATGGTCACGATATGTTAAAAGCCCAGAATGATTTGAGCCCATATTTAGAGTTGGAAGTCATGAGGGACGAATATCCGGCGTGAAATAAGTTGAGCCGTATTGTTTGTAATGATGAAATAGATGAATCTCAAGGCCTAAGATGATATAAATGCATATGCCGGTGTTCTTAGTGGTAGAATCCACGCACCGAGGATTATTTTATGAATTAAATGTTTGAAGAGTTCCGATGAAAGGAAATGGACTTCAAATTTGAAGGAATAGTTTAGCAATCGCCGGCATTGGAGGTATTTGCCCAGCCGCGATGTGCCATAGGTTGTGAGATGTGTCTTGGGAGGACAGGTGTCCCCATATAAAATTAACGGCAGTACGAAGTTGAAGGTACGGTCCCGAATACCGTGTTGTCCCGACCAATATAAAGCAGATCTTAGTGGTTCATAACGGGATTTAACATATGTGACTAAATTCTAAAGAGTGGAAATTAAAATATCATCTTTCCCTTTTTTTAATAATAATAATAACAATAATCATACTCCAAGTGAATCTTGTCTTAAATCGAGTGCTTAGTGCCAAGATAAATCGGAATTGTAAAAGGGGTTATGCGTTAAACATATTAAGAGTGGACTACCGTGTAACAGGCGAATTTAAGTTTTTTTAATAATAATAATAATAATAATAATAAAAACTAAGCTACTTTTTTTTTGAAGAATATTTTTTTTATATTTTGGACATAATAATGAAGTTGGGAGATGAAATGAAAGATTTGAGATTTTTAACTAATAATAATAATAAATAAAATATTTGAAGAAGGAGAAGAAGAATAACCAATGAAGGTACTTTTTTTTTAAACTTATTTTTTTGATGAAATTAATAAGAGCGAGACGTTGAAGTATTATAGCGAGGTTGATTACGGGTTACGATAATCACGATTTCCACTATTAATAATAATACTACTAATAATAATAATAATAATAATAATAATAAAAATATTTATGAGGAAGCTGATCATTATATTGTGCGGATAATTTAGGAGGAAGAACTAACCTTCGTTTGAAACGTCGGCAAGGGTTGGCATATAATCATCCCGGATGACAAATGATAATAATCAAATACCGGATTATAATTGAAATTAATGATAATAATAAATTAATTGATGGTAGTCAAAGTATATGCTAATGATCAGACAGAGAATGGTAATGATATTATTTGATAATCATAGGAGGGTATGCTAGGGACAGTCATCCTGTGTCGAACTGCTCCGAACCACATGTTGGGTTTTCACGGGGAGATAGCGGTAGATACGTAAATAACCCACGGACGGCACATGTTTGCAGGGTCAGAGCAGAGTAATGAACCTTTCCGTACGTCTTGTCGTATTGACAAGTGTAAATATTAAAGTAGCTTTTGAGTTAATGAACTCTACCTGGTGTGTTTGTGAATCTGGAAATAATAGGCTAGAGTTTGTCCGTATTATAAATTCCCGTTTTTTCAAGGCGATAACATTTTCTACGGTGGGTGTCCGGCTCACCAGAATGTACATACCGGAAGTGTCTCATGTCCAAACGGAACGAGGAGACGACAGTAAAAAGTTACTGTCGTGCCTTCGTTTCCGAAAGAAGATCTCCAGCGGTGAAACGTCCAATCATACGGATGTGAATTCGATCCCCAGTAACCAATTGGGACGAATTCACCAGATGTTTTACACTACCAGAGTAGTGAGGTAAAATCCAAGTATTATGTCATTTATTTTTCAGGATTAAAGTGTCACAATGTAAATTTGTCATCATGTGTAGTATGCAAAATAAGTGAATAAATTGCTCCTCATTGCAATTTCAATAGGAAACAGCTTCCATATCTTTTCATTGTAGTTAGTCTAGTATGCCCATGGAATTTAAGTTGTCACTTCCCATTCCTATTGTGGAGTCAGAATTTTGTATCCATGAATGAGTCGTCCCCCGTAACCTTAAAATTTCATGCCCCGTTCATCCCTGTGTTCATTTGATGCGCCGATATATATTTTTTTTTGATAGAAATTTTTTTTATTCGTTTTCGAACTGATCACCCCTGAGATAAATGCTAGTCTGGGACTCAGGAGGTGGGCGGGTGCAATATACAACTGGGCGATCAGTCAGGGGGGAAAATTGAAGGGATACAACCGATAATGAAGATATCGTCCAAAGAAAGGCAAGGACAAGAAAGGGCGTGAAAATGGACGATATTCTAGGCCTCGTAAATGTAATAATGTCAATCAAGAAAGCAAAAAGCAAAGTCATCTCCGTACAGCCCATGAAAACCCCGAGAGTGTTGCAAGGCAAAGTCCTCCACAATCCATAACCTCGGCACTTGGTGGGTTCAGTGGTTAGCTCTACGCGCGGCCACCTTTAGCCCAGGAATTAACATGGTTCTCAATTTAGTATAATCTGAGTGAACCTCCGGCTCATATGTACCACCGGAAGTAGTAATCTTGTTTCTTAAATTTTACGATCCCTGACGGGGAATCTAACCCACGTCCTTCCGGGCGTAATAATGTCGGGGTCGGGAAAGAACAAGAGTTAACGAAGGGAGGATTGAAGAAGGACAGGAGCCTGGCAGAAGTAATTGGAAGTAATGCCAGTATTCAGCTAAGGGGCCCGTGGTTCCCAACACACGCTCCCAAGTTAAGAGACCCTCGGGGACATTTAAGTCGCCTTTTACGATATGCAGGGGATAAAAAGTAAAAATCATGGCGCAACAGCCCCGAAGAGCCGTGGCCTACCAAGGCCCGAAGACCTGCATATTATGAGGTGTCGTGTGGTCATCACGACGAATTCTCTCGGCAATTATTCTTGGCTTTCTAGACCGGATATGCAGGGTATTCCGTTGATATTATTCTACCGCCTCCACCCACAAGTGGATGTCGACACTGAATTTCATTCTCTCCCTACCCCAGTACCTTCATCTCCATTCAGTGTAGCTTGTGATAAGCGTAGTCGCCTTCGATTCAGAGGGCCCCGGATTCGATTCTTGATAGGGTCAGGGATTTTAATATCAAATGGTTATTTCCCTTGGCTCGGGGACTGGGTATTTATGCTGTCCCCAACATTTCTGCAACTCATACACAACACTATCTTCTACTATACGCAGTTACCTATACATTGCAGATGCCACTCACACTTGCCGGAGGGGCTGTCTTACAAGGGCTGAACCAGGATAGAAATAGCAACCACAAAATCATTATTACCCCACATTATTACTCAACACCTAGCGAGCCGAACGTGTCCTCAAACCATCCCTGTACTAAAGGACATATAATAAATAAATAAATAAATCTACATACATACATACATACATACATACATACATACATACATACATACATACATACATACATACATACATACATACATACATACATACTGAACCCGAGTGACTTAGGCCCATAGTCAGTCATGATTTGATTGATAAAATAAAATATGGTAACATTTATTGAAATACAGAAGTGTAGTTGATAATATTTCATCTGTGTAATGTCGAAATATGAGCGAGGAAGGACGACAGACTGGAGCCTGACGGATTAGCTCGACACAACAACATTTAGCTACTTCACAGTAGGGGATCTCATTAGTTGGCGAACAGGGAAATACAAGTCCACAAATAAGTCTTGGTCAGAAAGAGAAAGGGGGTAGGTGATACAAAGGAAGCTCGCAACATGAGTAATGCGCTGGGATATTTTTGGCAGGACGGAAATTCCGTGACTTCATGGAAAGCTACAGCGGTTGCGAGGACATTCGCTAGCCCAGGTTCGGGCAGGTGGAGATTTAAATCACGTGACCGCTTGTCGGCCAATCGCTAAAATTTGATGGAAGACTCAGGGATACCATCTTAAGGAATGATGGATGAGATATTCTCGTAACTTCAAAAGTAATCAGTAATAAATTATTGTGAGTACACGGATCGATGTGATGAATTTAGTAGATGTCACGCATGGAAAAATAATCAATAATTGTTGGCAAATTAAATAAATCGAAGGCTGGATTTCTTGGAAACCAGACAGCTTGAATCTCATTGGCTGGACGAAGACCACGTTGTAAGGGACGCTTCCGAAGGCGCGAAATGTGAGAAGCTAAATCCACCCGTATCTCCTAAATCTGTGATCGTTAGGAGTTCATATTTAATCCAGCAAATATGCTAGCGGAGTGGATTAATTTGATGTAAATTTTAACGTCCAATTCGGAGTGCAAGTACCGATATTAAAAAGCCACCCCCTCCCTAAGGGGTATGACGTCAATGAATCCGCGAGGGAAAGCTTCATCCATATATACGGGACAAGGGATCCTCGCCACCACACTTGAAATGAAGCTCTGGAGTTGAACCGTCGGCCGCAACTAACTTAGAATTCTACGGGCGTACAGTAACTCAACATTTAATGGCGCGAGCATCCGCCAGTGTTTAGAAAATGTGATCGCGCTCAAGCAAAATGAACTGGAAATAGTTAACGTAGGACAGTGTTTGCCAGTTATAAATATCAGTGAAGTAAAGTAATTGCACTGTAGGAGAGTAATATAAATTGTACCACAATAAGTACGTAAATAACATGCTGTGTGACGAACAGTACTTTAAGGGAATAATAGCCTGTACTTTGCAATATCGAACCGCTATCATGAACACTTCAAGAGTGCCGTATGAAACCGGCGTATCGCGTCGGACGACATAACTCGCGACGGGCGTAAAATTTGACACCTCGTCGTACGTGTCCAGGTCCATTGTGCGGTAATTGGACGAAGATTAAAATAGTGTAAAATATTAAATTTTTGGGTCTAGGATAATAATTTGTTGTATAAAAGTTAAAGTGTTCAGTGTTAACGTTGTCAATGGTGAAGTATCGTGATAATTAAGGTATTAGTGTAAAATGGTAATGTGCCAGGAAATCTTTTGTGGAATTACGCCATCAAGAATGGAGGAGTAAATAGCAAAGAGGGGCCGAAAGGAGCCTCTCATCTGCAAAGCTGTAATGGAATACCGAGAAACTAAGATGAGTACATAATGTAAATAATATTTCGGAAATGTTATCGTGATGGGAAAAATGGGAATAATTTGATTAGACTTGGTTACCTTCTGTAACAAGATGAGTCGCTTAACGACCCCATCCTAAATTTGTAGCACGGACAGTAGTAAATATAACAATGTAAATAATCGGGTCTTTTTATGTATTCAGTTTGTTGGAGATGTAAATTTTGTAGATATAGGGTAGTACGTTAAGTCATGCATGCATTTATATTTTCTTTGTAGTCAAGAATAATTTTCTTTACATTTGATTTTGGTTATTATAGTTAAATAGACCCGATATGTCTTTTTTTTCTTTGTCATCTTAACGAGCTATGTAATGACATTAAAGGAAAGTCCAGCCTCGTCATACCAGTGGTGTTTGTTGTTGATTAGTATGTTCATATTTTCAAAGTGAAGTTGTTAAATTTGGGAGAAGCAATAATAATAATAATAATATTCAAAGTAAATCATATCTGGATTGATTAGTGCCAGAATAAATCGAAATTGTAAAAGGGGTTATGCGTTAAACATATTAAGAGTGGACTACCGTGTAACAGGCGAAATTAATTTTTTTTAAATTAATAATAATAATAGATATAATAAAACTACTTTTTAAGAAGAATTTTTTTTATAAATTGGATATAATAATAATTCATGAGATATCGGAAATTTAGTGAGCCGTGCGTAATAATAAATTTAAGTGATCAGGTGTTGAGTTTATCGGGAATTATTTAATGACGGGATGTCGTTTTTAATTCGGAATTAAAGTGTGTGGTAATTTAACTTGATAAATTAATAATATTGAAATTTAAGATCGGTGCTAATAATCCGTTGATGTTAATGAACGTGTGGTTTAAATTACGGTCCAATATTTTTTACGTATAAATGTCGTGTTTTAAATTTGCAATTCATTAGCCGGAACACGTCGGACTAATATTACGAAACCATGATTGTCAAATTTTGGTAAATATAATTTCAAGATGTTACGATTATTTGTGGAGAACGAACTAAGGCGTAGATCAAAATGAGATAGAAAATGTTAAAGAATCTGCAGTCAGATAATAAAAGGTCGTACGATGTCAGAAGTGAATAAATAAGTCAGTTGATAATTCTGTGAGAAATAAATGAATCAAGGAATATTGAGATAGAAAGGGATATAAATTCCGTACGAGAGACACTTAGGATGTAAATGAGTGTAAAATGTACGGGCAGTGTCACAGAGAAATACTGAGTTACGCAGCGGGTAGAATTCGGACCCGTGACAGCATGTACGAAATAAATAGACTGCACAGCTATTTCGTCGAGATACTATGGATCTAAGGATAATGAGAGTTCAGAGTCCACATAAATGATCGTATATTGTAATCATTGTAATGACGAGTAATGACAATCATGATGTCGTGATAATAATAATAATAAATATTGCAGATAAATGATTGGACCGCCTTACTTAAATGAGCGTTGATGAAGATGTTAAACGGGAATCTAAATGATAATATGCAACCGATAATGATAATAATAATGTAAGGACGATGTTAAATCATCGCGGTCAGATTAATAATAATTGTCATAATAATAACAGTAATGATGCCGTTGGTCGATCAGTGAAATAATTGTGATTGCGACCGATATCCTAATGCATTTTTGGCGGAAGTGACCGGTTCATTAATAATAATAATAATAATAATAATATCTTGAGTGACGTTAATAATAATAATAATAATATATGGCGTCACCTATTCATTAATAATAATAATAACCTCAAGAGGGAGATACTAATAATAATAACATTAATAACCATCTGTGTTTGCGTCCCGCATAATAATGACGATATTAAACAAACGTGACAGTGCCAGGAACCGATAATAATAATAATAATAATAATAATAATAATAATAATAATAATAATAATAATAATAATAATAATAATAATAATAATAATAATAATAATAATTTCATGGATAAATTCATATAATGACGATAGTGAGTTAATTAATTAATTGGTGACAACATCCCTCGATTCGTATGTTTGAATAATAAGAGTGATAAATATTATAGTCATTTGTTACCTCGTTATCGTACGGTTTCCGCACGGTATTTCCCACCGCTTCTCGTTATCTCATCTGTGGCAGTAGTCTACTGAGGCTACTTTGTAACATTTCAGATCATGTGTAAATAAAATATAAATGCTAATTCAGTGGTATGGCATCAGCTGGACATCGTAAGATAGGAACTGTCCGTGTAATCCATTTTTCGTAATTCACGAGAAACATTACCCAGTCCGAGTACCGGTCTCGGAAAAATGTATATAGCCGGGGTACATCATCTTAGTTAAATCGAGAAGCCGACCGTAACATGGGTTATGCTCGGGCTCCCGATAGAAGGAAGCTATATCCTTGAACAACGGTTCGATTCAAATGGAATCGACCCATAAGTTATACTCCAATTGTAATTTCTTTCAGAAGCAACCCAGCAACATATTGATACCACTTGCGGTATAGCAAGTGATTTTATTTATGTAACATGTGTGGGAATTTAAATATCGTTGCCAAATGTATCAAAGTTTCGTACGTCGGATGGCGTAATAAACTGCTCCTTCTGGCAAATTATTTCAAAGGAAACCATTCTCATAATATTTTTATTGTAGTTAGATGAGACCCTTTTTAAAGTGAGCAGTCACTTCCTAGTCCTATCATGGAGTCCTTAAATTCAAGTCTACAATCGAGCCTTCCCCATTTTAATTTTAAATTGCTCCGTTCATTCCCGTGTTCATTGATGCCGCTATATTTATATTTGATGACTTAAATAATGAACCGACACCCCTGAGATAAATGCTAGTCTGGGACTCGGGAGGTGGACGGGTGCAATACATACATACATACATACATACATACATACATACATACATACATACATACATACATACATACATCATATATCTTCATTATAGATTGTTATGCCCTTCAGCGCTCAGTCTGTAAGCCTCTGTGAATTTACTTATCGCCGCCACAATCGTCTGTTTGTAGCTAGTTCTGTGGCCTCATTTACTGTAGTTCTATGCCTCTTATCCTTAAATCGCTGGAAACTAGTACAACTAGGCAACCATCCTCTATATAACACTAATCAGAGAGAAAAAATGGAAGGGGTCCGACACTTTGAAAAATGAAGGTATCGGCCAAAGAAAGACAAGTGCCACGAAGGGCCTGAAAATGAAATACTCCCTAGCCCTCGCAAACCTAATAGCGTCGGGGTCTGAAAAGAACAAGTGTTGACCAAGGGAGGTCGAATAGGATAGATGAAAGTGAGGAGCCTAGCGCAAGTATGTGGAAGCAATGCCAGGACACAGCTTAGGGCCCCGTGGTCGCCAACCCACGCTCCAAAGTTCAGAGCCCCTGGGGCCCCTTTTAGTCGCCTCTTACGACAGGCAGGGGATACCGTGGGTGTTATTCTACCGCCCCCACCCACAGGGGGATTTCCTATGTAAACTGTCGCTTCACATGACTCCACCATCCAAGCCGATTTATGCGTACAGCTTCATCCATCGAGTTCATTCGTAACATAGCCTTTATTTCTTCATTCCGAGTACCCTCCTGCCATTGTTCCCATCTGTATGTACAGCAATCATTCTCACTACTTTCATGTCTGTTACTTCTAACATATGAATAGAATATCCTGAGTCCACCCAGATTTCACTCCCATGAAGCAAAGTTGGTCTGAAAACAGACCGATTTAATTATAGTTTCATCCGGGAGCTGACTTCCTTCTTACAGAATACTGTTGATCGCAACTGCGAGCTCACTGCATTTAGCTTTACTGCACCTTGAATCAATCTCACTTATTATACTACCATCTTGGGTGAAAACACATCCTAAATACTTGAAATAATCTACTTTTCTAGCTTTGTACCCCAATTTAACATTCAGTTCTCTTGGATTTCTTACCTACTGACATCAATGTAATCTTAGAACGGCTAATTTTCATACCATACTCACTGCACCTATTTTCAAGTATCAGGATTTCTGATTGTAGGTTTTCGGTACCATCTTTTATTAAGACCAGGTCGATGGCATAGGGCTAGACTGCTTACTACATTTTCACCTAACTTAATCCCTATCTGCCACTTAATACCTTTCAGCAGATGATCCAAGTAAACTATGAAGAATAAAGGTGAACGATTACAGCCTTGTCTAACACCTGTAAGTACCTTAAACCAAGAACTCATTCTACTATCAATTCTCACTGCAGCCCAATTATCAACATAAATGCCTTTGATTGATTTTAATAATCTACCCTCAATCCCATAGCCCGCAGTACGCCAAACATTCTTTTCGTCGGTAATCCGTCATATGCCTTCTCTAGATCTATGGAACATAACTGTCTATTCCTCTCGTAGCATTTTTCAATTACCTGCCACATGCTGAAAATCTTATCCTGACAGCCCCTCTGTGGTCTGAAGCCATACTGGTTTTCATCCAACTTCCTCTCAACCAGTGATCTCAAATAAATAAATAAATAAATAAATAAATAAATAAATAAATAAATAAATAAATAAATATTTTTCTACGCGTTATTGTTTCGTCTGCTCCGGCGTTTGCTAAAGTTGTAGAATCATGATGTTCACCTCGCACGTTGTAGTGTGATCGAATAGATAGGTGGTAGATCGCGAAGGTACTCTTAATCTCTCTTCTTGAAATCGGTACCTAAATCTACTATCGTCGACAGATAATAAACACGAATAAAGATTGCTAGGAAAGAACTAACTGAGTGAAAAAACGGATATACGAAATACCTAGAGTTGCTTTCCACATTTACTCAATTTGAAGTCGTTAAATTACAAATATTACAGCATAGATAGCCAATTTATATCTAATCATCTGTTGAAAATGGAAGGAGTTCATTAAACAAATTGTCTATCAACAATCGACAATTGCGATTCACATGCCACGTTAAAAATGATGTTCAACCTTAACACAGTAGACTGTCGAAGAGCACATTCCGTCGCTAAAAATCCTCCTGTGGGTGGAGGTGGTAGAATAACATCCACGGTATTCCCTGCCTGTCGTAAGAGGCGACTAAACGGGCCCCAGGTGATCTTATCTGCGGAACGTTGGTTGGTGACCAAAGGGCCTTTAGCTGAGTCCTGGCATTGCTTCCACTTACTTGTGCCAGGCTCCTCACTTTCATATATCCTATCTGGCCTGCCTTGATCAAATCTTGTTCTTTTCCGACCTCGACGCTGTTAGGTTTCGTGGCCTAGGGAGTATTTCATTTTCACGACCTTCGTGGCCCTTGCATTTATTTGTCTGATACATTCATTTTTCGAAGTATTGGATATTTTCCATTATTTACTCTATCTGGTGTTATATAGAGGATTTCTGCCTAGTTGTACTTCCTCTTGAAACAATAATGACCACCACTGTCGCTTAAAACACAAACGTTAATCCAAACAGTTCTCGAAATCCAGATTAAACAATCCCATCACCATTTACAAACATTGATAAAAGCACAAGATAAAGTTGCAATTTACTGTGATACGCAAACCAACATTAATATGGTGTTCCATTAAAATCCAATTTTATTCTGCCTAGCACTGTTTATATTTGGTTTTACTATTCCATTGGCTTGATTGCACGAGGTAGACTGTAAGAGGTCGCAATTACATCCCTTCATATTTTCATTATCCGTCCGTTTACAGGAAAACAAGATTAAAATGGAAAGTGATAACTAGTACCTGAGTGGATAAAACACTGGATAAAACAAGGATCAATAACATTGAAAAAACCTGAAATGACAACAACATACCACAAGGATGCCGTGAGACTTAGATCGGGTTGAGTCGAACTTCGTGGTTAGAGTTGGTAGAGACTACAACTCTTGCGCATAACGTTTGCGACCTTCGGCTGCACGTATGTATATTCGTCGTTGCTGAACACAACAGCGACTGTCGATATTTTGACAGAAACTGTAGTGCTGTCATACCAAATACCAGCTTTTTTAATGCTATTTGTTCGGGGCGTCGACCTAGAGAGATCTTTTGCCCCTACTTGCACCATATGTGGGGAACCTATGTGTATTTTTATTTTGTAAATGGCGGAAGTGTAAAGTGTTGAATGTGAGGAAAGGAACCTTAAGGACGACACAAACATCCAGTCCCCAGGCCAGGGATATTAATCATTTATAATTAAAAACCCCTGACCCGGCCTGGAATCGAACCCGCAGGAACATGCAGTGAGCTGCCGGCCAGTTGTTATCTCTTCGTATTCTGATGAAACCTTCCTGCAGGCAGTAATACCCATGTAAAAATCAGTTTTTAGACATCCCATTCATTATCAGTGGATGAGGGGCCTCTCAGGGTACATGCACCGGTGCATTGCATGGCGCAAGGTGTAAAAGACTACCTCGGTTGGGCAGAATGCAGGCCCCTACTGCTCGATGTTAAGCAATAGCGCTGTCTCTCTCCTTCCCTACGCCTGTCTCGCTCGCTCCGCCTGTCTCCCCCTTCCTCACTTGCTCTGCAGCGCTCCAACATCCAAGCAGATTTGAGCCTAGCTTAGCCGAGACGTCCCGAGTCAAAACGCTGGTCCGAACCGAGTAGAGTCGGGCCGATGCCCGGTGCACAGAACCTCTGCTCCTCGAGTTGCAGGCGTGAGATTTTGGGCGTTTGAGATGCCCTGCCATAAATGAACATTTGCTCCAGTTTGTTCCCTTGAATTCTGACTTTATCTTCATAATGTGATCTTTCCTACTTTTAAAAGCACCATTCAAACTCATTCGTCTCCTTATGTCATTCCACGCCATCTCTCTACTGACTGCTTGGAACATACCACTTATTCGAGCAGCTCGTCTCCTTTCTCACTAGTCTTCTTAGCCCTAACTTTGCAGCATTTTTGTAACGCTATTCTTTTGTCGGAAATCACCCAGAACAAACCGAGCTGATTTTCTTTGGATTTTTCGGTTCTCGAATCAAGTAATCCTGGCGAGGGTCACATTCATTGGAACCATACTCTAGTTGGGGTCTTACCAGAGAGTTATATGCCCCCTCTTTACATCCTTACTACAACCCCTAAATACTCTCATAATCATGTGCAGAGACCTGTATTCCTTATTACAATCCCATTTATGTGATTACCTCAATGAAGATATTGTCTTATATTAACACTAGGTACTTACAGTGATCCCCATAAGATACTTTCACACCATCAACGCAGTAATTAAAACTGAGAAGGCTTTTCTTACTACTGAGACTCACAACCCGACTTTTAACCCCGTTTACCATCATACCATTGCCTGCTTTCCATTTTACAACATTGTCCAGGTCTTTTTGCAGTTGCTCGCAATCTCACAATAATCTTTTTGCTAAACAATAACACATTAGAAAATACTTCAAATTCAACCAAGGCTGAAGAGGATAGTTACTATTTTACGTGCTAAGACCCAACCCCCAAGGAATTATGTGACTTCAGCAGCGCTGCTCTCAATGTATCTTCCACTAATCCCATACACCAGCAACCCTTGAGTTTACTTCCGCTTTATCTCACTGTTTTTCCTTGTTCTTAGTTCCGTCCGTGCGATGTAGTCCTCGTATCGGGGTGGAAGAGAGAGACGGAGGGAATAGAGAGATATACTGTGCCGGATAAAGGCGGAGATACAGACAGATGAGCTCAGTGCTCAGGGAAGGTAATGGCATAAGCGTTTATGGTTAGATAAGGCGCATGTTGACGGCGAGGGAAGTTTAGTAAATAGCTGGGGATAAAAAAAAGGAAAGCCATTCCAGTTGGAGGTGGAGTGTCTTACGTCAGAGATGAGATCACGCTAGTGTAAGCGGAAAGAAATTGCAATTTTGTTGAGCTTCTTTTGAAGTCGTTGAAAGACAACAATCATAGAAAGTTCTTCCTCAGTCCAACAAAAGGTTTGTTTATTCTCTCTCAAGTTTCAAATTCATAACTTAATAATTATTGACTTTCATTTGAATAACATTTTATTCCACATTGATTCAGTATTTCGTCGCTGCCGGGACAAAACCTCCTATGTGAAATATTTTAGCTTAGAACTTTGTCCGGTAAGGTTCTGTCATCTAAGGTGCAATATTGTGTGGATACTGTCAAGGCATTCTCGCTCTTCATAATATGTGTGCTTCGGGTCAGTATATCTCCAAAAATATTATAACATAGGATATTTTGTAGCCTCCGTGGCTCAGACGGCAGCGTGTCGGCCTCTCACCGCTGGATACCGTGGTTCAAATCCCGGTCACTCCATGTGAGATTTGTGCTGGACAAAGCGGAGGCGGGACAGGTTTTTCTCCGGGTACTCCGGTTTTCCCTGTCATCTTTCATTCCAGCAACACTCTCCATTCTCATTTCATAGCATCTATCAGTCATTAATAAATCACTTTGGGAGTGGCGACCCCATCGTACTAACAGCCTATATATGATTCATTCATTACATCCCTGACCCGGTGAATGACTGGAAAACAAGTTGTAGATTTTTCATTTTCAGGAGGTTTTGTTTCGGCAACGTCGATTTATTAGCGCAGATTTTTGAGTGTCAAAGGCGGTAAACAGACAGCGTTATACTCCGTTACGATGAAGGGAATAGAGAGGTGCCGTACGAGATGAGCGTTGATTGTTGACCATGGGGACCTTAGCTGGGTTTGGTACTGCTTCCCCTTATGCCATATTTCTTATCCGACATACTTCGTCTACTCATGTACATTTTTCTGCTGGTATAACGTCGCATTAACACTTCGAAAATTTTCGGCGATGGTAAGATTAAGTGTTAGGATTAGGTAGGATTTGGCCGTGGTCTTGATTAAGGTACAGCCTGGTTGTAAAATGGGATACTACGGATAACCATCTTCAGGGCTAGTGACGGTGGGATACGAACCCACCATCCCGCGAATGCAAGCTCACAGCTACGCGACCCGGACCGCACTAGTAACTCGCTCGCTCAGCTCGTTTTGTCCTACACCGACGTTTTAACGTTTTGTGAGGCATAGGCTGTGTCTCAGATTCATGCCGTTTCAGGTCTCTCCCTTCCTTTTGCCGATGCCGTCATTCCTCGAACTCCTCCGCTTTTGTCTGGGCCGGGTTGAGTGGCTCAAAAGGGTAAGCCGCTGGATTTCTGAGCCCTAGTTGGAATGTTCGATCTTCGATCCTGGCTCAGTCCGATGGTCCTTGATGATGCTCAAATACGTCTGCCCCGTGTAGGTATATCTACCGGCAAGTAAAAGATATCCCGTAGGACAAAATTCCGTCACCTCCGGGTCTCCGAAAGCCGTACAAGTAGTTTGTGGGACGTAAAAACATTATTATTATTATTATTATTATTATTATTATTATTAGCCTATTAGTATTATTATTATTATTAGTAGCCTATTATTATTACTATTATTATTATTATTATTATTATTATTATTATTATTATTAGCCTATTAGTATTATTATTATTATTATTATTAGTAGTAGTAGTAGTAGTAGTAGTAGTAGTAGTAGTAGCCTATTATTATTATTAGCCTATTATTATTATTACTATTATTATTATTAGAGGTAGTAGTCGTCGTCGTAGTAGTAGTAATAGTAGTAGTAGTAAGTAATTTCCTGGGGTTCGTATGGTAACGTGTGTCCGGCCCCGCGGTGTAAGAGGCAACGCGTCTGCCTGTCACCCGGCGGCCCCGGGTTCGATTCCCGGCCGAGTCAGGGGTTTTTAATTGTAAATGATTAATATCCCTGGCCTGTGGACTGGGTGTTTGTGCCGTCCTTAACGCTCCTCTCCTCACATTCAACACGCTACACTTCCGCAATTCCAATTACACGCGGGTTCAAATCATATGGTGCAAGTAGGAGCAAAAGATCTCTATAGGTCGACGCCCCGAACAAATAGCATTTTTTTAAATAAAAAATTATGGTAACGTGTAGTAGGGCAGGTACATGAATGCACTACTGGTACCGTTTATTCTAAGATTTCTTCTTCTGCCTCTTCTACAGCTTTTCCCACATCTGTGGGGTCGCGGGTGAGAACTATGCTGCACATGTGGGTTTGACCCTGTTTTACGGGCGAATGCCTATTCTAAAATTTATTAACTAACACTAATTGCTGTACAACTACACAGGCACTCAATTACACTTGTTTAACCTGAGCCATGCTAAAATGGCATGTTCATAAAAATGATGTTTCCCGTATTGCAAAGGGCTTGTTTCGGCCTCAGCTCGATTGAGTCAAGTGTTTCCATGATTGTACCAGAGAGGGCAGCTCGCTCGGCCATGAGCACGGAAGATCATTCTTTCGGCGAGACTGTTGTTTTATCTCTTTGGAGCGAATCTTTGCATTGTTATGTGTGTGGAATATAAACATGGATCCCACGCAGATTGGAGTGGCGTTATTATGCCATAAATGGGTTTCTAACAGATTTAAACTTGACCCATACTACCATTCTTCCTGTTATTTTGATTATTGATATTACAGGTATGGTAATCTTTGTATTAATATTATTTCTACGGTTCTGTTTTGCCATTCGCCTCTTTTAATGATGGCCAATTGATATGCATCCTTCTGCTCTACAGCGAGAATGGGCTGTGTGTCTGTTGTTGACGTGATTGTGACGTGTTCATAGCTGGGTCTCTGATTGATTTTATTTACGTGCACTACATTGTAAAGTATTTTGCCATCGAATGAATGTACGCCCTGCGTGTCGACGCGGAGATCCATTCGTGTCGTAAGAAGTGAGTAATCTGATGGGTTTATGCGTGACCGCTGGGTCCCTATTATCCTACTGTTAATTGTCTGCGCCGTGCACGCTACCTCTGATATATGTGAGACCTTTCTTTCTGGCCATGACAGTCATATTATATGATTTGGTGTTCAACTTATTAACTGGAGCAACTGCTCGTATTGTTTGTCGATACCGGCAATGTCTGAATGTTTGGATGTGTGTTGGAGAGAAAGGATGACGTATCGGTCAGCTCAATTTATTTATTTTGACTTTGTTTCTGAGCCTCATGTTTGTTGGCGGTACGGTGATATTTATTTTGCCTTGGTCTCCATCATGGCCGTTTGCTTGCCCACTAGGCTGCCATATTTGTTTTCTTATATTCAGGCTATGCACATGCCTGTGATACTCATTGGGTTTGAATATTGTTTCTTTGGTCAGATATGTTTCCCTCTGTGTTACGTTGTGATCTTTCACATTTTATTTTACCTTCTCTGGGGTTTTATTCTCCTTGCTGCGTGGGAACTTTGATCTGTGGTAATTGTTGAGATGATGTGGAAGTTAAAAAGACGCGTACGTAAAGAATTTTATTAATCTCGCGGAAAGAATGACCGAGTTAATCCGTGTGGATTGTATTCACATTACCACATTATGTTGCGAGACTGCAATTGAGACGGTGAGCCCGTCGTATGAATAATTTAAGCTTGGCGTTTGAAAAGCTGTGCTCAGGCATTAATGTTAGGACTCCAATTGGATGAACTCTGCACATGTACGTATCCTTTCTTTTAACTGCTGGCTCCATTTCTTGTTTCTTTTTTTGAATTTTATTATATCAATAAATCCTCATTTAAATTTAGTTCGAATTTTATTGCTAGTAGCCCTAGTCTGATTCCTGTTCTGCATTGAAATGAGGGTCGTTTCCAGATCTGGGCTGTGTCTTTGGCCTTTCCTAGTTGTGGTCCACGCCTCGAATCTCCAGACGTGTGTGTGTTATGGTGACGTAGATTGTCGGTAAGGGAGGGGGTGCGGCTCAAATCTTAAAGTTCAGTCACGGTAGTTATTCACTAACCGGGCGAGTTGGCTGCGTGGTTAGGAACGCGCAGCTGTGAGCTCCCATCCGAGAGATAGTGGGTTCTAATCCCACTGTCGGCAGCCCTGAAGAGGGTTTTCCGTGGTTTCCTATTTTCACACCAGGCAAATGCTGGGCTTTACCTCAATTAAGGCCACGGCCGCTTCCTTCGCATTCCTATGCCTTTCCTGTCCCATCGTCGCCATAAGACCTATCTGTGACGGTGCGACGTAAAGCATCTAGCAAAAAAAAAGTTAATCACCATGGCACCTACAAGCTAAAAGTATTGGCCAGGCTGAAAACCATTTAGTCTTAACTACTTTTCAGGAGAGAGAGAAGAAGTGTAAATACTTGAATAGAACTTGATAGGTCCGCCTCTGTGATGTAGTGGTTAGTGTGATTAGCTGCCACCCCCGGAAGTCCCGGTTCGATTCCCGGATCTGCACCATATTTGAAAAGTGGTACGAGGGCTGGAATGGGGTCCACTCAGCCTCGGGAGGTCAACTGAGTAGATGTGGGTTCGATTACCATCTCAGCCATCCTAGAAGTGGTTTTCCGTGGTTTCTCACTTCTCATCTAGGCAAATGCCGGGATGGTACCTAACTTAAGGTCACGGCCATTTCCTTCCCTCTTCTTTGTGTATCCCTTCAGGTCTCCCCATCCCAACACGGCCCCTGTTCAGCATAACATGTGAGGCCGCCTGGGAGGGGTTCTGGTTCTGGTGGTGGTGCTGGTTATTGTTTTAAGAGGAAGTACAACTAGGCAACCTTCTTCTATATAACACTAATCAGAGAGAAAAATGGAAGGGGTCCGTCACTTCGATAAATGAAGATATCGGCCAAAGGAAGGCAAGGACCATGAAGGGCGCGAAAATGAAAGTCTCCCTAGCCCTCGCAAACCTAATAGCGTCGGAGTGGGAAAAGAACAAGAGTTGACCAAGAGAGGTCGGATAGGATGGATGAAAGTGAGGAGCCTGGCACAAGTAAGTGTGGGGTACTGATTATCCTGTCCAGTTGTATCCTCGACCCAGGGCCTCACTCTATAGGACACTGCCCTTGAGGCGGTAGAGGTGAGATCCCTCGCTGATCCCGAGCGAAAAGTTAATCCTGAACGGTCAAAGGATTCAAAAAGGAAGAAATAACTTAAAAAACGCTCTATATTGTGAGGCAGCTGCTCGGGTTATATTTTTGTTACTGGAAGGTCAACTTTAATTTAATAAACTACTGGTATGTTTAAAATGAATTTTAATAAAGTGGCGTAGTCACTTTCAGCTCCGTGGTCTGTTTGATATGGCGTAAAGCAATCTGTAATCAATTTTTCACATGATATTTTGTCTAAAAGTGTATTTGTAAATTAAAAATCCCCTACATCCTGTACAAATATAATGTACACCACCACTCATGGCATGGAACATTATAAAGATTCCCTTTCATTTGCCGTGTTTACTTGCACAAAATTAAACGCTATGAGAACAATATTTTCTAATAATAATAATAAATATAATAATAACAATAATAATAATAATAATAATAATAATAATAATTGTTACGGAGATTTCCGTGGTAGGTAGAGGTGAAAGAAGGTGCGGGTGTGAATAGGTCTCAAACTACGAAATTAAAGTTAATGTAAAATTTAACAAGGTTATATTTTCTTTCCAAAATTCAGAAATAACACGAATGGCAGGTACAGAGTAGCAAGGCACCAAAAGTACAATTACAGTATTTACAGGATTTGGGCTTCGAGCCCCGACCTCGCAATTCTTGGGCAACTAGCCCAACTTTACCTCAAAACAAGATTTAACAGAGGGGCAGAAGACCCCAATCAAGCCCCGGAGCACTTGCTCCAAATTACACAGTAAAGCCTCCTCGAGGCGTACAACAACAACAATTTACACTAAAGAGCGACCCGCTCTCAAATTTAGGCCTCTCCCAGGCCACACCAAACTCCACCTTCAAGCTGTCCTCAACGGACATAAACACAGGGGTAAAATACCCAATCTACTGAGGCCTATTAAGTGAGAAAAGGTTAATTATATGGCCTCTAAAATACCAACTTGAAAGGAAGCTCTCCGCACTCCTAATACACTTTATTTAAAACCTACTTGGCACTAGGCCGTTAATGCAAGGGCTAATCCCATACTACAGAGGTGACTTCAGAAAAGAACAATTTACATTATATTAAGGAAGAATCGGTTGTGAAAAATAAGTTCACCTCAAAATAAATAATATGAGTGGGAGCTCGAGAGGGTTAAGCACTCTCTATCCCAATATGTGACTTTAAAGAGAATAGAGTTAAGAGACGTTACATTTTAGGAAAAGGTTACATGGTAGGAACGCTTCGGACCCGCCCCGAGAGTTAAACTGCTGAGCTAGCAAGAAAAGAAGATATTAAAAGGCCATTACCTTGGTGTAGAACTGCTCCCCAAAGAAAGAGGCGCTCCCCGCCCCCTGCTATGTACTTTACGCACCGAAAGATGGTACTGAAGTGGCACAGAGACCCTAAAATCAGCAGTTTATATACTCTCGCGGAAAGTTCGAGGCGTTTCAGGAAGGAAAACACCCGCCCACAATCATTTTATTGGTTCACCGAGAAAACCCCTACACAATACGAAGAAGAAACATATTATTGGTGGAAAATTAATTAAAGAAATTCGGGATTGGCTGGATTTAAAACAAGGGGAAAGAAAGGGTTAATATTGCCAACTTAAACAATGACAGAAGGAAATTTAACAAAGAACAAACTTTTGAAATTAAATTTTCTCCAAAAGAACAGTTCTTTTTCTTCGCACTAGGGTGCACTATTGTAGTTCTTCAGTAGTGTCCTCTAGAAGAGAAAGTTCACACTTCTTACTACCGGTAAAACAAAAATACATCAAAAGTGGCACAGTTCAAAAACTCCAAACTTTCCAAGTAGTGACATCTTCTGAGAAACTTGAAAATTAATACCGTCGATAAAGTTCAGACTTCCTCCAGCAGAGGAGTTTCAACTGGCGCACATTTTAAATTAGCGGCGTGGAGGTGTACCGCCCGGTACAATAATAATAATAATTGTAATAATTCTTCGTCCCCCTAACTACGGCTTTCAGAGTCACCGAGGTGACGGAATTTAGTCCCACCGGAATTATTTTACGTGTCAGTAAATCTACCGACACGAGGCTGGTGTATTTGAGCACCTTCAAATGCCACCGGACTGAGTCAGGTTCGAACCTGCCAAGTTGGGGTCAGAAGGTCAGCGCTCCAAACGCCTGCGCCACTCAGTCCGGCAACAATATTTTCATTACCTTGGCATAAATTTTTCATTTCCTGCAAACATCTATGCAATTTAGCCCTACGACTCCTACTTCCTCCATTGAATGAAATGTCGTATGGCTTTTAGTGCCGGGATATCCCAGGATGGGTTCGGCTAGCCAGGTGCAGGTCTTTCTATTTGACACCTGTAGGCGACCTGCGCGTCATGATGAGGATGAAATGATGATGAAGACAACACATACACCTAGTCCCCGTACCGTTGGAAGTAACCAATTAAGGTTAAAATCCCCGACCCGGCCGGAAATCGAACTTGGAACCCTCTGAACCGAAGGCCAGTAAGCTGACCGTTCAACCAACGAGTTGGACACTTCCTACATTAATTAAGGAATACGGCGCTGAAAGGCAGCAACACATTGACTTAAGGGGATAGGTAGAGTAAACAACCTTCAAAATTCGGGTAATTTAAATATTTTTATATCAGCTGCTACTATTTGTAGAGCAATGGATCTTTCTAAATGAAGTATCCTACGTGTTTACTAAGCATGTACATATCTCAGAACTGAGTTTAGCATTATCAAACTCATTAATTAATTATTCAAAATGACGACTATTTGTATGTCGGTTCTCTCCGTTTCATTCATGACTCCGCCGTATCAGCACATTAGTGTTCTGCTTTTTTAAATGTACTACAGTGTTTAAAGTTGCATCTACAAAATTTGCCATATCCAGATTATTTGAAAATTAGTATTTTTAATTTTGCGATAATTAAATATTCACCATTTTGATAACCTTTTTGCATATAGATATCGACAAAACAATTTATCAACCCATGGTACATGATTTTGATCAGTTTTGTAGACTCTGCCACTAATAACATGATAGAAATAAATCATTTTAATACACCGTATAGTTTATGAGTTAAAAGGGAAACGTATTTGAAAAATTCAGTTTTGAGATAATGAGGTGCGTGTGCTACAGAACTCTTTAAATAGACTATGCAGTTTCCTGAACTAGTGGAGATATTTAAATAATAATTCCAGAAATATGAACTAGAAGAGTAGGTTCATACATTTAAAAATAATTTGAAAAATCGAATTTGGGAATGTGTTATGCTGTACCGAACCCCTTAATTTTTTCCGCCTCCGATCGTGCTACACGTAGCAGTGTTTGCTATTATTGTACAAAGGGCTGGCTTAATTCCTTCTTATGCCTTGGTTCAATACTTTCGAATATTGAATGCTTAAATACAGTATGTGTTATTCTGACTTAATGCTTTTCAGCTCTGGCCGATTCAATTACACTTCACACACTTCTGAAACTATCACCTGGGCCCTACGGCAGTTCAGACTAAACTCACTGAACAAATACATATTGGCCACACATTTCAGAGTTTGAATTTTTGCATTATGTCAATGTATTAGTGCACGCAACACATTCTCACAATTCTGTATGTGGTATACAGTCCCTACACTCATGGCGGTCTTCGTTCACTATCCCTCGTCACTATGCTGCACTGTCCCGCATTCGCCGTCACTTGACCCATAGAGCGCTAACAGAACGACACTCCCGCTGACCGCTGTAGTACTCCACAGCTTTACTTGGAAACTAACTGTCGCAATCGCTAGCTGAACTCATCCTAAACTAAACTACTGAAGTTCGTCCCGCCTGTCTTATATAAGGAGAGGCCCCTCCAAATAATTTGGATGCGGAGAAACCTCTAGAGTTTTCTAGAATCTGAAAGCTATCGTCCTTCCTTGTGCCGTCAGGGAGACCTGCGATGAGGTCACCGAATCGTGGCAGAGGGACTGCCCTTGGGCGCTTGCTTGATGTTGACTGGTTGCTGCACTGGCGAGCGGGCGGGGCCATAACTCGGTAACGTCTCTCGCGGCCGTTCAAGGCTAACTTGCTCCTCCGTAGGATGAAATGGTGGACGCCGTCGCGGTATGAATTGAGAATGGTTGCGCAGTTACAACTTTAAAGCACAACAAAGCTAGCGAAAACGAACAATTACTCCACCATTTATGATATGACTGATTTCCGAACGAAATGAGACTAAAAATAGCTCTTCAGGACAAAAATTGAGTGCGTACAGATCAAATGAAGTAATGATATATCACTCGCTAGAAATATTTATGTAATCGCTAAACCTTATTTCTCATGCTTCTCATATCATTACCCTGTATATAATAAATGTCTGTTTCACTTACGTCAATTAAAATGAAGAAATAATAAATTAATGACCTTACACTGCTATATGATTTTTCACGAGAGTTTAATCCTGATGTAAACAAGGCATGTCCACGCCTCAGCCAAAGACAGAGTTGTGATTCGCTGAGCGTGTAGTATCGACCTCCGCCCCGTCAATGTCTCGTGTTCGGACATACAGTGCCGCGCATATTACCTAAAATAGAGGAGGAACAGTTTTGGAGCTATGTGAAACTAAACGGAGGGGTTTGAAGGGGCATCTACTGCTGAAGATTAGGGCCTACGTTATTTATTTATTTATTTATTTATTTATTTATTTATTTATTTATTTATTTATTTATTTATTTATTTATTTATTTATTTATTTATTTATTTATTTATTTATTTATTTATTTATTCATTTCTGAATATTAAAGAAAGCTATCGTAGGCTAGAACACAAAATTACACGCATAGGAAGGTTTATCTTAGGACAGCTGTTTGAAATGTCCGCCCGGTAGACTGTAACCTAATAGAATACCAACTTTCGAATTGAAATGTATATCTCTTATCTTGTAGAGTTCCTATCATGATAGAGCATATAGCATTATGGGACATGTCAGACGGAACTGTTGATAATTCTGTAACAACATCTATCGAATAGAAGCAACTCAAAAAGACAATACAATATCCTCCCTATCCATTAACACAGGTTTACGTTCTTTTTTAACAAACTGGAACACTATGTATGTCCTTTAAAAGTCTGTACAATGTAGTTAAACTGAAGGTGGGTAAAGTTTTATCTTTATTCACACTGTCTAATACTTTGCGTAAAGTAGGTGGTTCATTCCGAAAGAAAAAAAAAACATGAATTTTCCTTCTAATACCACTTTTGACGATATCGTCGTACTTCTCGATTCCTTGAGGTCGTTTACGTTCCTTTCCCGTCGTTGTTAATTTCCCTGTCTTTCTAAAGTCTGTCCGCACGTTATGAACCGAACTAGCCGACACACCACACAACTCTGCACTTAGTTTCTCTACCTCTTTTACTGCTAAACCTGGATTCTGTTCACTTATTTTATTTTAAAAAACCACAACGCACTGCCTATGGTCACTTCTGAGCGGTATTCCTCTTTTGTGCTTCACTACACGCGATGGTCCTACCTCTTGCTCCATTTCTCTCACTATGAATACTGACACTGACAGCTGCTGCAAGATGCAACACCTTATCTCCACACTGTACAGCTTGGGACTTTCCCTCACTCTGAGAAGACTTCCTGCATTACACCACGCCTTCTGCCTTCATATCTCGTTATTTAATCACTGTTTTATTTTTTTTTTAAACATAGATATATACCGGTATATATGAGAACCTTATTTTAATTTGATTACGTACTCTTTCAGACTATCTAAATGTAATAAACTAAGATAAAATTTAATTAATGCGACGTACTAGTTTTCTTCGAGCTCGCATACAGTCAGGTGAGTGCGACGGTTCCTTCTCCAATCAACTACGTTCATGTCCACGTGCAAAACCAAGGTGCTCCGCCTATTTGTTTACATCAGGATTAAACTCTCGTGAAAAATCATATAGCGTCAAGTACGGATGAAGCTACACACAAACTCTCCTCCCTAAGTCAAACAGCAGCTAAAGTAGGGTTGAGGATTGCCATTAACAAAACAGAGTTCATTAACAACATCAGAGATGCACCCAACTCAGTCCCACACGGGAATACATTTTTCTGAAACGCTAACTGTTACAATTACGATTCTGAAACTATACATAAAATCTACGTCAAGACTAACCCGTCAACGATTGGTATAACAGCTCTTAATAGATACTGCCGAAGTTTTATTGTGCGCTGGTATGTTATTTTCCGGTTTATTTGGCCTCATTTGGTAACATGCCATATAAAAGAGCACGCCACCACCCTCGGTGTAAGCACGTGAAATAGTGCTACTTTTCGACTTCAGGGCAACAATTGTCGTTAGTTAAATGCCAGTAACCTCGCCGTGAGCGCACAATTAGCCGTTAAACTCGCACTGTTTAAATTACGGACGTTATTTAAATGAAAATCGCTTAACGTGGCCCAGTAATACAAACGATAGGCCATTACTGGTCAATAAAATCTTGTTCGCGCCGCCGACTAAGACTGAATTACTGGGGCTGTAAATCCAATCCCTGGATATGATCGTATTCTCTAATGAGTTTTAAATTAATTTCATCCACGTTATTCTAACAAATTGAGCGTCCTGCGCTACTAAATGAGGCGCAGCCCCCATTACTTCCAGTAATTTAAGCATGTGAGGTGCAGTGTTTGAGACTTACGGTTATAAATGTCCTGTCATCAGCACGCGTCAACCTTCCTTAAAATCGCTTTATATTGCCTTTAACGTTGGAAAACAAATTTTTAATGCGTTTATTGCATCTTATGCGAAAGCACTCGATTCTCACGTATTTTTATCTGCTGAACTCGGTAATGGCCGTGAATCTGTTCAGTTGGTTTGCAATTCCAATGTACTGTACCTTGGTTCAAAATCATACAATAACTAACAAATACCTGCACGATCCACACACAATGTATCATGTTCTTTTTAATATACCCACGGATGTACTTGCGAATTTGCAAGGTAATGAAATACCGAGCTCGATACCTACAGTCGCTTAAGTGCGGACAGTATCCAATATTCAGAAAATAGTGAGTTCGAATCCCGCTGTCGGCAGCCCTAAAATGATTTTCCGTGGTTTCCCATTTTCACACGAGGCAAATGCTGGGGCTGTACCTTCATTATAGCCACGGCCACTTCCTTCCCATTCCCAGCCCGTTCCTGTCGCTTAGTCGCCATAAGACCTACCTCTGTGGGTGTAATGTAATGTAACTTGGTAATTAAATAAAAGAAAATAAAAATAAAGAAAACACTTCAAAATACCTCATAGATTGAAATTGTATTACTTTTATTTGTTGCACTTTGGTAACTTTTTGAAATTACTGTGAATTATTGATATCGATTCGTTAAGTTTGTATACCTTTTCTAGTTGCGAAATCATTAATCCAGTGCTTCGTTATAAACAATATTATGTTTCATACACACTGATGAAGTACAATCTCACAAACCAGCGACAGATTCTACTACTAAGCATGCAGTTATGATTTCCTCTAATGATGAAGTTCAGGTGAAAGGGTATATAAAGCTGACTTTACAATTTACAACTAAAACAAAGTCTCTAAGGCTATCTAACAACATCAAGGAAATACATATTCAATATTCTTTGTTTAAGAACCAAGAAACGAAGAAGAATTCAAAACTATGATACATACGATGGAAGCAGGTAATATGCACCTGAAAACAATCATTCCATAGGCCTGCTTATTCATAGAAGTGAGGTTCATTTTCCAGAGAATAAATCTCTATTCCGTGCTATTTTTAAGTTATAGTTCTCCAGTCTATCCCTTACGAGTTTTGGTATACAAATGGCATCGACACACAAAACCTTCTACCCGTATATCGCATATTATGACCAAATTTTATGAAATCCTTGATGATATAAATGCGCCCTCTCCGACTCATTTATGGGACTGTGGTTAATGTTCCAGAGAACAAGTCACTAGATAATATCACAGAGAAAAATGCAGGGAAGTTCCAACGGAAAGTTTAGTCCTGTACATCATTATGTGGTTTGAACATATTCCTTGCTATTCTAAGTTCCATGATTCTCATATTTCCAATTTATTATTTTTTTAAATTTAATTTCGTGTGGCTATTTCTAGCCGAGTGCAGCCCTTGTAAGGCAGACCCACCGATGAGGGTGGGCGGCATCTGCCATGTCTAGATAACTGCGTGTTATTGTGGTGGAGGATAGTGTTATGCGTGGTGTGTGAGTTGCAGGGATGTTGGAGACAGCACAAACACCCAGCCCCCGGGCCATTGGAATTAACCAATGAAGGTTAAAATCCCCGACCCGGCCGGGAATCGAACCCGGTACCCTCTGAACCGAAGGCCAGTACGCTGACCATTCAGCCAACGAGTCGAACACTTTATTATTATCTGATATTCTAAGTTCCATGCTTTTCGTGTACAGTCCATTCCTCAAGACCTTTGGTATAAAAAATGGCGTCAACAAGTTAAATCTTCTATCTTCTATGTCAAATATTGATGCTTGATGATGGTTGTTGTTTTAAGGGGCCTAACATCGAAGGTCATCGGCCCCTTGTCAAATATTATGACCACTTTTACTTTATTAAACCTTTGACGATGTAACTACCTCCACGACCCGTTCGATTGCATCATGATCCTTGCTGCAAATTTTGGTGTTCATAGGTGGAGACATGTAGATTTCTGTAACGAACTAACTTACTTTTGGTATTAATAGATATAGATTACGCGTTACTGAGTCTAAAAGTCACTTTATAAAAGTATATTTACGAATTCTATACTCTCGATTATGCACCAAAGTAGAGAGAAACATTTCTATATGGAAACGGTCTGGATCCAAGTTTCAGTTCAGAAATGTGCTAACAAAAAACAGAATCTCTTTACTTGCATGAATAATTACGAAAGAGTTCTTGACAATCTTAACCCATTAAATCCAAAAATTCTTTGTTATGCGGGATGCGTAAAAGCTTTGTTTCTTAAGTTAAAAGAGTGTGGGTGGGTGTGATGCATTCTGCCCGAAGGCAGATCCGAACCTCCGCAGAGGTGTGGCTGAACTGGAGTTTAGGTACGGTAGGGTGGCCAGTTCCTTTTTGCTCCTCCATTCCCTTACCTCCACCAACAACGCGTGACAACCCATCAAAATCTTGACCACGCACAATGTTGCTTAACATCCGAGATCTCACTGGATCCGGTATTTCAACACGGCTACGGCCGCTGGCTCAAGGAGTGTTAGAGGGTATAAATACAAGTGTTATGAACATAGGAACCATAGGTCTGCGATGAATACATTCGGCTGCCTACCTTACAGACGCGCGAGCGTAAACGAGCCACACTGAGGCGCTGTTCGCGTGACCTCCCTCCTGTCTGTCTTCTAGTCGAACATACCTTGAGGTGTCCGAGAAACGCCAAGGATTTTCCATAGAATATGGGAATCGGTGTTGCGTTGATGTTAGTTTCACAGCCACGTTGGATGGAGACATTTCGAAGATCTGCTCTCAGATAGAGCAGTTATGTCTGCAATTAAAGTGTGAACAAAACGTAAACAGTGCGACACGTTTCCACTCGAGCCCTGGGAGGTAGGCAGCCCGAACTATTAATCGCAGGCCTATGGTCTCAATGTTCACAATACTTTCCCTCGAACACTCCTTTAATTTAGGGAGCAAAGTTTTTCCGCATTCTGTATTATAACAATGGCAGCGCAGTGGCCGACAGTGTAGAGGGGGCCAGCACTGGGCTAAAGAACAGAGCCGGAGAAAAGCGATAAGGAAGCCCTTATAAGAAGCTGTAGTTGATTAAATATGGACCAGGTGCCCAGAATGATCTGAAGGTAGCAGCTACCAGAACCTTCTGCTGCTTTGTATAAGAGAGCAAATGTGGGAGCTGTAGTGAATTAGAAATAAGCAGTAGCGAGTCCGTGAAGAGTCCTCATCGGGAGTGAGTCCGTCAGTCGGGTACGCGGAGTTCAACGAGGCTTGCTACTATGAATTGTTCTGGAACAACACTGCTCTGTAAGCAGCCGTGTTGGGAACCAAGAGTGAATTGGAATCGCTCAAGTGAGTATGAGTTACGAGTTACTTGTAACTAAAAATGGTGTGAAATTTCCCTTTGGGGAAATTAAATAATCATAAATATGTCTTTCAAGAAATGAAACTCAAATTGATAGGGGTTAATTTATTTGCATAATTTTCGAGACATATCTGTATGGAATTTGGAGTCGACAGTGTAGGATTCAGCGCATCGAAGGAGGCTAACTGACTCAGGCCCTATGAAACTATGTGTATGTTCAGTCTTCAGCCCTAAGGCTCGTTGAATCCTCAACAGCTCCACCATCGGCTGTCATAGATTGTCTAGGCATCACTGAAGAGGCGTACTAAGGAAATGAGGAGTGAGGTAGTTTCCCGTTGCTTTCCTCTATGAAACTACGATGAATGAAACAATCAGTTCTCTAGAGTATGATGAGATGAGTCTTCTTTGATAAAATTGTGGTTGGACATCCGCGATACAGCGACAATAATACTGAAAATACACCATACGAAGAGTTAAGGCATGATGGTCGAAAAGTTTCTGTGAGGATACTGAGCGTTCAGTATATAGCTACCGGGCGAGCTGGCCGTGCGGTTAGGAGCGCGCAGCTGTGACCTCGCATCCGGGAGATAGTGAGTTCGAACCCCACTGTCGGCAGCCCTGAAGATGGTCCGTCGTTTGCCATTTTCACACCAGGCAAACGCTGGGGTTGTACCTTAATCATGGTTACGGCGCTTCCTTCCCATTCCTAGGCCTTTCCTCTCCCATCGTCAACATAAGACCCGTCTGTGTTGGTACGACGTAAACCAAATAGCAGTATATAACTTGGTTTAATGCAGCTCTTCATACCACCCTGTCCTCTCCTAACATCTTTTAAATTACTGAATTCCACATCTACTCCAATCTGTCATATTGATGCATTGGCCTCCACCCACCAGTCTTGCTCTAAACACTTGTCTCAAAAGCCAACTGAACAAGGCCCGGATGTCTATCATTCTCTCTCTTTTCAGTGAAATATTCTTGAAGTGGACCAGCCGTACAGGGGATATGGTAGCACAGTGACATTTATACTGTAATCTCACAGATGTGTTTGAAATGTCACGATCACCGCTATGGGTGGGGCAGTAGAATATAGAGTACCTATTGTATGTTGGCTGCCTGCTGTCATTTCTTAACGGGTGCATTACTTTTACATCCGTCTCTTGGCACAGGCCAGAGCAACGTGTAGCTTCCACGAAGTCCAAGTCTCATCTATGGCAGTGACAATATGAAAACTACTGGGGTATGGGTATCGCTGAGTAATGACATTCGGAGCACATCCAGTGCGTCTGAGGGCTGTGAAAGGTGTTGCTCATAGGGTTACTCATGCAATAATAGCACTGTCTGTCCCAGTGAGGAAAGCAATGGCAAACTACCTCACTCCTCATCTTGCATAGTATGCCTTCTTTTGGTGCTGCCATTGGTTCTAGTTGTTTTCTTGTAGCTGCATAGCCTTTGGTGGTGCTATTTGAGGATCCGACCAGCCTCTGGGCTGATGACCTAACAGACACATATTGTAAGTGGCGACCAAAAGATGGAGCCCATCGGCTCTCAACTTGAGATTGTCGGTTGTTGATCACAAGTCCGCTGGCTGGGTCTGAAATTGATTCCACTTAGTTTTACCACGCTCCTCGCTTTCACCTTTCCTATCCGACACCCCTTGATCAACACTTCTTCCTTGTCATTCCAGTGGTATTAAGTTTCTGGAGACTAGGGTGTCTTTACTTCTCAAGTCCTTCCTGTCCGACTCGTTGGCTGAACGGTCAGCGTACTGGCCTTCGGTTCAGAGGGTCCTGGGTTCGATTCCCGGCCGGGTCGGGGATTTTAACCTTAATTGGTTAATTCCAATGGCACGGGGGCTGGGCGTATGTGTTGTCTTCATCATCATTTCATCCACATAAAGACGCGCAGGTCGCCTACAGGAGTCAAATAGAAAGACCTGCACCTGGCGAGCCGAATCCGTCCTGGGATATCCCGGCACTAAAAGCTATACGACATTTCATTTCAAGTCCTTCCTGGCCTTTTCCATTCGTTTGCCCATACCTTCCTTCTTCCAAGGATCAGACCTCATCGATTTCCTACGCTGATTAGTGTTAATAGAGTTGTACTTCCTCCTGAAAATACCACCAGCAGGAGCATGAGGTCTGCGTCGTTCGTCGTTACATAAAATTTGAGATCCAGTGGCTATGACTGCTGGTGGTGATTATTGTTTTAACAGGAAGTAGAACTGTGCAACCATTCTCCTCTTATTATTATTCTGCTTTACGGCCTCACTGAACTACTTCAGACAACCATTTTCTGGTCATCTTCTTCGATAATTTGTTTCCCGAATAGCCCAGTAGCTTATCATTCGTTCTGATCCTGTTTGCCATACCTCATCCGTAAATACCCTTCATTACTGTACTGTATGTCATTTGTCTATATTTTCATTTCATATTATAATTATTAACGAATGCATCGCAAATGGGAAATATCCCGGTGACAATAGTGCAATAATAACGTAAAGTTAACATAATTTCCCAACAAACAAACAAACAAACAAACAAACAAACAAACAACAAGAGTACAACAAGCAACTCCATAGAAAGAAAATATTACAAGAAATACTACTACTTTAAGGGCCACAAAGGGCGTGAAAATGAAAGATTTCCTAGGCTTCGATACCTAATACCGTTCAAGTTGACCAAGTTGGTTTAAACCGTATGTTCATATTTTTCATGTTTCTTTAAATTTTCTTATTTTGAAAATCATTCTTCATTATCCTCTCTAATTTCCTTAATCCATCCCACTTGTTGGTGGTGATGCTGGTGATTATTGTTTTAAGAGGAAGTACAACTAGGCAACCATCCTCTATATAACACTAATCAGAGGGAAAGAACGGAAGGGTTCCAACACTTCGAAAAATGAAGGTATCGGCCAAAGGAAGACAAGGGCCAGGAAGGGCACAAAAATGAAAGACTCCCTTGGCCTCCAAACGTAATACCGTCGGGATTGGAAAAGAACAAGAGTTTACCAAGGGAGGTCGGATAGTTTAGATGAAAGTGAGGAGCCTGGCACAAGTAAGTGGAAGCAATGCCAGGACTCAGCTGAGGACCCCGTGGTTGCCAACCCACGCTTCAAAGTTCAGAGCCCCTGCAGCCTCCTACTTTTGCTTCAATTTCCAGAGTTTCTCTATAAATATTTTTCTTGGTAATCTGGTTTATGATGTCCACATAACATCCCCCCTGTGGGTATAGGCGGTAGTATAACACTCACGGTATCTCCTCTAGGGATCCTAGAGTTTCTTAACTTGCGTGGGTTAGCGACCACGGGACACTTAGCTGAGTCCGAACATTGCTTCCACTTACTTGTGTCATGTTCACTTCCACGTATCCTATACGAGCTCCTTTGGTCAACTCTCCTTCTTTTCCGACCACGAGGGTATTAGAGTATTGGAGGACTACGGAGTCTTTCATTTTCACGCCCTTTGTAGTCCTTCTCTTACTTTGGCCGATATCTTCATTTTCGAAGTATTGGATCCGCTCCATTTCTTTCTCTCTGATTGGTGTTATATAACAGCAAAGTTGCCTAGTTGCACTTCCTCTTAAAACAATAATCACCAGCACCACCTATCCTCATAATGTGACCAAAAAAGCGATCCTCTTCTTCCCTATAGTATCTGTGATGGGCTTCAGTTCTCCGTACACCACTTCATTTGGCACCATTGACCACCATTTTGTTATTTGCTATATACATGTGTTTTGAATTTTGTCGATTCTGTTTCTATGAGTGACTTTAAAAAGCGTTTTGCTTCCGTATGTCACCTCTGGTTGAACCACCGTCTAGCAATGTTTTAATATTGTTTGCATCGATAGACATTTTTATTGTATGTGATCATGTTATTTTTTGAGCATTTATCACTTTATTAGTTATTTCTTGCCATGCAGGTTTCTCATTCATGTTGTATGTTATAATTTCCCCTACGCATTTTAATTGTTTTACTATTTTTACTTTTCTGCTATTTACTTTAATGTGGTGTAATACTAGTTGCTCTGCTACCATTATCTCAGACTTTTTGAATGATACCTGCAGTCCTATTTTTGTGCTATATATTTTGTAGACTTGTTTGATTCCTGGCTCCTTGAATGTTATTAGTTAGTGACGCCAAGTCGCCTGTGACTCTCAGACAATTTAAATTCAATTGATGTCTTATTGGTTCCACATATTATGTTCGTAGAAATTTTCTTGTACAGTCCTCTATTTTGTTGTATGGTTGCGAAACATGGGTCTAAGAAAAACAGGATATAAAACGCCTGGAAGCCATGGAAAGATGGATATTGGATATGGAGGAGGAGGATGCTGAAAATTAGTTGAACAGAGAAAAAGTTAAACAATAGGGTCCTTAAGGAAATAGATGAAACAAGGGAATTGATCAACACTGTAGAAAAGAGGAAAACCGAATTTCTTGGTCACACACTTCGACATAACACATTCCTCACGACTATGCTGGAGGGAAAATTTCTGGGAAACGCTCAGCAGAGGAGAGACAAATATGGTTGCAGAGACAAGGCCTTGCCTTTAGAATATGAATGATGAATGAATGAATGAATCCTCTATTAACATTAACCAGAGGGAAAATATGAAAGGGATCAGACATTTCGAAAAATGAAGATATCAGCCAACGAAAGACAAGGGCCACGAAGGGCGTGAAAATGAAAGACTCCCTAGCCCTCGCAAACCTAATAGCGTCGGGGTCGGAAAAGAACAAGAGTTGACCAAGATAGGTCGGATAGGATAGATGAAAGTGAGGAGCCTGGCACAAGTAAGTGGAAGCAATGCCAGGACTCAGCTGAGGACCCCGTGGTCGCCAATCCACGCTCCAAAGTTCAGAACCCCTGAGACCCGTTTTAGTCGCCTCTTACGACAGGCAGGGGATACCGTGGGTGTTATTCTACCGCCCCCACCCACAGGGGGAACTCAGCTAAGGACCCCGTTATCGCCAACCCACTCTCCCAAGTATTTTTACAATTTATGTTGCACCGACACAGATAGGTCTTATGGCAACGATGGCACAGGAAAGGGCTAGAAGCGGAAAGGAAGCGGCCGTGGCCTTAATTAAGGTACAGCCCCAGCATTTGCCTGGTGTGAAAATGGGAAACCACGGAAAACCATCTTCAGGGCTGCCGATAGTGGGGTTTGAACCCACTATCTCCCGAATGCAAGATCACAGCTGCGCAACACTTGCTCGTTACGCTCCCAAGTTAAGAGCCCCAGAGGCCCCTTTTAGTCGTCATTTACGACAGGTAGGGGATACTGTGGAAGTATTCTACCCATAGGGGGTCCAGTGGGTGTGATCACGATGTCAGCAGTCATGTAACATATTAGCGTGCCTTTTATCTTTCCCCTTAATACATCTCGTCCTCATGTCAAACGTATCTAACAGAAGGATTCCTTGGATACAATTTGAAACATCTGGATACGTTGAACCACTGACAGTTGGATGGGACATGTTTCAAATGGGTTTCTCGAAAATCAAATTTTCAGTGCGTAGGTGCAGAACGTAATTGGGATTTCATGAAAGGTGTAGAATTGACTGCTTGAGGAGAGAGAATTGCCGATATTAATACCTTGATGGTTTCATAAGGTCTCTAGCACAGAATTCTAAGGAAGGGTGTCAAGAAGTAACTGGCACAAGTCTCTTTAAGAAAATTACTCTACTGAGTTGGTCTTTAAAACTTCTACAGAATATTTTATGACGCTTCATTATAACCTCGGGCGCACTTCAAAAGGAGTCTAAAGCTAGTTCTTGAGAGGGAATAACAAATTGTTCTGTGTTCATAAAAGTTCACGTGAAGCGGGCTTATCTTTCCTGAAAGTGCTACCAAAGGAGATGACGTGAGAACTAGAAGTATCGGTAACTCCTAGAGGAGAACTCATGGGAGACATCACTACAATAGTGAGACAGCCTAAGCAATCATCATTACACCGGGCTAGTCGGCCGTGCGGTTAGGGGCGCGCAACTGTGAGCTTGCGTCCGGAAGATAGTGAGTTCGAACCCCACTGTCGACAGCCCTAAAGATGGTTATCCGTGGTTTCCCATTTTCACACCAGGAATATTCTGGATCTGCACCTTAATCGAGGCCACGGTTGTTTCTTTCCCAGTCCTACGTCTTTCCTATGCCACCGTCGCGTAAGACTTATCTGTGTCGGTGCGATGTAAAACAAATTGTAAAAAAAAAAAAATTAAAACCATGGAACAAAATAGTTGCAATGACGTGGTTCATAGCTGGCCAAATAATAATAATAATAATAATAATAATAATAATAATAATAATGCCAACTGTATGAGTACCTGGAGGACATCGTCACGTCTATAAGGAAAAGGCGCCTGACCTTTTATGGACACTTGGCCCGTCTGGATTCCAAAAGGCTCACCAACAGGATATTTACAGTAACAGGAAGAGGCTAGGCTTCTAAGAACAAATGGATCACGTCAGTTAAGTCGGATATGGAATAACTCGATATCCCACTGGGACAAACTCATGACCGACTACTGTTCCGTCAAGCCATCCCACACGGAGTTTTCCCAACGTCCCTTACAAGTAAGAAGACTACAGAAACTAAGTGTACAGAGGAGAGAAAGCTGGCTCATAGTCAGCAAATGGAGTATTGGAAAAAGAAGAAAGCAACAACTTTACCGAAGAGTAGATACGAGCCCCGTGGTCCTCAGTAGGCCTAAACGACAAATAAGAAAAAGAAGAAGAATGACATCACTAAGATTTTTTGCAGAAAGGAAGTGCTTATATATGTGAAAATAAAGCACTAGAATATAGCTATGAAACCAGAATCTCTTTACGCAAGTGAATGTCTAGTTTTGAACTATAGTTTAGATAAACCTGCAGTACTAGAAACAAGAATCATGAGAGACATCTTCAATCAATGTCTAAAGGCAAGCCCTTGTCTTCTGCCTTCAGCTGGTCGTTTCATCTCACAGTAGGAACTACATCCAATGTTTTGCATCAATACTTGAAGGAATTGCTTCCTTGGTCGACTTCTTCCCTAAGATCTTTCCTTCTAATAAAATCTTCGGTCCGTTGAAAACAACAGAACGATGGAAATTAAGAAGTACCTAATAAGGAAAGCTTTCAGAACATCAGAAACAATAAGAAAAAGGAGATTACTTTTTTGGGACATATCTATATAATGTGTGATGTGATGATGGATTTGCAAAACAGATATTCAAGTACGTTTCAGAGGAAAAAGTCAACAACAATCTGGATGCAAGAGGTCAAGAAAACCGGGCGAGTTGGCCGTGCGCGTAGAGGCGCGCGGCTGTGAGCTTGCATCCGGGAGATAGTTGGTTCGAATCCCACTATCGGCAGCCCTGAAGATGGTTTTCCGTGGTTTCCCATTTTCACACCAGGCAAATGCTGGGGCTGTACCTTAATTAAGGCCACGGCCGCTTCTTTCCAACTCCTAGTCCTTTCCTATCCCATCGTCGCCATAAGACCTATCTGTGTCGGTGCGACGTAAAGCCCCTAGCAAAAAACAAAAGAGGTCAAGAAATATTTAGAAAGAAATGAAGTAAGGGAAGAGGAAACAACGGAGAGAGTGAATTTTAAAAAGAAAGTTTTAGGAATGGAGTTATGCAAGGAAGAATGAAAAGGCAACTTGGTCCAAAGTTGTCTAAGTAGAGAAAAATAATGTATAGAGATAGATAGATAAGTGTCTTTATTGGCGTGGTTAAGGCCATTAGGCCTTCTCATACACTAAACAATGATGAAGGAATATTAGAATGAACGGAAAGGGAACAACAGGGAAGGATGAATCGAAATTGGCATGTGGTCCCTAGCAAGCCTCATCTTAAAGTATAATAGTAGTGATATTGCTTTTACGGCCTAATAATTACTTTTAAAGCCAATACCACTATGCGACGCCGACGGCTGAAATTCTACAGGCACCTTTCCCGTATGAACAACAACAGGCTTACCAAAAAAGGTACGTTCAATATTGTAAACTCGTGTCCTCATCCTGAGATCGTGGTGCTCATTTCAAGCACACCCCCATTGGAGGTGAGCTGCATGTACCATTTCAACCACGTACCAGCCCTCCTGTCAGTTTTAAATTTCTGGCAGTAACGGGAATCGAACCCGGGCCCCCGAGGACGTTCAACTAATAGCACTAACCGTTACGCTAAGGAGGGGGACACTTTCAATAATTAAAAGCCGTAACACTAGCAGCCTGTGGCTCAAGGAAGTCCAAAAACTCCTGGATTCCGCTGCTATTTCTGACCTTGATATTCTAGACCACTCCAACTTCTGTGATATGCTTAATTCATGGTATACGCCATCCAAAAGTACCAAGTCACCGAAACCAAACGATAGAAAGAAAAACTATTAACCGGGCTCCAAAATATTGGGAAGGAACGCGAACCTCCAAAAAGAACTGGTCATAAACGGTCCATAGAGGGCTCAAATAAGTAAATAAATAACTTTTACGATTCCTGGAGATGTCGCGTCGAACTGGCAGAGGTTTTCTTGCTCAGGAGATATTTTTGTGTCAGTAAATATACCAACAAGTCGGCTGCACAGAATCTTACTGATGAAATGTTATAACGCCGCTGCTCCGCCCAGGGCCAGCCCCTTATTTTATTCTAAAATTTCCCCTACCGGGCGAGTTGGCCGCGCGTTCAGGGGCGCGCGGCTGTGAGCTTTCATCCGGGAGATAGTCGGTTCGAATCCCACTGTCGGCAGCCCTGAAGATAGATTTCCGTGGTTTCCCATTTTCACACCAGGCAAATGCTGGGGCTGTACCTTAATTAATGCCACGGCCACTTCCTTCCAACTCCTAGGCTTTTCCTATCCCATCGTCGCCATAAAACCTATCTGTGTCGGTGCGACGTAAAACCCCAACGAATAAAATCCCCTGTGAAGGTCGGCAGCCTGCACTTTCCCTTGATTCGCAGCGTCTAGCAGTCTCCTTCAACCACTCCGGTTCATGTTATCTTAACTCTTCCCCTTTCACTTCTATCTAGAATTGACCTTTGTACTGTGCCCTTTTAAGGCACCCTATGCGGTATTCTTCTTACTTCTTTGATGCGCCGACTGCTCCTGTAAAGAATGACATAAAATCATACCTACCGCTCGCGTAGACTCTTCTCTCCTCAGGCGTGGTAACGTCCTTCAGCTCTCCTCGGGGTTGACAGGCCACACAACAACGGGGTGAGGAAATGAAAGATGGGGGTCAGCTAACTAGTAAATGACGGTACCCATAGACTGAATTAAGTGTAAATTATAAAATAGTTTATTAATAAAAATTGGCAAATGTGAAAAATGAAATTTAAATGGATTGAAATCAAATAAAATAAAATAGAATTATAGAAATTAAAACAAATTTAAAAAATGTCCTTTACACCAAATTAATCATCCGCCTTAATGACTTCGACTGAAGGTCGATTAAACTTAATGATGATGATCACCATCGAACTAATGTGTCTCGTGTACATGACACGACCACAACAGACTGCTGGTCTAACAAATATACCGCCTCACTTGAATAACACCTCTTAAAACACACTTGAATCGTCCTTTCAGTCAACTAAATTTGTATAAGTTATTAATTGATTGATTAATTCATTAATCACACTGACCTTTTAATTTAAGGACTTCCTAAGTTTGTTAAAATCAAGTTCATATTAAATTAGCAACCACCTAACTATCCAGTAATACTGGAGTACAGTAACCATGTGTAAATAAATGCAGTACCATGAACACGGTATCCCTTACCGTTTTATATAACTTTGCCACACATTCAATACCTCGTGGCTGAACCAAGAAAATTATCATACCAAACACTGAGTACTAACAATCACTTATTTAGTTGATTTACATCTCATTAGCTGTGATAGTCTGGACACTTAAATAAAATAGAATAAATTAGGCTAAATGCCAACATTTTATCTTAATAAATGAGTTCGACCCTTTTACAAATTAGTCTTTTATCTAGTCTGCCGCTACCTGTTTTTCCATTGGGAAATGAATAAATTATGATCTCAACTTTGATGGAGGCGGATTCCATCTTGTTTAATTAATTCATTTGCGGCACTCACAACAGAACTTATCATTAAAGGTCGATTCATTTAAGTAACTAAACTTGTAGTGGATTTCAAAAGCTTGTTAGTTACAATTGTCTTACTGCTTGAGCATACCTACTACATTGATTTTTGACTATGAACCATCAGTGATCTATTAACCTAACACATGAAATATTTATGTACAAAATAAACATGGCAAATGGAGAAAACAACTGCTCCAGAAGAAACAACTAAATTCAAAATAAACTGACTATCCTACCTATTTACATCATTAAACCATCACAACATTTACGTACCATTAGACGCTATAAAAGAAATACGGTGACGAAATATCCACCAAGGAAAAGAAAGGCATAACAAAATAATTCTCAAAATACACGTGATCACTGCCTATTAAATTTAAATACAACACGCAAAATCGTGATGTGGAAATAATTACCAATGATTCAAATAACAACTAAGTGAATTTGACGGCAACCTCTTAATATCAGACGTAACTAGGCATGACATTACTTCACCTTTACGGATAATAACCCTGAATATTATGCCATCACTGATTACCAATGACTATCAAAACTACCCATTGTTCGGTCACTCTGTTCATGACTGGACTCGGACTCTCAATTATCTGTTTCCGAGCACCATGTTGTCCCTGGAAAATATCTGAAATACGCAGGCTTCCCGCCTACAACTATCACACATGTCGTTGAAGTCTTAACTTTGTCAGTTAAATTGTTTATCTCTCAATTCTATTTATTCATCACATTATTTTATCGTAGCGCTTCTCAACATAGCCTCGCTCATATCACGCGGGCGAAATAACTTCAATAACACACCGTGTCGTTCAAATATTCGTTATTACGACACTATTATACGACATGTTCTTCAAATCTCACATTTGTCATTTCACAATTATCGTCATCAGGGACATTACTCTCTCTTTATTCATTTTTGATCTAATTTCACTCAGATGTCATGAATTATCAGAGCTGACAGCCAAGGGTTTCCCTGTCTTTATCTATCGACTGTAATAACAAGATTGCCTGCCAAATGCACAGCTATCAATAATACGAATCCAATGTACTCGTAAAGAAACAAGGTTTCGGGTTAAAAGTTACATCACAGCAATAAAAGATATGAGACATACCGCAAACGGTCCTCTAACACGTGATCACGCAAACATGAAATACTAAATTGGATGCGCAATAATTACAGCTAATTAAACATCAAAATAACACGACAGCATCCATAAAATCAACTGTCATCAAGCAAAGTTCCAATTATTATTATTATTACGTTAGAATCTGTAATTACACTAGACATGAATTATATAATAAATATTAGGATTCCCATATGTCAAAACAAAAGCTCACGCTAAAAAAAATGATTCAAAAACATATGACAAAAAAACTGCTGAGAAAAGTACGAAGATTTACCTATCATATTTATCATATTATTATTATTATTATTATTATTACTATTATTATTATTATTATTATTATTATTATTATTATTATTATTATTATTATTATATCTTACTGTGACACCATGGCATTTATATCCCGAATCGTTAGATATAACTGTCTTAGCCTCACTCCTAACTCTAAGCGCAAATTATATCAAAATCTAATTATATCATCCGGTACGTGACATTATTATTTACAAGCCTACCTAAATTGCTAACCTACATTTGATCATTGATTGTTCATAGTCCTCAATTATTTACATTTTTAAATAATGCTCATTGCTTTACCTTCGTGCTGGGAGGCAGGCTGGCTCATCTGGCGGCCTCCGTTGCATGAGTTTAGTGCTCCTTCTTCATCTCGATGAGGATATCCAATACTTAATACACACGCACTGGATCCATTTTATACTTGCGTTGCACACGATAAATTTTATACCAACACACGCATTTTATACACTCATGTGAAGAAATACAAATTACAGCGTGTAGCACCTGACGTGTGGACGTTGAAAGTCTGGAACAAGTTACCTGCCTGGTCACCTCTGCGGTCTCTGCTGTCTGCTTAGCCCTCACAGTTTGTTTGTATAAGGTGGTGGTGGTGGTGGTGATTATTTTTTTAAGAGGAAGTACAACTGGGCAACCATCCTCTATATAACACTAATCAGAAAGAAAAATGGAAGGGGTCCGACACTTCGAAATATGAAGGTATCGGCCAAAGAAAGACAAGGGCCACGAAGGGCGTGAAAATGAAAGACTCCCTAGCCCTCGCAAACCTAATAGCGTCGGGGTCGGAAAAGAACAAGAGTTGACCAAGGGAGGTCGGATAGGATAGGTGAAAGTGAGGAGCCTGGAACAAGTAAGTGGAAGCAATGCCAGGACTCAGCTGATGGCCCCGTGGTCGCCAACCCACGCTCCAAAGTTCAGAGCCCCTGGGGCCCCTTCTAGTCGCCTCTTACGACAGGCAGGTGATACCGTGGGTGTTATTCTACCGCCCCCACCCACAGGGGGATTTGTATAAGGGATTACTGGTCGTTCACCCTACTCTGACAATAACACTGGCCCCCAGTCCTTGTATCGTTGCATTCCACTAGTAAACAAGTTCACCCTCGCGCAATTAGCTGAACTAATATTCTGCTCCCATGGTCTCAATTGAAATGGCAGTTCTATGAGACTGTGGAAATTAAATACAACGTTCCCAGTGAAATATGGAGAAATCTATAAGAAGTACTGTCCTCCAAAACTGTAACTTCTCCACTAGAGAATTAGCGTACAAGTTACATGTGACGAAAGAGAATGTTCTACGGCTACATGTTATTAACATTTTCAATGTTCGTCTCTGCTCCCGCCGGTCACATTACGTTATGAATTCTTTTATGAAAGTGTTAAAAAATAACTATCATTGTCATTTTAACTGAAATGATTTTCTGATTATCTTCCTATACTCCGGTGTTGAATAAAAGTTCTGCCTAAATGTTCATCTTCTGACTAAAGACTTGACTCACTTAGATAAAGACTTTACTCACTCGACTGCCAAAGCCGTCTCTTAGCGCCTTCTGAAGAGTCACCTTTGTACACTGAAATTTCAAGTGAAACTGAACACTCAGCACTCTGTTGCTAGCGGTTTTGTAAACACTCACACCCCCACCTCAAAAATAGTTCCACTGGAAGGGATGTGGCGGATTACTACGGCACCTTGGATCATTTACCACTTGTCCGTATGTCAAATGTTCAGGAGATGTGTTCTAAATATTCCAACCTTTGGTCCGATTGACGTGTTGAACTGTGTTGTCATAAATGATCGTAGGTTATTTAATAAAATGAAATGCATCATCCGACTTATTTACAGTTGGCGTATGGCGCTTTCCCGCCATGACAGTTTGCTTCCTGGACGAAACCACTCTTCTACACAAAGTTGAAACTTTAATATTTAAGAGATAATTACCCTCACATTTGCTTGAATAATTTCTCAAATATTGTTCACAGATCAGGACACCGTATTTCACTGCTATTTCCGTCACCAAATCGCGAAATACTGAATACTAATTCCCGCTAGGATAAGGCGGCAAATTTTGTAATTTTCTGATTGGTTGAGATCTTCCCGCGCCTCGCGGCTTGGGCACAACCACTTGGCTATTGAGGGGTGATAAGGTATTATTGCTTTCTCCCTTCGACACTAGGGTTGGGCACATTCCAACGTGCCGGTTCCCGTGAGAAATCCAGATAGAAAGTCTACATTCTTCGGCGTATTAAAACTTTATTGGAGAGATCACTTAGCCAGCTACTTCCTGTACGTGACTTAAAGCGTACTCTGCGGATATATTTCCAGCCAGTACGTCACCTTGGGTGGCGCTTTGTAAAACTGCAAGCTTTTCCTTGTCTTCTGTAGTCTTCACATATGCGACTTTCAATCATTTAATTTATGCATCTAATATGCCCATTCGATTATGGGTGCAGTACATAGGTTAATATTTCTGGGCCTTAATTTACTCCAAAACAATAAGATACTAGCTGGTGTGGCCAACAAACCACTAAAGCAGTTTCTGATGACATTAGAATTAGAGAAAGCACTATTAGAAATTACATGTATAGGCAGGATTCCGTGCTCTGGACTGTGCGTAAAATGCTATTGACAACATTTTATAATAATCTTGAGTATGAGAGAGAATTTTTAAATATATTGGAAATATCACCAATGCGTTCTCATTGCGAGGTTTAGCTTCATCAGGTGGTTGACAATTATTAAAACATAAGTGCTATGAATGAAAGCCATGCCTAAGTGCAAATGCAGGCACACAAGGAAATAGCTAAACTCTTTAACAATCCATGGTGCTGGCAATGATATTTCGTGGTCCCAGTGTCATTGCCGAAGAATATCGAAGCTTCTCGAAGAATCGAGTTAAACCAGTCGCGGTGATAGCTAGAGAGTTTTGCGAACCTTGCGTGAGGGAATTCCCCTTCCCTCTTCCAAGTCAAATTCACAGAGTTACCACCTATCACTGGCGTCTCGCGCAGTTTCGTTGACCAAATACTGTTATCATTCCACGTTCATACCTTCTTCATCATCTTGACGATGGGTATTAAAATATTCCTCGCCAATGAAAGTAACTTATTCAAGAAAATCTTTGTTGGTTTCTGAACTATTTAAACAATGTTAGCATTGATGCATTCACGGCCGG
Source organism: Anabrus simplex (assembly GCF_040414725.1). Classification (NCBI taxonomy): domain Eukaryota; kingdom Metazoa; phylum Arthropoda; class Insecta; order Orthoptera; family Tettigoniidae; genus Anabrus; species Anabrus simplex. The sequence goes on along the minus strand of NC_090265.1, from coordinate 1,704,628,771 downwards.
TACTTGTAAACATGATATTGACTTTTGGGCTTATGCCGTGTCAAGAAAATAAGGTGAAACTCTTTACGTTTTGCAGGGAACTGAACTCCGCGTCTTCAGAAGAAAATCTCAACTGTTCACGAGAATGACTTCTACAATAATGAGGGTTTGAATTTAAGAATGCTTTACCATTGGAACTGTAGTGGTACGCTCGTTCGTCACCAGGTGGCTCGCTGTATACTGGCACAGCGCTCCAAGCGGGAGCCGACGACAACATCAAGCCCCAATTTTGATGTTCTATTACACCGTGTGTGCTTGAGAAGTAACACATCAGCCTAATCAGAAACGAACGTGGTAGAAGAAATACGCGAAACGTAAAGAGAAATGTTCAAATGATTGAAATATAACATCAGTAGACATCAGTAAACAGTGTCAATTATGTTTATTATTTTTTAAAGTGGACATCCCTTAACCTGTAGTCAAATAAGTGAAAGTTCTGACATTATTAAACAAAATGAAAATATTTGGCGATATATTGTATTTGTTTCATTATTTGTACTCCGTGTTGTAGGGGAAGCTGGAGGCCACACGTTCAGCTTCCGGCTGGTCCAAGGATTTCAATCCTAGACTGAGAGCTGGAAGAGTGCTCACTCAGCCTCATGAGGCTGAGAAGCTGTTCGATAAGCAGTGAACTGGGTCGAGAAAGCCGAACAATACGATGGAGGAAGTTGAACTTCTGTCCTGATGACACTGTATATGGCGTGGCGGCACTCCTCTTGATAGGTCAGGATCTCACTGGAGTCCCAGGATTGCTTTGTGCTATTTATAGTGGACATTTGGAGAATTTCAAGTCCATATTTGGCTACTTTAGTAAAAAATTACCTTTCAAAATGTATTCATATAGAGTAAAACCTCGATGAGACGTTCCCAATTATTACGCTATCCCGGATGATACACTCATTTTGTTCGATAGCAAGCTATTATAAAATACCCCGTTATAACGCACTTCGCTCACGTTTACGACGCTCGACGAAATATTTTTCGATTAATTTTTAGCAAATTTCAGAGGAAATGGAAACTGTTACTCCCTCGTCGCAAGTATCTACAGATCTGAAGAAAACTAGATAGAGTATGTTAACATTCAGACCTCTCAAGGAGCTTAACTTAATCTCGTCACGGCAAGTCTGCAATGTGTATAGAGTACACAAATTGACAGTCTACAACACACGTGTAAGAACAAAACTAGAATATGCGAGTGTAATATGGAGCCTGTGGTGCGAACAATAAATCATATTAATTGAAACGATACAAAGATGTTCGTAAAATTTGTATACTATAAAGTAAGTTATGTTTATCCCTTTATGGTGTCATACAATCATCTGTTACAGAATATGAAAGTATAGCCTGGAATATCGTAGATAAATTAGTGATGCTAAATTCCTCCACCAAATTATCAACAGTACCGCAGACAACCCAGATATTTTACCCAGGATAAATTTTCGCGAAACCTGTATGAATTCATTCATTCGAGTATGAGAAAGTACACACTACCGCCCACGACAATTAACCACTTTACAGATTTTGTATTAGCTACAACAGGGCTGTTTTGAAAGATCAAATATACTAGACGTAGCATCACTGTGCAAATCAAACATTTCTTGAATATTTTCACCACACTGACAAAAGACTAACATGACTGACACAAGATACTGCTTATGACCGCATGTTAATTTAGTTGCATAATCATAAAGATGCCAACGGCCCTAGCCGTGTTGAAACACCGGATCCCGTGAGATCTCCGAAGTTAAGCAACATTGGGCGTGGTAAGGAGTTGGATGGGTTGCCACGCGCTGTTGGTGGGGGTAAGGGAATGGAGGAGCGGAAAGGAACTGGTCACCCTACCGCACGTAAACTCCGGCTCAGGAACACCTATGCGGAGGTTCGGACGTGCCTTCGGGCAGAATAACCCTTGCCTGAAACATAAAGATATAATAACTGTACGGTAATTAAGACTCTTGCAATATCAACTGCCCTGACAAAACAATTCAAACACCCAGAAGGGGAGGAGGAAAAGAAATGAATCTTCATGCGTTGAGAGGCTTTGTGATGTAATTTCAGTGATTAAAAATTCGAGTCAGTTTTACATAGAAAATGGCAGTACGAACCTGATTATCAGTATAACGTTGCAGACTCTCTGGCCTGGATGCACGCACTGATTCGGCCGGGAAGGGTGTCATAAAGCCGTGTTATCCTCTCCTGAGGCAAGCTGGCCTACAACTATTGTAACTGGTTCTTGATATCCTGGATACTGGCACTGGGACAGAGTTGACGTCCGAGCTGGTCCCACACATGTTCTAGCGGGGACAGATCTGGGGATATTTCTGGCCACAGTAGTATCTCAACATCACGCATACCGTTCTTCCTGTTGAAGAATGACACCACGATACTGTCGCACCCGAGGTAACACATTAGGAAGCAGAGTCAGAGTTCCCTCAGCCACAACCAGCCGTGACCTGAAATCACACCCGATGGCTTCCCACACCATTACGTCAGGAATAACACATTTTTTCCTCTCCAAAACTTTGAGAAAATTGGGTCTCTCCCCAGGTCGCCACCATAGTCACAGACGATGGACATCCTGGGTAGTGCAGAACCGTGATTCATCGCTGAACACAGTGCGACGCCATTCATCAGCAGTACATATTTCCCGGTCACGGCACCACTCCAAACTCAGCTGTTTGTGTTGTGGTGTTGACGGCAGTCTACGCATGGGACGGTAATTCCTTAATCCGGCTGCTGCTAGTCTCCGATTAATGGTGAGGGATAACCCAAAATATTGCAGGGAGTCCACTACTTGTATTCGGATTGCAGGCACAGTTGTGCTTGGTGCACCATACGGTGATCCACCCTTGGGGTGTCAGACGTGGTCGAACGGGACCTTGACGACAAGTATGCCTGCCCTCACGTTCTCATGCAGTCCACCATCGGGCCACGGTCACATCCGAATGCCCCACAAATCTGGATATTGCACGTTTCGACCAGCCAGCCAAATGTAGACCCTAAATGAAGCCCCTTTCAAGCTCTGTTAGATACTGATAACACTGTCTCACACGAATACGCGGTATCTTCGTGTCCTTCATAGTGATCACTCAACATCTGTTGTTGTTCACGCCCCCTATATACCCTATCAGGCCTGGTAACAACACTAAACACGAACAACACTAATTTACTCTGGTGGCCGTTCTACCTATCACAGAGAATTGCAACTTTAATCATTTACATACACGCCAATGGTGTGAACGTGTACGAAGTAACATTGACATCCGACCATTTCCTCTGTGTGCTTCAATATTTTGTCAGGCAGTGTAGATATGAGTTCATGAGGCCCATCCACTGGCCCTAGAAATCTTAAAACTGGGAGCCATATCATCTCATTCCCAGAGAAATCGAAACTTTCCAAAGTATTTTGAGGCTGGGATCAGTCATATGAAGGACGTGAGGTTAAAATTAGAGCTTAAAATCAAAACAGCGTAAATACGCAAGAGTATTTTTTTCACGCAGTGGGGAACTTTCTTTCCAAAGCATTTTTAGGCTTAAAAATCACGCACCATGAGTAAAGAGTGTGACCAAAACGTCAAGTTTGTACTCGTTGAGTAACGTTTGGTAGCACCTATAGTAACGCATCTCTTCTCGTGATATGTTTCCCTTAATTAAAAAACAGCAGTATATTTGTACACGTGGAAGAGAATTCTAAGGACTCGTGTGCCGTCCACAAGGACACGGAGATTTATTGCGCTAATACCCTCATTGATTGACAGGGGCTGCGCATCATGCTCCTCATTTTCATCTCCTCTAACTGACCTCTCTCGTTCAGATTTTGATCTCTTCCATCCCTGACATTATTAGATTTGTGAAGCCTAGGATGTTCACACACTCCGTACCCGTTTCCCTCCTTCTTCCAAGGATTGAAATTCCTTCATTTCTTCCTCTCATATTAATGTTAATCCCCGAAGTACCGAGTGATTTTCTCTAAATGCCAGACCGTTTACCGAGGCATTTCGCACAGATTTTTAAAAATGTTAAGGGACACGTGCACGAAATCTTTCAAAACTATAACTTTTTTCTTTTTGCTGAAATTGCTAATTTATTATTTTGGAAATCTAGTACTGAAAGGATTGTTTCATTCAGTACCTAAGTGCACTAAATTCCTAATGCAGCAACATCAGGAGCGATGCCCTCTTTTCCATGCGTTGATTTCTTTTTATTTTCGCCGAACTCTTTATGTCTGTTTTGTAAGGCAGTTGACAGTATCACACTTAAGATTCTTGAAGAAGGCTGTGAAACGTCATTTACAGTTGTTTTGATTTGGGAGAGAGAGAGTGCGAGGTTACTTGTTGCGAAATTAAATTGCCATTTCCGCACGCAGTTTTTTCATCACAAGTGAACTTTATTCTGAAACTACTACTACTACTACTACTATTACTACTACTACTACTACTTATAATAATAATAATAATAATAATCGTATGGCCTCAGCTACCGTGTGCAGACATTTCGATTTGACGCCATCTGGCTGTCTGCTCGTCAATTTCGACGTTTCGTTTTACTCTAGGTCCGCTAGATGGCAGACAGAGTAAACCGGATCTCTCTTGGGCGTCTATGGCTGAGATTTAATTAATTTTGTCGGGTAAATACCAAATGTATCACCAGGGATCTTTTACATGCCGACATCGTACGACATGGAGTGTCGAATGGACTTTTTTCCGCCCTTCAAAAATCCGACTACCTCTGCCGGGTTTGAACCCGCTATATTGGGATTCGGAGGCCGACACTCTACCACGGATCCACAGAGGCAGCTTCTGAAACTACTAAAGATATCAATCTGAAACTTCATAGGCAGGCTAAACATTTTCATGCATTTTCCTGCAAAGGAATATCAAATACAAGATGTAATTTTATGGACTTCAGATTTAAATATATAAAAATGATGTATTTTTGTGAAGTTTTCAAATTGAATAGCTCATTTATTTTAAAAAATCGAAATAGGTATGAAATTATAAACGCCTGCAGGCATTAAATTATTATGGTCGTAGAAATCACTTAAAAATGACAACCTTCAGGACCTGGACGTTGCTGATGAAAAGGTACATCAATATGGTCAAAATTCAAATTTGAAAAAATATCAAAACCATTTTATCCAAATTAGCTTACGGTATTAATGTTTATAGCTAAGAAAAATGCATTTTAAATCAGTGTGAAAAGGTTCATTGTTTTATCTGAAATAGCGTCCAACTAACACAGAATTTGAGCCTCCGTGGCTCAGGCGGCAGCGCGTCGGCCTCTCACCGCTGGGTTCCGTGGTTCAAATCCCGGTCACTCTTTGTGAGATTTTTGCTGGACAAAGCGGAGGCGAGACAGGTTATTCTCCGGGTACTCGGGTTTTCCCTGTCACCTTTCACTCCAGCAACACTTTCCACTATCATTTCATCTGTCAGTCCTTAATCATTGCCCCGGAGGATTGTGACAGGTTTCGGCAGCCACTACAATTCCCATCCTCGCCTGAAGATGTGGAATTCATTCATTCCATCCCTGACCCGGCCACTGACTGGAAAAGAGGTTGTAGGTTTTCTTTGCTTTTCGAACAGAGAATTTAGAAAATCAATTAAATTTCGTGCACGTCTCTCCTTAAATCACCCTTGACATCACATTTGACGTGCACTACGCCATTTTACTCAGAAAATCTTATGTTACATGCTTATTTAAGTACTAGATAATTCACTCGCATATCCAGTATGAGACCATCGAAATTTTTATAAACTAACTACATTTTTGATATTCATATTTTCATGTTTTCCACTATTGAAAAAACCCTATTTTTAAAAACTACCATATACAAAACACGCAGAATTCCTTTTAAAGTTCCAGAAATATAGAGTTCGCTCTGAGTAAATTCAGGAGGAATAGCACAAGAGAGCTACAATCTCGAGCTACACACATTTCCATCGGCCGCCGAACACTACTCGGAGTTATCGTCAGGGAGTTTTCTTTTCCTGCCAGGCCTCACAGGTCCCCAGAAATGCTGCAATTTAGGGTAGCGAAATATCAAAATTCAGGATTCGAACCCTGAGTTCAAGATTGGGTACGTTACACGCCCGAATTCGAAATGGCCCACTGCTGGGCTTGATAATCCAGAGAGGTGTTTAGTTTATCAGTTGACAGGATACGTTCTAAAATTATTATACTCAACTTATTTAAGTGATGCATTTCTTACGGAAATAAAAGGTAACGGCTATAACAGGAACATTCCGTTTTTTTACTCGGCCATCCGTAAGTGTTTTTGAAATGTATCACAGCAGCTGAGAATGCTGGGGGAAGTTGGGGAAGACAGCAGTCTTTCTACTTGAATCAGTCATTCTTGGTTAGTGATGAATGAATCATGAACATTTTGAACTTCTGCCTTCAATTTCATACTCGGTATGAATGCGTCAGTGAAAGATGGTTGATGTTACGAGTACAACTGACTAAGCAAATGCTTGCACTGTGCATCACACATCGAGTTTCAATTCGTCTTAAAACAGTAGTTCACAACACCAGTTCAAATCCAAATTATTTTTAAAAGTAAATTCATGTTTTGCGTGTGATGACATTTTTATCTCAATACACCCTGAAGTACAGAAGGCATTACGGCCACCTACCAGTGTCAGCACGTCATATCGTGATCACACTGGAAAGGTATTCTCCATCGCTCACACAGTTTAAGTCAGTGCCAGGCGTGTTGTTGTCTGTGTTTACCCGCTGGTGGGAGGTAGGAGGAAGACCTCCCTCTATTTACAAGTCTTGTCGAAGCAGAGTACAGCTCCGTCTGCATTGGCAATCTTCCAGTACAATCTGTCTCTTCTCTCCCCTCTTCTTAGAGTGCCACATTAAAAATCGGGCGTGTAAAGTAGTTTTCCCCCTTTATTAATGCAATGCCATTTTTCACCAGTTTCACCCCTCAATCCATCCCGACTGCTGTATGGTGTGAAAGTGGTTTGATAATTTGATCAGTATTTAGAATATTGAGAGGAATGGTGCGGTACGTTCGAGGCACTTTGATTTCAGAAGTGTTTTAATTTTATTTTCTTGCTGTCAGCCTCGTGGTTTAGGAAGTTGGGGGGTGCTTATCTCTTATCCGGAGGCTTTGAGTTCAATTGCAGGCTCATCTAAGGATTATACTTTTGGTCTGCGGACTAGAACGGGATTTACTCATACTCGTGAGACCAGCCGATGACCGTCATGACGTAAGATTAACTGGCAAGCACTCTTCTTCTTCTTCTTCTTCTTCTTCTTCTACTTCTTGCGTTCCGGCCTTCTAAGGACCACGTTACAATTTCAATTGTTCCTCCTTAGTTGTTCTTTCCTTTCCTTCGAGTATTCTTTCATTGTTTCACTGTGTTTCTTTTTCCTGTCCTCAGTCCACTTTGTGCCTGTTTTCTTTTCCTTCCTCCCTTGGAATCCTTCCATTTGTAAGACTTTCTTCCAAAAAATCTTTCTTTCCAATAATTCTTCTTCTCGTATGTTCTTCCTTTCCAGGTCTTTCTTGACTTGAATCCAGGGTGGTAGTTGATTTCTTTTCCCAAAGTTACTTGAAGATTCGTTTAGTTAGTCTATTGTCATCCATTCTGTAAATGTGTCCAAGAAATAGCAATCTCCTTTTTATTGTTTCTGATATGTTTTCTACGTTCTGGTAAATTTCATTGTTACTTCTTAATTTCCAAAACTCTGCAATTATTAGAGGACCTAATATTTTCCTTATAATTCTTCTTTCTAATATTTCTAATTTATCAAGCTTATAGTTCAGTGCTAGACATTCGCTGGCATAAAGGCATTCTGGTTTCACTACTGTGTTGTAGTGCTTTATTTTAAGTTTTCTTGATAAGCACTTTTTGTTGTAAGTATTCTTAGTTATACCGTACGCTCTTTCCATCTTTTGTATCCTCTCCTCTATAACTGATTTTTCTAAACCATTTTCTTGAATTGTCTCACCCAAATATTTGAATTTCTTCACCTTTTCTATTTGACCAATATCCGTTACTAAAAACTTTGTGGGACTTTTTATATTCGTCAAAAATTTTGTTTTCTCGGCAGAGATTCTCAAGCCTGTCATGTTGGCTGCCTTTTCAAGGAGATTGACTTGCATTGCTGCATCTGTAAGGCTTTCTGAAAGTATGGCAATGTCATCTGCAAATGCTAGGCAATTTATTGCAACACCTTTGTTCTTCTTCCCCAGCATGAGTGGCAATGTACTCTATGTATTCGTACACTTTTTTTTGCTATTTGCAGTGGGGTTCGAACGCACTATCTCCCGGATACAAGCTCACAGCTGCGCGACACTAACCGTAGGGCCAAATCGCCCGGTGTATTCGTACTTAAGAGGCATGCTAAAAAATAAAATAACTTAAATACCGCTCAAATTCAAAGTCTTGGCGGTTTCTGGTAAGTAGCGCTGTGTAGTGCTATCCTTCCTAAGTAACTACCCTTTCGTCGCGCATTTCTGAAACAAGTGATTTTCATTCAACAGCTCTTAGTATGTTAGCTTGTTGAGTTGATGTTGATATAGTCGAGATGTCTGAATATTACGAGCAGTGTATCAACAGTCGCTTCTGCTTCAAACGGAGGAATGCGTTTACGGAGACACACAATTCGCCTACACCGACTCGTCAGGTCGAATATGAAACTCTTGTTGATAGTCCTTTTCGACATCACCGAAGCTGTGCACCGTGAATTCCTAACCGAGATAAACGATGAACCACTGGTATTATTTGGAAGTTCTTGAGACTTTTGATAAGGAGCCTCAGTGGCTCAGGCCTCTCACCGTTGGTTCTGTGGTTTAAATCCCGGTCACTCCATATGAGATTTGTGCTGGACAAAGCGGAGGCTGGACAGATTTTTCTCGGGTAAACCGCTTTTCTCTGTCCTGTTTTAATCCAGCAGCACTCTCCAATATCATTTCATTGCATCTGTCAGTCATTAATCAATGCCTCAGAGGAGTGCGACAGGCTTCGGCAAACGGCATAATTCCTGTCCTCGCCGCTAAATGCGGGCTTCATTCATTCCATTCCTGACCCGGTCGAATGACTGGAAACTAACTGAGGATTCTTTTTTTCAGACTTTCGATAGAAAAATGCCGGTAGGAAAAAAACAGAAACAAATCCTGGGGCCGTCAGCATGACAACGCGCCAGCTTACGCAAGGCTGATGCTTCGTGAAGTTTGAACGAACACTGTGCTCCCATCTACATTTCCCCATTCTCAGTGTCCAGTCCTTGTTCCGTCTTTACGTGGTCGACTATGAAGTGCAATGAATCTTCGTGGCGATTTTTTACGACCGGATGCCTATCTGGACGTTAGTCTCACCAGAGGAGTTAATGAGATTAAATGAATGACTATATATATTATAGTAGGAAAGGTGAAGGTAACAGCCTCCGTGGCTCAGACGACAGTGCGTGAGCTTCTCGCCGGTGGGTTCCGCGATTCAAATCCCGATCACTCCATGTGAGATTTGTGCTGGACAAAGCGGAGGGGGAACAGGTCATCTTTCATTCCAGCAACATTCACCACTATCATTTCATTTCATCTGTCAGTCATTAATCATTGCCCCAGAGGAGTGCGACAGGCTTTGGCAGCCGCACAATTCCTATGCTCGCCTCAAGATGGGTGTTTCATTCACTCCATCCCTGACCCGGTCATTGACTGGAAACAGGTTGTAGGTTTACATTTTCAGGAAGGGCGAGGGTGAAGTCTGGTCCCGGCACATATCCTGCACCTGTTGAACAGCACCAAGGGGCCTGCTCAAGGCTTAACTTCACCATCCGACGGAAGAATCACCATCAACGGCGACATATGCCCTCACTCAATATGAGCACTGTGGAGAAATTTGGAACTGAATCCAGGATTTCGGCACCCAATCTAGTGATTGCCGGCCAACATTCTGATTGTGAAAATGTTATCGACCAAGGGAATTCGAACCGGTTAACCACGGTGTCAAACCGAATAGACTTGACACCTTAATCATCATGTCCACCAGAGGGGCTTCCCCGTACTCAGTACTGTCCGAATATAACCCCGGCAGGCTTTTCTAATCCCCAAACTGAAATTCGCCCTGAAAGGACGACGACTTCAGTCAACTGAGGAAATCGAAATAACGGTTCATATATGCATGATCCCCTAAATTTTCCATCAGGACTGCTTTCACAGGTGGAAACGGCGTTAACATCGTTGTATTAATTGAACAGAAAACTATCTTCTTTTTTTCTTTCTTAATCCGTTTACCCTCCAGGGTGGTTTTTTCCCTCGGACTCAGTGAGGGATTCCACCTCTACGGCCTCAAGGGCAGTGTCCTTGGTCGGGGGAAAACATGGGGAGGAGAACCAGTACCTCGCCCAGGCGACCTCACCTTCTATGCTGAACAGGGGCCTTGTTGGAGGATGGGAAGATTGTAAGGGACAGGCAAGGAAGAGGTAAGGAAGCGGCCGTGGCCTTAAGTTACGTACCATCCGGGCATTTACCTGGAAGAGAAGTGGCAAACCACGGAAAAACTCTTCGAGGGTGGCTGATGTGGAAATCGAACCCCTCTCTACTCAGTTGACCTCCCGAGGCTGAGTGGACAACGTTCAAGCTCGTACCGATTTTCAAATTTAGTGGCAGAACGGCGAATCGAACCTGGGCCTCTGGGAGGGGGGGGGGAAGCTAATCATACAAACCACTACACCACAGAGGCGGACGTAGAGAAGTGCTACGAAGGAGAAAAGCTAGCTATGCTGCATGAAAGTCTCTAAGGAGTTATTTTAAAGTTCAGATATTTTTATAAAAGGCCTCACATTTATAAACAACCAAACAAACTAATCACATGGCGGTATAGCCCTGATGGATTTTGGTCCACGAAATTTGGAATTGAATCCAGGATTTCGGCACTCAGTCTAGTGATTGGCGGCCAACATTCTGATTGTGAAAAGGTTATCGACCAGAAAGTGGTGGGAGTAGGAAGGAACGGAAGGAACCGTGTTTTCGTGGATCACAGAGATGAAAGAAGGTGCTGGTG